>NC_069500.1:1226599506-1226972006 GCF_027579735.1 Bombina bombina | reverse complement strand
CCCACTCCCCCGGATGAAAAGTCTGGCGACTCAAGAAATCCGCCTCCCAGTTCTCCACTCCCGGGATGTGGATTGCTGACAGGTGGCAAGAGTGAGACTCTGCCCAGCGAATTATCTTTGATACTTCCATCATTGCTAGGGAGCTTCTTGTCCCTCCCTGATGGTTGATGTAAGCTACAGTCGTGATGTTGTCCGACTGAAACCTGATGAACCCCCGAGTTGTTAACTGGGGCCAAGCCAGAAGGGCATTGAGAACCGCTCTCAATTCCAGAATGTTTATTGGCAGGAGACTCTCCTCCTGATTCCATAGTCCCTGAGCCTTCAGAGAATTCCAGACAGCGCCCCAACCTAGTAGGCTGGCGTCTGTTGTTACAATTGTCCAGTCTGGCCTGCTGAATGGCATCCCCCTGGACAGGTGTGGCCGATAAAGCCACCATAGAAGAGAATTTCTGGTCTCTTGATTTAGATTCAGAGTAGGGGACAAATCTGAGTAATCCCCATTCCACTGACTTAGCATGCATAATTGCAGCGGTCTGAGATGTAGGCGTGCAAAAGGTACTATGTCCATTGCCGCTACCATTAAGCCGATCACCTCCATGCATTGAGCTACTGACGGGTGTTGAATGGAATGAAGGACACGGCATGCATTTTGAAGCTTTGTTAACCTGTCTTCTGTCAGGTAAATCTTCATTTCTACAGAATCTATAAGAGTCCCCAAGAATGGAACTCTTGTGAGAGGAAAGAGAGAACTCTTCTTTTCGTTCACTTTCCATCCATGCGACCTTAGAAATGCCAGAACTAACTCTGTATGAGACTTGGCAGTTTGAAAGCTTGAAGCTTGTATTAGAATGTCGTCTAGGTACGGAGCTACCGAAATCCCTCGCGGTCTTAGTACCGCCAGAAGGGCACCCAGAACCTTTGTGAAGATTCTTGGAGCCGTAGCCAATCCGAATGGAAGAGCTACAAACTGGTAGTGCCTGTCTAAGAAGGCAAACCTTAGATACCGGTGATGATCTTTGTGGATCGGAATGTGAAGGTAAGCATCCTTTAAATCCACAGTGGTCATGTACTGACCCTCTTGGATCATGGGTAAAATTGTCCGAATAGTTTCCATTTTGAACGATGGAACTCTTAGGAATTTGTTTAGAATCTTTAAATCTAAGATTGGCCTGAAAGTTCCCTCTTTTTTGGGAACCACAAACAGGTTTGAGTAGAACCCTTGTCCTTGTTCCGACCGCGGAACCGGATGGATCACTCCCATTAATAACAGATCTTGTACGCAGCGTAGAAACGCTTCTTTCTTTATCTGGTTTGTTGACAACCTTGACAGATGAAATCTCCCTCTTGGGGGAGATAATTTGAAGTCTAGAAGGTATCCCTGAGATATGATCTCTAGTGCCCAGGGATCCTGAACATCTCTTGCCCAGGCCTGGGCGAAGAGAGAGAGTCTGCCCCCCACTAGATCCGGTCCCGGATCGGGGGCTCTCGATTCATGCTGTCTTTGGGGCAGCAGCAGGTTTCCTGGCCTGCTTGCTCTTGTTCCAGGCCTGGTTAGGCTTCCAGCCTTGCCTGTAACGAGCAACAGCTCCTTCCTGTTTTGGTGCAGTGGAGGTTGATGCTGCTCCTGTTTTGAAATTCCGAAAGGGACGAAAATTAGACTGTCTAGCCTTAGCT
The DNA here is from genome assembly GCF_027579735.1 of Bombina bombina. Classification (NCBI taxonomy): domain Eukaryota; kingdom Metazoa; phylum Chordata; class Amphibia; order Anura; family Bombinatoridae; genus Bombina; species Bombina bombina. The sequence goes on along the minus strand of NC_069500.1, from coordinate 1,226,970,332 downwards.
TTGGCTTTGTCTTGGGGTAGGGCGTGGCCCTTACCTCCTGTAATGTCAGCGATAATTTCTTTCAAACCGGGCCCAAATAAAGACTGCCCCTTGAAAGGTATATTAAGTAATTTGGACTTAGAAGTAACATCTGCTGACCAGGATTTTAGCCACAGCGCCCTACGTGCCTGTATGGCGAATCCTGAGTTCTTAGCCGTAAGTTTGGTTAAATGTACTACGGCCTCCGAAATGAAAGAATTAGCTAGTTTAAGGACTCTAAGCCTGTCCGTAATGTCGTCTAGCGTAGATGAACTAAGGTTCTCTTCCAGCGACTCAATCCAAAATGCTGCCGCAGCCGTAATCGGCGCGATACATGCAAGGGGTTGCAATATAAAACCTTGTTGAACAAACATTTTCTTAAGGTAACCCTCTAATTTTTTATCCATTGGATCTGAGAAAGCACAGCTATCCTCCACCGGGATAGTGGTACGCTTAGCTAAAGTAGAAACTGCTCCCTCCACCTTGGGGACCGTTTGCCATAAGTCCCGAGTGGTGGCGTCTATTGGAAACATCTTTCTAAATATTGGAGGGGGTGAGAACGGCACACCGGGTCTATCCCACTCCTTAGTAACAATTTCAGTTAGTCTCTTAGGTATAGGAAAAACTTCAGTACTCGCCGGTACCGCAAAGTATTTATCCAACCTGCACAGTTTCTCTGGTATTGCAACGGTGTTACAATCGTTGAGAGCTGCTAAGACCTCCCCTAGTAATACACGGAGGTTCTCCAATTTAAATTTAAAATTTGAAATATCTGAGTCCAATCTGTTTGGATCAGAACCGTCACCCACAGAATGAAGCTCTCCGTCCTCATGCTCTGCGAGCTGTGACGCAGTATCAGACATGGCCCTAGCATTGTCAGCGCACTCTGTTCTCACCCCAGAGTGATCACGCTTGCCTCTTAGTTCTGGTAATTTAGACAAAACTTCAGTCATAACAGTAGCCATATCTTGTAATGTTATCTGTAATGGCCGCCCAGATGTACTAGGCGCCATAATTTCACGCACCTCCCGGGCGGGAGATGCAGGTACTGCCGCGTGAGGCGAGTTAGTCGGCATAACTCTCCCCTCGCTGTTTGGTGAAATTTGTTCACATTGTACAGATTGACTTTTATTTAAAGTAGCATCAATACAGTTAGTACATAAATTTCTATTGGGCTCCACCTTGGCATTGGAACAAATGACACAGATATCTTCCTCTGAGTCAGACATGTTTAACACACTAGCAAAAAAACTTACAACTTGGTTATAATCTTTTTTAGCAAAAACGTACTGTGCCTCAAAGAGGTACTAAACGATTAAATGACAGTTGAAATAATGAACTGAAAAACAGTTATAGCATCAAACTTTAAAACAACACAACTTTTAGCAAAGGTTTGTTCCCATTAGTAAAATAACAATAATTAAATTTGACATAAAAAATACAAAGCAACGTTTTTATTCACAGTCACTATAAGAATTCTCACAGCTCTGCTGAGAGAATTTACCTCCCTTAAAAGAAGTTTGAAGACCCCTGAGATCTGTCAGAGATGAACCGGATCATGCAGGAAATATAAAAGTAACTGACTGGAATTTTTTGATGCGTAGCAAAGAGCGCCAAAAACGGCCCCTCCCTCTCCCACACAGCAGTGAAGAGAAACGAAACTGTCACAAATAAAAGCAAAAAAGGCTGCCAAGTGGAAAATAATGCCCAAATATTTATTCACACAGTGCCTCAGCAATGTAAACGATTCTACATTCCAGCAAAAACGTTTAACATGATAAATAGTTATTAAAAGGATTAGTGACCTTTAACAGAGTAGTTCCGGTGAAATACCATCCCCAGAATACTGAAGTGTATACATACATGTCATTTTAACGGTATGGCAGGATTTTCTCATCAATTCCATTCAGAAAATAAAAACTGCTACATACCTCAATGCAGATTCATCTGCCCGCTGTCCCCTGATCTGAAGCCTTTACCTCCCTCAGATGGCCGAGAACAGCAATATGATCTTAACAACTCCGGTTAAAATCATAGTAAAAAACTCTGGCAGATTCTTCCTCAAACTCTGCCAGAGAAGTAATAACACGCTCCGGTGCTATTGTAAAATAACAAACTTTTGATTGAAGTCATAAAAACTAAGTATAATCACCATAGTCCTCTCACACATCCTATCTAGTCGTTGGGTGCAAGAGAATGACTGGGACTGACGTAGAGGGGAGGAGCTATATGCAGCTCTGCTGGGTGAATCCTCTTGCATTTCCTGTTGGGGAGGAGTTATATCCCAGAAGTAATGATGACCCGTGGACTGATCACACATAACAGAAGAAACATATATATATACATTATATATATATATATATATATATATACACACACACACACACACACACAGAGTCATTTCCATTATAATAATGCCTTAGTTATTTTAAGTATTAAAACTGCAGACGCTGGAGACAGTGTCTGCACTTGCATTTAGTTTGAAGCTGCTTGCAGCACAACCATTTAATATGATATAGGGTAAATCAAACAAATAAAAAGGGTCAGAAACAAATGGTCTAAATTACAGCTACATCTTTTTTTTAAGTGCATATTATTAATTAAAACTGTTTGGATTCAGCAATGTCCTGGTTGTGTATCCTAATGGTTGTTTTTCTTCTTTCTAAAATGATGAGTAACTTAAAAGGGACATGGTAGTTTTAAGATTTAAACAGTAGAAATGTTAAAAAAAAAAAAATTACAACTGCCTTCTATTTATCAAGCGCACCGCTTTCTTTTGGTATCTTTTCTTGAAACATAACTCTATTCTATGACAGGATACTGAGGTAGTGTTCCCCAGGTACGGGAAAGAAGAAACACCAATCTAGATCCCTTTAAAATAATTCTGCATAAATATTATTCAGTTATGAAAATGTTTTCATCACCATTAAAAGGAAAAGGGACATAAATCCCAAATGCTGCGTCACTTTCAACTACTATCAGCAGCATGTTGAAGAAAAAAAAAAAAAAAGATTAATAGCCAATCAGCTTCATCAATGTTGAAGTCACACTTACTGTGATCTCATAAGATTTTACCAAAATCTCGCAAGATTTCATAGTAAATGTATTTTAATTGAGGAGGGAAATAGCAGCATGACTAGATGCACACTCCATCTCAATTCCGGGACTAGTATCCTGATTGGTTGCTTAAAGTCCCCTTTACAATAGGATGTGGCTACTGAGGACATTTTGAGACTAATATCTTCCTTTTTTTACATAAGATGTGCAGGTGATATTTTCTTTTTACAGCTGTGCTGCATCACTTTTAAGTGCTTCAACATTTAGATATCATGTCCCTTTAAAGGGACCGCTTACACCAAAAAAATGTATTGTTTAAAAAGATAATTTTACCCATTCCCTATGTTTGCATAACCACCACTATTATATTAATACACTGTTTACAGCTGTAATTAACTTATATCTAAGCCTCTGCAGACTGTCCAATTATCTCAGTACTTTTGAAAGACTTGCATTTTAGCCAATTAGTGCTGACTCTTAAATAACTCCACTGGAGTGAGCATGGTGTTATCTATATGACACATGAACTAGCAGTGTCTAACCGTGAAAAACTGTCAAAATGCACTGATATAAAAGGCGGCCTTCAAGGACTTAAAAATTGGCATACACACCTACTAAGGATTAGCTTTCAACAAAGAATACTAAGAAAACAAAGCAAATTTGATGATAAAAAGTAAATTGGAAACCTGTTTAAAATTGCATGCTCTATTTGAATCATTAAAGTTTAATTTTGACTTGACTGTCCCTTTAAAGAAACTGCTGCTGACTGTTGCTAAGAAATCAGGCTCTTTCCTATACTGATCCCAAGTAAATGAGCAACTTTTTCTAACCTATAGAGAGGTTGACAGCCATTATTGTGTATAATTAATAATGTGAATGGCAAGGGGGAATTCTACATAACCTGCATACTCTTGATTAGCACATTTCCGGAGTGTTCCTATTGATAAGAAGTGTCTTTTTCCCCTTTTTTTCATATTGGTAAAAATTGCAAATCCCAAAAGAGATAGAAATGTATGCTTTCAAATAAATAATTGTTTTAAAATAATATATCTGGCTAATAGAAATCAGGTTTCAATTTAGCTAAAGTAGTTTACTTTGTTAAGCAAAGTATGTTGTTCTGTAAACAATCTCCATTACCAATACACATATTGCAGTTCTGTCATTTAGTATTACTAGCATTTTTTTCCTATGGATTTTAGTGATAACTTACCTAAAAGGGACAGTGTAAACAAAAAGTAAACTTAGCCTAAATCAAATAAAAGATTTGAAAAAAGACACTTTTCAAATCACTCTTATTTTCAAAAATTTACCTTTTCGCCGCTATTTAATTTTTAAAATAATTTTCCAAACCCACTCAGTGGATACCGTCGCTCGGTGTCCAATCCGCACAGAGAACTCAGGTTTGAATATGGCAGCACTTAGCCGCAATGCGCATGTGCAGACTTGCGCAACATCAATAAAGACGTCTACCCTTGGATAATATTGGCTTCAGAAGCAGATGTGTGAGCTCAAGGGCGTAATGCGCATGTGCAAGCCGACAGTTAAATATTAATGATATGCAACTAGTCGGCTGCTGATTGGAGGAAGCAATGAACAATTGTACAGCCCATATTAATGAGTTGTCGTTCATTACGTCATGACTAAAAATATAAAAACATTTTTAATATGTTAAACGGATCGTTTCACATTGAAAGTAAATGCATAGTCTTATATTGAAACATGTTTTTATATAATTGTTGTACATAGAAAAAATATTTTCACAGTAATCCTTTAAAGGGACATTAAACACTTTAATATAGTAATCTAAAATGATAAAAAACTAAATTTATGCTTACCTGATAAATGTATTTCTTTCTTGACACAGTGAGTCCACGGATCATCTCTAATTACTATTGGGAATATCACTCCTGGCCAGCAGGAGGAGGCAAAGAGCACCACAGCAAAGCTGTTAAAGGGACATTCCGGTGAAAATTTGAATGCACATAGATGAATGACATCTTTGAATAGAAACATATTTCCAATATACATGTATTTGAAACAATGCTTCTATTAAAAGTTATAACTGTTTTAGTGTTAACATTTTTCTATGCACATGCATGTGAAGCATAACTAGATATTCTCAGTGCACCAGCATGTTAAGTGCTGCAGCTGCTCAGAGGGCCAGTGGGGCTTGTATCATGTCAGCAATTAACAAATTGAGTCATTACCAGATGGTACAAGCACCTTAGGCTCTCTGAGCAAGTGTTGTATTTAAAATGCTGGTGCACCGTGCATACTTAGATACACATTTAAAACAGCTATAGCTTTTATTAGAAGCATTTTTGCTAATATATGTATATTCCAAAAATGCTTCTATTCAAATCCGAAATGTATCCATGTGTATTTTAATTTTGGCTCGAAATTCCCTTTAAGTATCACCTCCCTTCCCTCCAACCCGTCATTCGACCGAAGGAAAAAGAGAGAAAGGCAAAAAAGCAGGTATCTGAGCACTCAAGGGGCAAAACTGTGTATAAAAAATATCTTTATTAAACAAAAGTTAAAACTGCATCTCAATGCAGGAAGACAAGGGCAGCAATCCTGACGCGTTTCGCGCCACCTAGTGGCGCTTAGTCATAGGAATGGGTGCTGGTGGTTAAAGGAACAAACAACCAATCATGGCCCTGAAACAAGGCACATATGGGAGCTGCTCCAACAACCCACAGACAGCACCTGCAAAGCGAGAAAAAGAATTTAAAACAGATAATGAATAATAAAATAGCGGTACAAAATCCTTGTATGTATGCAGACTCAATTGTTATTACAAAGAGAAAAAAAATATATATAAGCCAATATAAATGTCATGAATGTCATGATGGATGTCAGAGTACAAATCCATAGTAGAAATATACTTGTTTGAAGCTACCTAGGATGATTATGTATCTCATATGTTCCATTAAAAGACATAGCATTGTGTATCTACATAATTTAAATATTTATTAATAATATATATAAGTGACTATATGTGTGTTAAACAAAAAAAACTAGATCTGAACATTAATATCTAATTTTAAAGATTTGGAAGAGGCTGAAATGAGGGAAATATGAATTGATTGCATTAATCTATGAAATATGATATATCCCATTCTAAATTGATACCTTTTGTATGTCTGGTATCAAGTTTTAGAATCCAAAAGAGTTCCCTTTTGGTGAGAAGCTTGTGTCTATCACCACCTCTAGTGGATTTATGAACCACTTCAATGATCTCCACTCCAAAACTGGCAACACCAGTGAGGTGCAGGCCATTGAAGTGTTTATATTTCATTATATTCCAAAAATGCTTCTATTCAAATCCGAAATGTATCCATGTGTATTTTAATTTTGGCTGGAAATTCCCTTTAAGTATCACCTCCCTTCCCTCCAACCTGTCATTCGACCCAAGGAAAAAGAGAGAAAGGAAGTAACACAAGGTGCAGAGGTGCCTGAGGTTAATAACACAAAAAAATGTTTAAATAAACATGGCGAGCCGTGGACTCACCGTGTCAAGAAAGAAAGAAATTTATCGGGTAAGCATGAATTTTGTTTTCTTTCTAATGACATGGTGAGTTCACGGATCATCATAATTACTATTGGGAATCAATACCCAAGCCAGAGAACACAGATATGGGAGGGACAAAACAGGGAACCTAAATGGAAGGCACCACTGCTTGAAGAAATTTCCTCACAAAAAAAGCCTCAGCCGAGGCGAAAGTATCAAATGTATAACATTTTGAAAAAGTGTGTAGAGAGGACCAAGTTGCAGCCTTGCCAATCTGTTCCACAGAAGCTTCATTTTTGAATGTCCAGGGAGAGGAAACCGCCCTCGTGGAATGAGTCGTGATTCACTCAGGAGGCTGTTGTCCAGCAGTTTCATAGGCAAAACTAATTATACTCTTCAGCCACAAAGAAAGAGAAGTAGCCGTAACTTTCTGACCCTTGCATTTCCCAGAGAAAACAATGAACAAGGAAGAAGACTGGCGAAAGTCCTTAGTCGCCTGTAAATAATATTTCAACGCACGCACCACATCTAGGTTGTGCAGCCAACGCTCTTTATGAGAAGAAGGGTTAGGACACAAAGAAGGAACAACAATTTCTTGATTAATGTTCCTATCCGAAACCACTTTAGGAAGGAAACCTAACTTAGTACGCAGAACTACATTATCAAAATGAAAAATAAGGTAAGGGGATTCACACTGCAACACCGAGAGTTCTGAGACTCTGCGAGCAGAAGAAATAGCAACAAGAAAGAAAACTTTCCAAGTAGTGATGCACCGAAATGGAAATTCTGGACCGAAACCGAATCCGAAAATCCGGGATGCACTTGGCCGAAAACCGAAATCGATACCGAAAATGTATTTTTTCAAATTATTTTTTTTTAGTTGTTTTTTTTCATAATTCGAGCCAATAAAAAAAAGCCCACACTTTTATTGAAAGTAACAAACTAAAATTGGACAAAAATGTCATAAAACAATAAAATGCTACACAATAATTTTACCAAGAAAAAAAAAAAAAACAGGCAAAAAATGCCATTTTTGGCCAAAATGTTTCCTCAACCAAAATTTTGGTGCATCCCTACTTAAAACAATTATAAATATCAATATACTGTATTATTCTTCATTTAGTTCTATGTAACAGAATCATATTTAACAGGGTTTTTTTTTTACCAATTATCCAAATAAAGTATAGTCCTAGAAAACTCATTATATACAGAACAGTAAGTCAAGTAATAAACTTAAACAGCAGCTCTAGGATAGCATCAAATTTGAAACATGCTACACAATAATTTTACCGAAAATAACAGGCAAAAAAAACGAAAAACGAAATAGCCAAAAATGCCATTTTCGGACGAAACTTTCTGTGGCCGAAATTTCGGTGCATCCCTATTTCCAAGATAACATCTTAATATCTAAAGGAATGCATAGGCTCAAACGGAGCCTACTGAAGAACTTTAAGAACAAGGTTAAGACTCCAGGGAGGAGTAACCAGCTTGAACACAGGCCTGATTCTGACCAAGGCCTGACAAAAAGATTGCACGTCTGGTACATCCGCCAGACGTTTATGCAACAAAATAGACAAGGCGGATATTGACCCTTCAAGGTACTAGCAGATAATCCTTTCTCCAGACCCTCCTGGAGAAAAGACAGAATCCTAGGAATTCGAACTGTACTCCAAGAGTAACCTCTGGATTCACACCAATACAGATATCTACGCCATATCTTATAGTAAATTTTTCTGGTAACAGGTTTACGAGCCTGAATCATGGTCTCAATGACCGACTCAGAAAAACCACGCTTAGATAAAATTAAGCGTTCAATCTCCAAGCAGTCAGCTTCAGAGAAACGAGATTTGGGTGAAGGAAGGGCACTTGAAGTAAAAGGTCTTTCCACAATAGAAGTCTCCAAGGTGGAAGAGATGACTTTAGAATAGAGGTAGTGGGGGGATAGTTGGAGTTAGGTAATAACAGATATGGTTCCCTTAGTTGTATTACAATACATATATTAGGTGTATATATGTTATAATAAATCTTATCAAATGGGATCAGTAGCTGATGTGGGATCTCAGAAAACAGAAATAAACAACTAGAAAGACTAATTGTATAAGGAATACAATAGGATTCACAGCAGAGATTGCCACAAATTATATATCATATGAACTCCAAATAATGGATTCAGATAAAGATTACACTATATATTAAAAAGTTCCATAACATTCATACCTTTAAATCTTTATTAATGCAACTAGGAACCAACATTCACACAGTAGTAGCGGAAAGAAAATTTAAAAACACTTAAACCCAGTCATGAATAACTATAAAGATCTGCGAGCCAGTACTGCAAACCCAGAAATATTTGCTCCCAACTTAATAACTTGAAGGGAAGCATCCGTAATGAAGGAATTGGCCAACTTTAAGGCCTTGATCCTATCCTGGATCTCTTCAAGAGGGGTATCTGTCTGAATAGAATCAGACAATGCATCAAACCAGTATGCTGCTGCACTGGTGACGGTAGCAATACATACTGCAGGTTGCCATTGGAAACCCTGGTGTACATCTTTTTAAGAAACCCCTCCAACTTCTTATCCATAGGATCCTTAAAAGAACAGCTATCCTCTATGGGGATAGTGGTTCTCTTAGCCAAAGTGTAAATTGCTCCCTCCACCTTAGGCACTGTCTGCCAAGACTCCTTAATAGAGTCAGCTATAGGAAACAAATTCTTAAAAATTGGGGATGGAGAAAAGGGAATACCAGGTCTCTCCCATTCCCGAGCAATCTCTGTAGCCCGGTCTGGTACAGGAAAAACCTCCATCGTGGAAGGTACATCAAAGTATTTTTGTTTAGCTTACTAGACTTCTTAGGATTGACTACGACCGTCATGACGGAGTCGTCCAAGGTAGCCAAAACCTCCTTAAGTAACAAACGGAGGTGTACAAGCTTATACCTGAAAGACACAACTTCAGCATCAGAAGAAGGAATTACACTGTCTAAGTCTGAGATTTCACCATCAGATGCCACCAAAGTATCCTCCTCCTCAGACTTCTGAGAGGAAACATTCGGAAATAGCTACGACTGTGTCAGAAACCTTACTCACTGATTATTTATATTTCCTCAGAGGATATGTGGATAGCAATGTCTTGTAAAGTAACGCCAACCGGAGTGTGAGAGGAAATGCAGGGCACTGCCTGTGTGGACGATAAGGTTTGGGACACTTGAGGAGAAAGCTGAGGCATGTCTTGAACAGGAGACTCCCGAACAACCTCCGCCTTAGATAATGATGGCTCAGTGTCAAAAAGTCTATCCCTGTAATGCAATGTTCTCTCCATACATGAGGAACAAAAAGGGATTGGTGGTTCTACATTAGCATCAAAACACAAGTAACATTTTGCAGGGCCTCTTGGTTCATCTTTACCCAAAAGAAAATCCCCAGTCAAAAAAATACTCATATCAATTTAGAATTTTTATTATGACAAAAACGTTACTGTCCCTTTAAATTTAAACAGTCACTTTATTTTTTTAACAGCAGGGCAGCAATGAAAAAAACTCTTATATTGACTAAGAATTTAATTGTGACAAAAACGTTACTGTCCCTTTAAATTCAAACAGACATTTTATTTCTTTAACAGCAGAGCAGCGGCTCTACAGATAAAAATGACGCAATAAATTGTAGCATTTTATGCACCCGCAAGCCCAACAGCCCGCAATTTAGAAGAAAAAAGTCAATTGAAAATTTAAGGTAAGAAAAAACATAATTTATGCTTACCTGATAAATTCCTTTCTTCTGTAGTGTTATCAGTCCACGGGTCATCATTACTTGTGGGATATTAACTGCTCCCCTACAGGAAGTGCAAGAGGATTCACCCAGCAGAGTTGCTATATAGCTCCTCCCCTCTACGTCACCTCCAGTCATTCGACCAAGGACCAACGAGAAAGGAGAAGCCAAGGGTGTAGTGGTGACTGGAGTATAATTTAAAAAATATTTACCTGCCTTAAAAAACAGGGCGGGCCGTGGACTGATCACACTACAGAAGAAAGGAATTTATCAGGTAAGCATAAATTATGTTTTCTTCTGTTAAGTGTGATCAGTCCACGGGTCATCATTACTTGTGGGATACCAATACCAAAGCAAAAGTACACGGATGACGGGAGGGATAGGCAGGCTCTTTATACAGAAGGAACCACTGCCTGAAGAACCTTTCTCCCAAAAATAGCCTCCGAGGAAGCAAAAGTGTCAAATTTGTAAAATTTGGAAAAAGTATGAAGCGAAGACCAAGTTGCAGCCTTGCAAATCTGTTCAACAGAGGCCTCATTCTTAAAGGCCCAAGTGGAAGCCACAGCTCTAGTGGAATGAGCTGTAATTCTTTCAGGAGGCTGCTGTCCAGCAGTCTCATAAGCTAAACGAATTATGCTACGAAGCCAAAAAGAGAGAGAGGTAGCAGAAGCTTTTTGACCTCTCCTCTGACCAGAGTAAACGACAAACAGGGAAGACGTTTGTCGAAAATCTTTAGTTGCCTGTAAATAAAATTTAAGGGCACGAACTACATCCAGATTGTGCAAAAGACGTTCCTTCCTCGAAGAAGGATTTGGGCACAAGGATGGAACAACAATCTCCTGATTGATATTCCTGTTAGTGACTACCTTAGGTAAGAACCCAGGCTTAGTACGCAGAACTACCTTATCCGAGTGAAAAATCAAATAAGGAGAATCACAATGTAAGGCTGATAACTCAGACTCTTCGAGCCGAGGAAATAGCCATTAAAAATAGAACTTTCCAAGATAACAACTTTATATCAATGGAATGAAGGGGTTCAAACGGAACACCCTGTAAAACGTTAAGAACAAGGTTTAAACTCCATGGTGGAGCCACAGCTTTAAACACAGGTTTAATCCTGGCCAAAGCCTGACAAAAAGCCTGAACGTCTGGAACTTCTGACAGACGCTTGTGTAACAGAATGGACAGAGCTGAGATCTGTCCCTTTAAGGAACTAGCGGATAACCCCTTTTCTAAACCTTCTTGTAGAAAAGACAATATCCTAGGAATCCTAACCTTACTCCAAGAGTAACCTTTGGATTCGCACCAATATAGGTATTTACGCCATATTTTATGGTAAATCTTTCTGGTGACAGGCTTCCTAGCCTGTATTAAGGTATCAATAACTTACTCAGAAAAACCACGCTTTGATAAGATCAAGCGTTCAATTTCCAAGCAGTCAGCTTCAGAGAAGTTAGATTTTGATGTTTGAAAGGACCCTGAATCAGAAGGTCCTGTTTCAGAGGTAACGACCAAGGTGGACAGAATGGCATGTCCACCAGATCTGTATACCAAGTCCTGCGTGGCCATGCAGGCGCTATTAGAATCACTGATGCTTTCTCCTGTTTGATTCTGGCAATCAATCGAGGAAGCATCGGGAAAGGTGGAAACACATAAGCCATCCTGAAGGTCCATGGTGCTGTCAAGGCATCTATCAGGACCGCTCCCGGATCCCTGGATCTGGACCCGTAGCGCGGAAGCTTGGCGTTCTGTCGAGACGCCATGAGATCTATCTCTGGTTTGCCCCAACGTGGAAGTATTTGGGCAAAGACCTCTGGATGAAGTTCCCACTCCCCCGGATGAAAAGTCTGACGACTTAAGAAATCCGCCTCCCAGTTCTCCACTCCCGGGATGTGGATTGCAGACAGGTGGCAAGAGTGAGACTCTGCCCAGCGAATTATCTTCGATACTTCCATCATTGCTAGGGAACTTCTTGTCCCTCCCTGATGGTTGATATAAGCTACAGTCGTGATGTTGTCCGACTGGAACCTGATGAACCCCCGAGTTGCTAACTGGGGCCAAGCCAGAAGAGCATTGAGGACTGCTCTCAATTCCAGAATGTTTATTGGAAGAAGACTCTCCTCCTGATTCCATAGTCCCTGAGCCTTCAGAGAATTCCAGACAGCGCCCCAACCTAGTAGGCTGGCGTCTGTTGTTACAATTGACCAGTCTGGCCTGCTGAATGGCATTCCCCTGGACAGATGTGGCCGATAAAGCCACCATAGAAGAGAATTTCTGGTCTCTTGAATGGAATGAAGGACACGGCATGCATTTTGAAGTTTTGTTAACCTGTCCTCTGTCAGGTAAATCTTCATTTCTACAGAATCTATCAGAGTCCCCAGGAAGGGAACTCTTGTGAGTGGAAAGAGAGAACTTTTCTCTTCGTTCACTTTCCATCCATGCGACCTTAGAAATGCCAGTACTATCTCTGTATGAGATTTGGCAGTTTGAAAGCTTGAAGCTTGTATCAGTATGTCGTCTAAGTACGGAGCTACTGAAATTCCTCGCGGTCTTAGTACCGCCAGAAGAGTGCCCAGAACCTTTGTGAAGATTCTTGGAGCCGTAGCCAGTCCGAATGGAAGAGCTACAAACTGGTAATGCCTGTCTAAAAAGGCAAACCTTAGATACCGGTAATGACTTCTGTGAATCGGTATGTGAAGGTAAGCATCCTTTAAATCCACTGTGGTCAAGTACTGACCCTCTTGGATCATGGGCAAAATTGTTCGAATAGTTTCCTTCTTGAACGATGGAACTCTTAGGAATTTGTTTAGGATCTTTAAATCCAAGATTGGCCTGAAGGTTCCCTCTTTTTGGGAACTACAAACAGATTTGAGTAAAACCCTTGTCCTTGTTCCAACCGCGGAACTGGATGGATCACTCCCATTAATAAAAGATCTTGTACGCAGCGTAGAAACGCTTCCTTCTTTGTTAGGTTTGTTGACAACCTTGACAGATGAAATCTCCCTCTTGGGGGAGAGGATTTGAAGTCCAGAAGGTATCCCTGAGATATGATCTCTAACGCCCAGGGATCCTGAACATCTCTTGCCCAAGCCTGGGCGAAGAGGGAAAGTCTGCCCCCCACTAGATCCGGTCCCGGATCGGGGGCCCTCAATTCATGCTGTCTTAGGGGCAGCAGCAGGTTTTCTGGCCTGTTTGCCCCTGTTCCAGGACTGGTTAGGTTTCCAGCCTTGTCTGTAGCGAGCAACAGCTCCTTCCTGTTTTGGTGCAGAGGAAGTTGATGCTGCTTCTGCTTTGAAATTACGAAAGGAACGAAAATTGGACTGTCTAGCCTTGGCTTTGGCCTTGTCCTGAGGCAGGGCATGACCTTTACCTCCTGTAATGTCATCAATAATCTCTTTCAAGCCGGGCCCGAATAAGGTCTGCCCTTTGAAAGGAATATTAAGCAATTTAGATTTAGACGTAACATCAGCTGACCAGGATTTTAGCCACAGAGCTCTGCGTGCCTGAATGGCGAATCCTGAATTTTTAGCCGCAAGTTTAGTTAAATGTACTACGGCATCTGAAATAAATGAATTAGCTAACTTAAGGAATTTAAGTTTGTGTGTGATGTCATCTAGTGTGGATGATTGAAGTGTCTCTTCCAGAGACTCAAACCAAAATGCTGCTGCAGCCGTGACAGGCGCAATACATGCAAGAGGTTGCAATATAAACCCTTGTTGAACAAACATTTTCTTAAGGTAACCCTCTAATTTTTTATCCATTGGATCTGAAAAAGCACAGCTATCCTCCACTGGGATAGTGGTACGCTTAGCTAAAGTAGAAACTGCTCCCTCCACCTTAGGGACCATTTGCCATAAGTCCCGTGTGGCGGCGTCTATTGGAAACATTTTTCTGAATATAGGAGGGGGTGAGAAAGGCACACCGGGTCTATCCCACTCCTTAGTAACAATGTCAGTAAGTCTCTTAGGTATAGGAAAAACGTCAGTACTCGTCGGTACCGCAAAATATTTATCCAACCTACACATTTTTTCTGGGATTGCAACTGTGTTACAATCATTCAGAGCCGCTAATACCTCCCCTAGTAACACACGGAGGTTCTCAAGCTTAAATTTAAAATTTGAAATGTATGAGTCCAGTTTATTTGGATCAGAACCGTCACCCACAGAATGAAGCTCTCCGTCTTCACGTTCTGCAAACTGTGACGCAGTATCAGACATGGCCCTTGCATTATCAGCGCACTCTGTTCTCATCCCAGAGTGATCACGTTTACCTCTTAGTTCTGGTAGTTTAGCCAAAACTTCAGTCATAACAGTAGCCATATCTTGTAATGTGATTTGTAATGGCCGCCCAGATGCACTCGGCGCTACAATATCACGCACCTCCTGAGCGGGAGATGCAGGTACTGACACGTGAGGCGAGTTAGTCGGCATAACTCTCCCCTCGTTGTTTGGTGAAATATGTTCAATTTGTACAGATTGACTATTTTTTAAAGTAGCATCAATACATTTAGTACATAAATTTCTATTGGGCTCCACTTTGGCATTAACACATGTAGCACAGAGATATTCCTCTGAATCAGACATGTTTAACACACTAGCAAATAAACAGCAACTTGGAAATACTTTTCAAAGTAATTTACAAATAATATGAAAACGAACTGTGCCTTTAAGAAGCACAGAAAATATTATAACAGATAAAATAATTAAGTTATAGCATCAATCTTTGTCAGAATATACAGTTTTAGCAAAGGATTGTTCCCCTCAGCAAATGATAACTAACCCAGGCAGCAGAAAAAAATACACAAATAAATGTTTTTTATATCACAGTCAATACAATCAGCACAGCTCTGCTGTGAATGATTACTTCCCTCAAAAAAGACTCTTGAGATCCCTGAACTCTGTAGAGATGAACCGGATCATGCAGGAAGAAAATGAACCTCTGACTGAGTTTTTCTGATGCATAGTGAAAGCACCAAAATGGCCCCTCCCCCACACACATAACAGTGAGAGGGATCAGTGAACTGCTCTAATTTAAATCAAAACTATTGCCAAGTGGAAAAAAAGTGCCCAAAACATTTTTTCACCCAGTACCTCAGAGAAAAAAACGTTTTTACATGCCAGCAAAAAAACGTTTTACCTCAATAATTAATTGTCATTTAAAACCTATTGCAAGTCCCTGCAAAATAGGTTAAGTCTATGTATACAGTTTAAAAGCCAGAGAAGTACCATTTCCCAGAAAACTGAAGTGTAAAATATACATACATGACAGCCTGATATCAGCTACATCTACTG
Source organism: Bombina bombina (assembly GCF_027579735.1). Taxonomy (NCBI): domain Eukaryota; kingdom Metazoa; phylum Chordata; class Amphibia; order Anura; family Bombinatoridae; genus Bombina; species Bombina bombina. Next base: position 1,226,954,686 of record NC_069500.1, on the reverse strand, counting down.
CATTCAAGGCTGAGTTTACATTATAACGGTATGGCAGGATTTTCTCATCAATTCCATGTCAGAAAATAATAAACTGCTACATACCTCTTTGCAGATTAATCTGCCTGCTGTCCCCTGATCTGAAGTTTACCTCTCCTCAGATGGCCGAGAAACAGCAATATGATCTTAACTACTCCGGCTAAAATCATAGAAAAACTCAGGTAGATTCTTCTTCAAATTCTACCAGAGAAGGAATAACACACTCCGGTGCTATTATAAAATAACAAACTTTTGATTGAAGATATAAAAACTAAATATATCACCATAGTCCTCTCACACATCCTATCTAGTCGTTGGGTGCAAGAGAATGACTGGGGGTGACGTAGAGGGGAGGAGCTATATAGCAACTCTGCTGGGTGAATCCTCTTGCACTTCCTGTAGGGGAGCAGTTAATATCCCACAAGTAATGATGACCCGTGGACTGATCACACTTAACAGAAGAAATATTTAATTCATATGCACTTTTCCAAAAAATTAAACTGACAGTCTGAAAGAAGTAACACTGATTATCCTGAATCATGGCAAATATAAGTTTAACACATATATTTAGAACTTTACATATAAAGTGCCCAACCATAGCTTAGAGTGTCATAAATAAAATAAGACTTACTTACCCTAAGACACTCATCTACATATAGTAGATAGCCAAACCAGTACTGAAACGAGAATCAGTAGAGGTAATGAGTATATCGTCAATCTGAAAAGGGAGGTAGGAGAAGAAATCTCTACAACCGATAACAGAGAACCTATGAAATAGATCCCCTAGGAAGACCATGGTATTCAAATAGGCAATACTCTCTTCACATACTTCTGACATTCACTGCACTCTGATAGGAAAACCGGGCTTCAGCCTGCTGCGAAGCGCATATCAACGTAGAAATCTAGCACAAGTTTACTTCACCACCTCCATGGGAGGCAAAGTTTGTAAAACTGAAATGTGGGTGTGGTGAGGGGTGTATTTATAGGCATTTTGAGGTTTGGGAAACTTTGCCCCTCCTGGTAGGAATGTATATCCCATACGTCACTAGCTCATGGACATGCCAATTACATGAAAGAAAACAGGCAACCTCCACACCTCAGCAAGCTCTGCTAAGATGCCTACCTATCCTGCTGGCTGCCGGAATCAATAGCAGATAGTGATCCGGACTCCCACCATAGCTGCCCCAGCCGGCTCTAGAGATCGCTGAACTGTCCTCCGAGGACGGATATTCAGCATCCGGGACACACAGGAAGCAAAAAAGGCGCGCTAAGAAACGTCCTTGGCATGGCTAACTGAACCTCCCGATCGCCATTAACTTCCCTTTAGGAAAAAAAATGCCGGGAGAGAGAAGCAAAGCAGCATTTACTGTACCCTCATCATAGTACATAAAGCAAGTCATGAGATTTATCCTACATGACAGTGCTGTCTAATATCCCAAACACAGATACTTATACACACTTATCCAATAAGCAGTAGCAACCTGTGAAGCTTTGATGAACTCCATGCCCAAGAGGGTTAACGCAGTGCTGGAAAATAATGGTGGCCACACAAAATATTGACACTTTGGGCCCAATTTGGACATTTTCACTTAGGGGTGTACTTAGGGGTTTAGTGTGTGCTGAGTTATTTTGAGGGGACAAAAAATGTACACTGTTATACAGGCTTTACACTCACTACTTTATATTGTAGCAAAGTTACATTTCTTCAGTGTTGTCACATAAAGAGATAAAATAAAATATTTACAAAAATGTGAGGGGTGTACTCACTTTTGTGAGATACTGTATGTGTATGTATATATATATATATATATATATATATATACACACACATATATATATATATATATATATATATATATATATATATATATATATATATATATATATATATATATACACATACAGTATCTCACAAAAGTGAGTACAACCCTCACATTTTTGTCAATATTTTATTGTACACATATTTAGACCAGGGCTTGACAAATATGTTCAAAATCTAGGGCGCACACATTAGGCAAATAGAATAGAAATATCCAACAAATAAAGGACAAATCTAATTAGCAGTTTTTATCAAAGCAGTCACATATAGCCATATGGTGGAGGCACTAAAGCCTTTTCAATGGTATTTTAAAAAAGCAGACAAAATAATGAATTATATTACCTTTATTAAACTATTAAGGGGATTACATTCTGAATCCCTTTAAGAGATACATTTGAGCTGACCTTTTTTCTAACTTTGAATTTAATGACATTGATGCTATCATTTCAACAGAGAACCACATTGCTTTAAAGGGACTTTCAAATGCCAAATTACATTCTTATTCCTTGTTGCATGTCATTTTGCATAACTAACTCAAATTTATTATGTGCTTAAAGACACTGTAATCTTTGGGGGGGGGGGAGAGAAAACCCACTCCCTGCATTACACTAACTTCTGGTAATCATTTAACCCTATACCATGCAAGGTAAATGTGCTGTAAGGGTTTTTAAAGGCAGGGTTTAATTAAGCTTTTGGATTCTGCACATCTGGCCCTGCTCCTACTTATTCACCCGCAGTTACAACCACTTAGATGCCAAAATGCTGGTCCATCTATCACTCACAATGGATGGCTGGCATTATAACTATTTTTTGTGGGATCTAATGAGGATGAAGAAGAAACCCCACCCGATAATCTGAGACCAGCAGGATGACCAAGAAAATGGCAACCAGGAGCTTCAGCAGAGTTCCCTTATTGCCCCACTTACCCTGCCCTGTCAGACCGCTAAGAGCCGGTTGACCTCTCCAATGTGGCTGCTTTATTTTTTTACCTCCTATTGTGTGGTTAAATACACTATAGGTTAAAGCGGGTGGCTTATAATTAGAAATTAAATGTGTAGGAGCCAGTGGCTCTCTGGCTCCTGGGTTTGTCAAGCCCTGATCTATATGCTTAACCCATTAGCAGGTTAAATTTACAGATTTCTATGGTGAATAGTTAAAAAAAACTACTAAATTACTTTTCATAGGACACCAAGAGCACTAAGCAAATTAGGTAATAGAAGCGGAATGCAAAGTTGTTTAAAATGAAATGAATTATGAAATTTTAATAATGACTTTACTGTCCCTATATGTATTAGCGAAGAGCAGCTCTGAATGACTACCCAGTGCTCGTAAAATCCTGAGTACCAAAGTGACCCTCAAATTCTGGTTCTGCCTCCTGAATTTTCTGATTCCTCTATGTAAATAAATACAGAATAGAAAAAAAAACAAACACGTTCCTAAAACTAGCATTGCTGGCTTCTCAGTGTACAGGGTGGCTCCCAACATTAAAATATATGTGTCCAACCCTGGTTTGACCACATAATGTCACTGCCTTTACTAGTAATAAATATATATATTTTTTTGTAATCTATTAAGGCTCCAGTATGGCTTGGATGCACGTTTGACACCAATCCCATTTAGATTTGACAGAGCACTGAAACATATATGACAGCTGTACTGTGTACACAAGGTTGTATCAATTTTAAGAATAAGCAATAACCACGAAAATCTGGTCACTCGTTGTTTTGCCATTTACAACTTGTATATGCACAAACAGGTAACATCATATGTAGAGATAAATGTTATTTACATAATATAATGCTGCTCATTAAATCTATTGATTCCAGCAAAGTATGTCCTTGCTACTCACAAGGGTGAAGTGAATAACCAGATCAAGCAGCTGTTGGGAACTAGATTTCCTTCAAGCCTTAATGAAATGGATCTAGTTTCCATCTCAGGGACTGATATGTAGGTATACATTAGCAGGGAGTATTAGTAAGAACAGTGAAATTAGATATGCAATAAATGCTGCCTCTGGTGGGATTCCTAACAGATACAGTGGCAAATGGGTCTAATTTACAAAACTCTTCTTATCCAGCCACTGCTGCCAGATAAGCCAGAGATTGGGAAATGGTTATGACAAACCAAGAATCAGAAACTAAACAAGAAAGGGTTAGATCTTCTCTGCTCTTATAAAATGCATAAAAAGGACGAAATACATGTCCTGTATACATGTGTTAAAGTGTTGCATCTTTATTGATGCTCTCTACAGAAAGTAGTGCCAGCTGGGTGACATTATGAAATAGTCAGGTGGGAGCAGATTAATACTTTATATACCCTATAATAACATTTACTGTTCTTTATAAAACGTTACTTAGCTATCCAAAGCACACATTAATTGCATAATTTAAGATAAAGTGATTTAATGATAATTTGTGAATCACATTTTAATATTAGCTAATTTTAGCTTAATATTGGCTTAAATTGTAGCTGGGTGATCAGCAAAATCAGCCATGAAGTGTGCCCATTAAAAAGGTCCTAAGGGGAACATTGTTTAGAAGTAAAAAATTTCACACCCCTTTGGCTCATTTACAATGTTTATTAAAAGTTCACTAGCGCCACTCACGCATGTTCATTTACATATACACCAATGACTTATAGATATGTGCTTAAGACATAGAAGGCTCTATTCTAAAATGAAAGTAAGGATTTATAGAATAAAACTCTACACACTGCAGGATAGTGTTGCAATCCCTCCAACTATGTATGCTCCTGTTTCTATGAGCAAAATCAGCAACCATCTCTTGACCGTCCAGACTTCCCCTGTGGGAAATCACTTGGTCTAGGCCTTATAACATTTTAATATTCTGTTTTGTAAGATAATCTTATTTTTCTGCTAAGGAGTTAGATTGTTGTTCATGCCTGTGTAGCTCCTAATGCTACTTCTAACTGGCACTATGGCCACATCCGAATCCGACGCTGTAATAAACTGTACAGGAGTTATAGGCACCTAGTGAATTCATTTAAAAATAAAATTTTATTTTAACCCTAGAATTTGCCTTTATTTTTATTCCTACCATTATGATGGGAACAAAAAGCACCTTTTTTTGTTTTTGTTTGTTTTTTTCTTAATAGTAAAATGTAAATTAATTTTATATAAAAAGAGACAAACTTATAGTTCCCAGCAAACTCTTCTTGTTTGTGTCAACAAGTTCAGTCTGTGAAAGATGTGGTCATGTCATATGATTATCAAGTACATTTACAAATAGTGATATCACTTATATAAATACATATGAAAAAGTACCATGACATATTTTCATGCCTCCTCTTGCTCAGTCGTAATCAGGATTTCCATAAATCACTGATCACGTAATATTTTATTTTACCGCACAGCTTTTATACATGGGCACAGCTTTTATACATGGGCACAGCTTTCAATTTTAGGACTAAAATACCCAGTTAATTAAGTGATTTGCCTTGAAATGTGACTGCAATTTTTTCTTAACAGACCTGAACCGTTCGTATGTAAAAGTAAATTAATAAGGCGCAAAATTTGCTTCTCATCTGAAACTTTAAAAACACTTGCAACATGATAACCACTTTAGAAAATGTTTTCCAATATAACAAGATCTTATATCATCAGGGGTTAAATAAGGATACCTACAAGTTGCCAACATTGTGAGCTGTTTTTATAACTATTTCCTGACGGCTATCAATTAAAGTACAAACATATCAATTAAAGTACAATTTTAAATAAAACACCATTTTAATAAACAGTGCAGTGACAATTATCAGCTTTGCTACAAACATAGGGTAGCCCAGGGGTGTCCAATTATTTTATATAAGGGGCACAATGGAATAGTTTTTCTGGATTTGGGGTTTACTGAACACATTAATAAAATATTAATCAAAGCAAAACGATAAAAGTGTATGTAAAAAATGTTTGTTTGTTTTTTAAATCATGTCACAATGCATTTAAAAATATGCTTGGCATGGTCTACACTTCTATAACTTCCAAGACTATATATAGCCACAACCCACATATATACTGGTTCTTCCTATAAAAAAACATAAAATATGCTTACCTGATAATTGTAATTCCATCGTTACGAGGAGAGTCCATGGCTTCATTCATTACTTGTGGGAAATAAAGAACCTGGCCACCAGGAGGCGGCCCAGCCAAAGGCTTAAAAACCTCCCCCACTCCCCTCATTCCCCAGTCATTCTGCCGAGGTAACAAGGAACAGTAGGAGAAATATCAGGGTATAAATGGGCCAGAAGAAAAACAAAAGAAATTTAGGTCCGCCCAACGGAGAACCGGGCAGGAGCCATGGACTCTCCTCGTAACGATGGAAATGAAATTATCAGGTAAGCATACTTTATGTTTTCCATCTAATACGAGGAGATGGCTTCATTCATTACTTGTGGGAAACAAATACCCAAGCTCTAAAGGACACTGAATGAAGAACGGGAGGGTACAAGAAAGGCGGACCCTAATCTGAGGGCACCACAGTCTGTAAAACCTCTCTCCCAAAAACAGCTTGAGCTGAAGCAAAAACTTAAAATTTGTAAAACTTTGTGGAAGTGTGTGAGGAGGACCAGGTAGCTGCTTTACAAATCTGCTCCATAGAGGCCTCATTTTTAAAGGCCCAAGAAGAAGCCACAGCTCTAGTTGTGTGAGCCGTAATCCTCTGAGGAGGCTCATGTCCTGCTGTCTCATAGGCCAAACTAATCAAGCTCTTCAGCCAAAGGGATAAAGAAGTGGAAGAAGCATTCTGCCCCTTACGCTTCCCTGAATAGACAACAAACACAACTGAGGTTTGTCTGAAATCATTCGTAGCCTGAAGATAGAATTTCAAGGCTTGAACCACATCCAAGTTATGAAGTAACCATTCCTTTAAAGAAGGATTAGGACACAAGGAAGGAACCACAATATCCTGATTAATGTTACGATCAGACACCACCTTAGGGTGAAATCCCAGTGCAGTGCGAAGAACGGCCTTATCTGTATGGAAAACCAGGCAAGGAGGCTCACATTGCAAGGCCAGTTATTCAGACACCCTTCAAGCCAAGGCAATGGCGAGTAGAAAAAGAAACTTCCAAGAGAGAGTCTTAATGTCAAGAAAATGCATAGGCTTGAATGGAGCCCCCTGCAAAAACTTCAGAACCAGACTCAGACTCCAAGGAGGAGCAGAATATCTAAACACAGGCCTGATCCTTGACAGAGCCAGAACAAAAGACTGTATATCAGGAAGCTCAGTGAGCTTTTTGTGTAACAACACAGATAGCGCCAAAATGTGTCCCCTCAAGGAAGTGGCGGCAAGTCCCTTATCCAAACCATCCTGGCGGAAGGAAAGAATTCTGGATACCCTAACCTTATGCCAGGAATATCCACGAGATTCACACCAGAGTAAGTAGGTCCTCCACACCTTATGGCTTGAATGAGAGTATCAATTACCTTCTTAGAAAATCCTCTTCTGGTTAAGACTAGGTGTTCAATCTCCACACAGTCAGCCTCAGAGAATCTAGATTCTGATACACAAAGGGACCATGTACCAGCAGATCCCTGCGACAGGGCAACAGCCGCAAAACACGTCCTACGCGGCCACGACGGAGCAATCAGAATAGTTGACGCTTGCTCCTGTTTGATGCGTGCCACTACACGAGGTAGAAGTGGTAACGGGTGAAATATGTTAACTAGGTGGAAGCCCCAAGGCACTGCTAAGGCATCTATCAGCTCTGCCTGGGGATCCCTGGACCGCGACCCGTATCTGGGTAGATTGAGGTTGAGTCTGGACGCCGTGAGATCTATCTCCGGAGTCCCCCAACTGTTGCAAATCTCTGCAAACACTTCGGGGTGAAGGGACCAATCCCCCTGGATGAAATGACTGTCTGCTGAGAAAATACGCTTCCCAGTTGTCCACACCCGGGATGTGGATCACTGTCGTCCAGATAAGGAGCTACTGCTATCTCTCTGGATCTCGCCACCTCGAGAAGAGCTCCCAGAACCTTTGTGAAGATTCTTGGAGCAGTAACCAACCCGAAGGGAAGAGCTACAAACTGGAAGTGCTGATCCACAAAAGGTGAACCTTAAGAATCTGAAGTGATACTTGTGTATTGGCACATGAAGGTAAGAGTCCATCAAGTCTATCATAGTCATAAACTGACCCTCTTGAACTAGGGGAAGCACAAACCTTATTGTCTCCATTTTGAACGATGGAACCAACTGAAACTTGTTTAAATCTTGAGGTCCAGAATCGGGCGAAACGTGCCCTCCTTAAGGACCACGAAAAGGTTTGACTAGTACCCTAGACCCCTTTCTGCTAGAGGTACCGGTATAATTACTCCTAGCAAGGAGAGATCCCTCACACACTCTAGAAAGAAATCTAGTTTCTCTGGTTTTGTCGATAGATTTGACAAAAAGAATCTACCCTTGGGGGGATGAGTTTTGAAACCTATAATGTACCCCTGGGCTACAACTTCCAGAACCCAAGGATCATGTACGTCTCTCATCCAAACCGCCACGAAAAGAGATGGTCTGCCCCCTACGAGATCCAGAGACAGATCGGGGGCTGCCCCTTCATGATGATTTTGTCTCGGCGGGCTTCTTGCCCTGCTTGGTTTTATTCCAAGACTGAGAAGGCTTCCAAGATCACTTGGACTGCTCGGGTTTTGCAGAAGGTTGCTGTTATTATCTGAATGAAAGGGACGAAAATTAGGACCCTTAGGTTTATTCTTCTTATCCTGCGGTAGAAAGGCCCCCCGTGACCATGGATATGATAGAGTCCAGGCCTGGACCAAATAGAATCTTTCCCTGAAAGGGAAGAGAAAGCAATCTAGATTTGGACTTCATGTCAACAGACCACGACTTCAACCACAGGGCCCTCAGGGTCAGAACAGAAAAGCCTGATGTCTTGGAATTCAAGCGAATAACCTGCATATTAGCATTACAAATAAACAAATTAGCAACCCTCAGGGCCCTAATTCTTTCCCATATCTCCTTGAGGGGAGTCTCCACCTCTACCATTTCTGACAGAGAGTCACACCAATAGGTAGTAGCTCCCGCCACCGCAGCTGCAGGTTAAAAAACAAACCCTGTGTGTTGAAACATCTTTCTTAACAGAGTCTCTAATTTCTTATCCATGGGTTCCTTAAACGACAAACTATCCTCAAGCGGGATAGTGGTGCGCTTAGCGAGCGTGGAGATAGCTCCGCCTACCTTAGGGACAGATCCCCACAACTCTAGCTGAGAGTCTGGAACCGGGAACAACTTTTTAAACGAAGAAGCGAAAAAAGACGATCCGAGTCTCTCCCATTCATTCTAAATAGTATTCGCCATCTTTACGGTAAATCGGGAAAGTCTGGGGCACTACCCTGTCCTTACAAACCTTATCGAGCTTAAGAATAGAAAGTTCCCCCAGTAACTTTGTGTCTGGAACCTCTAGAGTAGCCAACACTTCTTTTAATAAAAAGTGTAAATTCTCCATCCTAAACCTAAAGTCTGGTTCCCCCACAGCCGGAGGTTTAAAGGCCACAGATTCCGACCAAGAGAGAGAGCCCTCCGATGTATCGGAATCCTCTGCATCAGCAGATAATCTAGACTCCGATACATCCAATGGAGTAGATGACCCCTGGGAAGAACAGCAATGTTTAACATTTTGCTTGCGCTTAGCCTGGCGAGGTAAAGCACTAAAGACCACAGACACCGCCATTTGCAACTGCTCCGCAAAATCAGGCAGCAACATGGCCCCTCCCGCAGGAGCATTAGAATTGCACTGGGGAGCTGCATGTGTAATCGGAGATGAATGTAGGGAATGCACCTCGCGGGACGGAGAGCCCTCAGATGTGGTCGGCTCAGTGGTACTAAACATCTTATTTCTTTTAGATAACACTACTTTATCAAGGTATGTGGAACATAATTGAGCAGGCGGGTATATCACAGCCTCCTCACAATAAACACAGGCATTAGATTTGGGTAAAGAGGGAGTACCCTCTAACATATCAGAGTCCTCCATAGCTTGCGCCTTTAATATGGACTTTAACAATAATTAAAAAACAGAATTTATGTTTACCTGATAAATTACTTTCTCCAACGGTGTGTCCGGTCCACGGCGTCATCCTTACTTGTGGGATATTCTCCTCCCCAACAGGAAATGGCAAAGAGCCCAGCAAAGCTGGTCACATGATCCCTCCTAGGCTCCGCCTACCCCAGTCATTCGACCGACGTTAAGGAGGAATATTTGCATAGGAGAAACCATATGGTACCGTGGTGACTGTAGTTAAAGAAAATAAAATATCAGACCTGATTAAAAAAACCAGGGCGGGCCGTGGACCGGACACACCGTTGGAGAAAGTAATTTATCAGGTAAACATAAATTCTGTTTTCTCCAACATAGGTGTGTCCGGTCCACGGCGTCATCCTTACTTGTGGGAACCAATACCAAAGCTTTAGGACACGGATGAAGGGAGGGAGCAAATCAGGTCACCTAAATGGAAGGCACCACGGCTTGCAAAACCTTTCTCCCAAAAATAGCCTCAGAAGAAGCAAAAGTATCAAACTTGTAAAATTTGGTAAAAGTGTGCAGTGAAGACCAAGTCGCTGCCCTACATATCTGATCAACAGAAGCCTCGTTCTTGAAGGCCCATGTGGAAGCCACAGCCCTAGTGGAATGAGCTGTGATTCTTTCGGGAGGCTGCCGTCCGGCAGTCTCGTAAGCCAATCTGATGATGCTTTTAATCCAAAAAGAGAGAGAGGTAGAAGTTGCTTTTTGACCTCTCCTTTTACCTGAATAAACAACAAACAAGGAAGATGTTTGTCTAAAATCCTTTGTAGCATCTAAATAGAATTTTAGAGCGCGAACAACATCCAAATTGTGCAACAAACGTTCCTTCTTTGAAACTGGTTTTGGACACAGAGAAGGTACGATAATCTCCTGGTTAATGTTTTTGTTAGAAACAACTTTTGGAAGAAAACCAGGTTTAGTACGTAAAACCACCTTATCTGCATGGAACACCAGATAAGGAGGAGAACACTGCAGAGCAGATAATTCTGAGACTCTTCTAGCAGAAGAAATCGCAACTAAAAACAAAACTTTCCAAGATAATAACTTAATATCAACGGAATGTAAGGGTTCAAACGGAACCCCCTGAAGAACTGAAAGAACTAAATTGAGACTCCAAGGAGGAGTCAAAGGTTTGTAAACAGGCTTGATTCTAACCAGAGCCTGAACAAAGGCTTGAACATCTGGCACAGCTGCCAGCTTTTTGTGAAGTAATACCGACAAGGCAGAAATCTGTCCCTTCAGGGAACTTGCAGATAATCCTTTTTCCAATCCTTCTTGAAGGAAGGATAGAATCCTAGGAATCTTAACCTTGTCCCAAGGGAATCCTTTAGATTCACACCAACAGATATATTTTTTCCAAATTTTGTGGTAAATCTTTCTAGTCACAGGCTTTCTGGCCTGAACAAGAGTATCGATAACAGAATCTGAGAATCCTCGCTTCGATAAAATCAAGCGTTCAATCTCCAAGCAGTCAGCTGGAGTGAAACCAGATTCGGATGTTCGAACGGACCCTGAACAAGAAGGTCTCGTCTCAAAGGTAGCTTCCAAGGTGGAGCCGATGACATATTCACCAGATCTGCATACCAAGTCCTGCGTGGCCACGCAGGAGCTATCAAGATCACCGACACCCTCTCCTGCTTGATCCTGGCTATCAGCCTGGGGATGAGAGGAAATGGCGGGAACACATAAGCTAGTTTGAAGGTCCAAGGTGCTACTAGTGCATCCACTAGAGCCGCCTTGGGATCCCTGGATCTGGCCCCGTAGCAAGGAACTTTGAAGTTCTGACGAGAGGCCATCAGATCCATGTCTGGAATGCCCCACAGGTGAGTGACTTGGGCAAAGATTTCCGGATGGAGTTCCCACTCCCCCGGATGCAATGTCTGCCGACTCAGAAAATCCGCTTCCCAATTTTCCACTCCTGGGATGTGGATAGCAGACAGGTGGCAGGAGTGAGACTCCGCCCAAAGAATAATTTTGGTTACTTCTTCCATCGCTAGGGAACTCCTTGTTCCCCCCTGATGGTTGATGTACGCAACAGTCGTCATGTTGTCTGATTGAAACCGTATGAACCTGGTCCTCGCAAGCTGGGGCCAGGCCTGGAGAGCATTGAATATCGCTCTCAGTTCCAGAATATTTATCGGTAGAAGAGATTCTTCCCGAGACCAAAGACCCTGAGCTTTCAGGGATCCCCAGACCGCGCCCCAGCCTATCAGACTGGCGTCGGTCGTGACAATGACCCACTCTGGTCTGTGGAACATCATCCCTTGAGACAGATTGTCCAGGGACAGCCACCAACGGAGTGAGTCTCTGGTTCTCTGATTTACTTGTATCTTCGGAGACAAGTCTGTATAGTCCCCATTCCACTGACTGAGCATGCACAGTTGTAATGGTCTTAGATGAATGCGCGCAAAAGGAACTATGTCCATCGCCGCCACCATCAACCCGATCACTTCCATGCACTGAGCTATGGAAGGAAGAGGAACGGAATGAAGTATCCGACAAGAGTCCAGAAGCTTTGTTTTTCTGGCCTCTGTTAGAAAGATCCTCATTTCTAAGGAGTCTATAATTGTTCCCAAGAAGGGAACCCTTGTTGACGGGGATAGAGAACTCTTTTCCACGTTCACTTTCCAGCCGTGAGATCTGAGAAAGGCCAGGACAATGTCCGTGTGAGCCTTTGCTTGAGGAAGGGACGACGCTTGAATCAGAATGTCGTCCAGGTAAGGTACTACTACAATGCCCCTTGGTCTTAGCACCGCTAGAAGGGACCCTAGTACCTTTGTGAAAATCCTTGGAGCAGTGGCTAATCCGAAAGGAAGCGCCACGAACTGGTAATGTTTGTCCAGGAATGCAAACCTTAGGAACCGATGATGTTCCTTGTGGATAGGAATATGTAGATACGCATCCTTTAAATCCACCGTGGTCATGAATTGACCTTCCTGGATGGAAGGAAGGATAGTTCGAATGGTTTCCATCTTGAACGATGGGACCTTGAGAAATTTGTTTAAGATCTTGAGATCTAGGATTGGTCTGAACGTTCCCTCTTTTTTGGGAACTATGAACAGATTGGAGTAGAACCCCATCCCTTGTTCTCTTAATGGAACAGGATGAATCACTCCCATTTTTAACAGGTCTTCTACACAATGTAAGAACGCCTGTCTTTTTATGTGGTCTGAAGACAACTGCGACCTGTGGAACCTCCCCCTTGGGGGAAGTCCCTTGAATTCCAGAAGATAACCCTGGGAGACTATTTCTAGCGCCCAAGGATCCAGAACATCTCTTGCCCAAGCCTGAGCGAAGAGAGAGAGTCTGCCCCCCACCAGATCCGGTCCCGGATCGGGGGCCAATATTTCATGCTGTCTTGGTAGCAGTGGCAGGTTTCTTGGCCTGCTTTCCCTTGTTCCAGCCTTGCATTGGTCTCCAAGCTGGCTTGGCCTGAGAAGTATTACCCTCTTGCATAGAGGACGTAGCACCTTGGGCTGGTCCGTTTTTACGAAAGGGACGAAAATTAGGTCTATTTTTTGCCTTGAAGGGCCGATCCTGAGGAAGGGCGTGGCCCTTACCCCCAGTGATATCAGAGATAATCTCTTTCAAGTCAGGACCAAACAGCGTTTTCCCCTTGAAAGGAATGTTTAGTAGCTTGTTCTTGGAAGACGCATCAGCCGACCAAGATTTCAACCAAAGCGCTCTGCGCGCCACAATAGCAAACCCAGAGTTCTTAGCCGCTAACTTAGCCAATTGCAAAGAGGCGTCTAGAGTGAAAGAATTAGCCAATTTGAGAGTATTGATTCTGTCCATAATCTCCTCATAAGGAGGAGAGTCACTATCGAGCACCTTAAGCAGTTCATCAAACCAGAAATATGCGGCAGTAGTGACAGGGACAATGCATGAAATGGGTTGTAGAAGGTAACCCTGCTGAACAAACATCTTTTTAAGCAAACCTTCTAATTTTTTATCCATAGGATCTTTGAAAGCACAACTATCCTCTATGGGAATAGTGGTGCGTTTGTTTAAAGTAGAAACCGCTCCCTCGACCTTGGGGACTGACTGCCATAAGTCCTTTCTGGGGTCGACCATAGGAAACAATTTTTTAAATATGGGGGGAGGGACGAAAGGAATACCGGGCCTTTCCCATTCTTTATTAACAATGTCCGCCACCCGCTTGGGTATAGGAAAAGCTTCTGGGAGCCCCGGCACCTCTAGGAACTTGTCCATTTTACATAGTTTCTCTGGGATGACTAAATTTTCACAATCATCCAGAGTGGATAATACCTCCTTAAGCAAAATGCGGAGATGTTCCAATTTAAATTTAAATGTAATCACATCAGATTCAGCCTGCTGAGAAATGTTCCCTAAATCAGTAATTTCTCCCTCAGACAAAACCTCCCTGGCCCCCTCAGATTGGGTTAGGGGCCCTTCAGAGATATTAATATCAGCGTCGTCATGCTCTTCAGTAACTAAAACAGAGCAGCCACGCTTACGCTGACAAGGGTTCATTTTGGCTAAAATGTTTTTGACAGAATTATCCATTACAGCCGTTAATTGTTGCATAGTAAGGAGTATTGGCGCGCTAGATGTACTAGGGGCCTCCTGAGTGGGCAAGACTCGTGTAGACGAAGGAGGGAATGATGCAGTACCATGCTTACTCCCCTCACTTGAGGAATCATCTTGGGCATCATTGTCATTATCACATAAATCACATTTATTTAAATGAATAGGAATTCTGGCTTCCCCACATTCAGAACACAGTCTATCTGGTAGTTCAGACATGTTAAACAGGCATAAACTTGATCAGAAAGTACAAAAAACGTTTTAAAATAAAACCGTTACTGTCACTTTAAATTTTAAACTGAACACACTTTATTACTGCAATTGCGAAAAAACATGAAGGAATTGTTCAAAATTCACCAAATTTTCACCACAGCGTCTTAAAGCCTTGAAAATATTGCACACCAATTTTGGAAGCTTTAACCCTTAAAATAACGGAACCGGAGCCGTTTTAAGCTTTAAACCCCTTTACAGTCCCTGGTATCTGCTTTGCTGAGACCCAACCAAACCCAAAGGGGAATACGATACCAAATGACGCCTTCAGAAGTCTTTTATAAGTATCAGAGCTCCTCTCACATGCGACTGCATGCCATGCCTCTCAAAAACAAGTGCGCAACACCGGCGCGAAAATGAGACTCTGCCTATGCTTTGGGAAAGCCCCTAAAGAATAAGGTGTCTAAAACAGTGCCTGCCGATATTATTATATCAAAATACCCAGATAAAATGATTCCTCAAGGCTAAATATGTGTTAATAATCAATCGATTTAGCCCAGAAAAAGTCTACAGTTTAAATAAGCCCTTGTGAAGCCCTTATTTACAATCGTAATAAACATGGCTTACCGGATCCCATAGGGAAAATGACAGCTTCCAGCATTACATCGTCTTGTTAGAATGTGTCATACCTCAAGCAGCAAGGGACTGCAAACTGTTCCCCCAACTGAAGTTAATTGCTCTCAACAGTCCTGTGTGGAACAGCCATGGATTTTAGTTACGGTTGCTAAAATCATTTTCCTCATACAAACAGAATTCTTCATCTCTTTTCTGTTTCTGAGTAAATAGTACGTACCAGCACTATTTGAAAATAACAAACTCTTGATTGAATAATGAAAAACTACAGTTAAACACTAAAAAACTCTAAGCCATCTCCGTGGAGATGTTGCCTGTACAACGGCAAAGAGAATGACTGGGGTAGGCGGAGCCTAGGAGGGATCATGTGACCAGCTTTGCTGGGCTCTTTGCCATTTCCTGTTGGGGAGGAGAATATCCCACAAGTAAGGATGACGCCGTGGACCGGACACACCTATGTTGGAGAAAGCACCTTTATACTCCCAATGGCCGGGGCACTCATTATCTCCTATGACCCAGGCCCACAGAGAAACTCGCTTACACCTCCTGCAACCAACAGTCAGGAAAGGAAGAGGAAGAAGCCACACCTGGTCACATGGTGTGCCGTGCAAGACCGCCCCTGCAGTCAGGAAAAAGCGTGCGTGTAGCATCGCTCCCGACATGGACTAAGGTAAAGAAAGCAGGCGGTGAAACTCGTCAACGCTGATTGTTTAAGGAGCTGTTAATATGAGTCGGATGGTTTCGCAAAATGACTCTCCCTGCATCTCCAGGCTCTAACTTTCATCCATGCTCTCACTAAGATGCTGACAGGACTACTAAAAACTCCAGTCCAATCTCGAAGAGTACTACCCTCCATAAGAGACTACTCCGAAATCTTCTGACACTTCTCTGCCAACCTCCTGTGACGAAATGCAAAGAATGACCAAGGGATGAGGAGAGTGGGGGAGGTATTTAAGCCTTTTGCTGGAGAGTCGTTGCCTCCTCCTGGTGGCGAAGTTTTTTATTTCCCACAAGTAATGAATGAAGCCGTTGGACTCTCCTCGTATTAAATGGAAAAACAGGAATGAGCTATACATAAGCAATTTGGAAATGCTGATAAATAATGCAATGTGTTACACTCATTTGTATCCACTCTAGGGAAGTAGTTTAGAACAGAAAAGAAATACTCTTGGGACAATATCAGAAGCAGATCTAGGTGGTAAACCATTTTTTTAAAAATACATTTCCCAATGACATCTATTTTAATCTTTGGTGCAAACATCATATAGTACAAATCAGAAATGGTCTGATTTAGTCAATTCCTTTTAAGGGATGTCTGTGCTCAGTGTCTGCATTGTTGGAGGATTGTTGCAACATTAAAGGGACATGAAAACCAAAGTTTTTATTTCCTGAATTAGATAAAGCATACAATTCTAAACATTTCAATAAATTTTCATTATCTAACATGCTTTGATCTTTTGGTATCCTTTGTTTAAAAGCATACCTAGGTAAACTCAGGAACAGCAATGCAGTACTGGGAGCTAAATGCTGATTGGTGGCTGTACATATATGCCTTTTGTCATTGGCTCACTGGATCTATTCAGCTATCTCCCAGTAGTGAATTGTTGCCCCTTTAACAAAGGATACCAAAGAAAACAAAGCTTATTTGACAATAGAAGTACATTGGAAAGGAGTTAAAAATGGTATGTACTCTTTGAATCATGAAACAAAAATGTTGGGTTTCATGTGCCTTTAAAGGGATACTAAAGCCAATTTTTTTTCTTTCATGATTCAGATTGAGCATGAGATTTTAAGCAACTTTCTAACTTACTCCTATTATCAATTTTTTCATTGTTCTCATGCTATCTGGATTTGAAAAAGCAGTACTGTAAGCTTTAGAGCCAGCCCATTTTTTGTTCAGCACCTGGGTAGCACTTGCTAATTTGAGACTAAATGTAGCAAACCAATTAACAAGCGCTAACCATGTGCTGAACTAAAAATGGGCCGGCTCCTAACCTTTCATTACTGCTTTTTCAAATCAAGATAACATGAGAACAAAGAAAAATTGATAATAGGAGTAAATTAGAAAGTTTCTTAAAATTGCATGCTCTATCTGAATCATGAAAGAAAAAATTTGGGGTTAGTATCCCTTTAAGACAACATTAAATAAGTTGCATGTTTAAAGAACTGCATCAATTGAAATTGTGGTTTTCCTTTACAAAGTTCATCCCTAGGGAGAAAAGGATTTTATATTGTGAAAGACTGTCTGAAGATTTTCATAAGGAAATTAGTTATGGGATATGCTTGTTTCCTGCTAGGATTTTAGACTCTCTTCAGCGACAAAAGAACAAAAATAATATTAAAAACAATAAATGGTGGGAAAGAAGAGGAATTAGTACAGTAGTCTGACATTATACAAGCTAACATGATCATTATATGTAACGGGGGGATTGTGTGTGTGTGTGTATATATATATATATATATATATATAGTGTACTACTCACTATCGAGTGGAAGATTTGTTGATGTGCAACACAATCCCACCATGTTTCATTAATTGTACTTATTAAAGGAACATTCTGGTCAAAATTGAACTGCACATTGATTAATTACATCTTTGAATAGAAACATATTTGCAATATACATGTATTGGCAAACATACTTTAATAAAACTTATCACTGTTTTAGTGTTAACATTTCCCCCTGCGCGTGCATGTGAAGCATAGCTATATATTCTCAGTGCACCAGTAGTTTAAATATTGCAGCTGCTCAGAGTGCCAGTGGCGCTTGAATCATGTCAGCAATTAACAATCTAAGTCATTACCAGATGGTACAAGCACCTTAGGCTCTCTGGGCAAGTGTTGTGTTTTAAATGCTGGTGCACAGTGCATACTTTAAAGGGACAGTCTAGGCCAAAATAAACTTTCATGATTCAGATAGAGAATGTAATTTTAAACAATTTTCCAATTTACTTTTATCACCAATTTTGCTTTGTTCTCTTGGTATTCTTAGTTGAAAGCTTAACCTAGGAGGTTCATATGCTAATTTTTTTAGACCATGAAGCCCACCTCTTTCAGATTGCATTTTAACAGTTTTCCACCACTAGAGGGTGTTAGTTCACGTATTTCATATAGATAACATTGTGCTCGTGCACGAGAAGTTATCTGGGAGCAGGCACTGATTGGCTAGACTGCAAGTCTGTCAAAAGAACTGAAAAAAACAGAATTTATGTTTACCTGATAAATTACTTTCTCCAACGGTGTGTCCGGTCCACGGCGTCATCCTTACTTGTGGGATATTCTCTTCCCCAACAGGAAATGGCAAAGAGCCCAGCAAAGCTGGTCACATGATCCCTCCTAGGCTCCGCCTACCCCAGTCATTCGACCGACGTACAGGAGGAAATATGCATAGGAGAAACCATATGATACCGTGGTGACTGTAGTTAGAAAAAATAATTCAACAGACCTGATTAAAAAAAACAGGGCGGGCCGTGGACCGGACACACCGTTGGAGAAAGTAATTTATCAGGTAAACATAAATTATGTTTTCTCCAACATAGGTGTGTCCGGTCCACGGCGTCATCCTTACTTGTGGGAACCAATACCAAAGCTTTAGGACACGGATGAAGGGAGGGAGCAAATCAGGTCACCTAAATGGAAGGCACCACGGCTTGCAAAACCTTTCTCCCAAAAATAGCCTCCGAAGAAGCAAAAGTATAAAATTTGTAAAATTTGGCAAAAGTGTGCAGTGAAGACCAAGTCGCTGCCTTACATATCTGGTCAACAGAAGCCTCGTTCTTGAAGGCCCATGTGGAAGCCACAGCCCTAGTGGAATGAGCTGTGATTCTTTCAGGAGGCTGCCGTCCGGCAGTCTCATAAGCCAATCGGATAATGCTTTTAAGCCAAAAAGAAAGAGAGGTAGAAGTTGCTTTTTGACCTCTCCTTTTACCAGAATAAACAACAAACAAAGAAGATGTTTGTCTGAAATCTTTAGTGGCCTCTAAATAGAATTTTAGAGCACGGACTACGTCCAAATTGTGTAACAAACGTTCCTTCTTTGAAACTGGATTCGGACACAAAGAAGGTACAACTATCTCCTGGTTAATATTTTTGTTGGAAACAACTTTCGGAAGAAAACCAGGCTTAGTACGCAAAACCACCTTATCTGCATGGAACACCAGATAGGGCGGAGAACACTGCAGAGCAGATAACTCAGAAACTCTTCTATCAGAAGAAATAGCAACCAAAAACAAAACTTTCCAAGATAATAACTTAATATCTACGGAATGTAAGGGTTCAAACGGAACCCCTTGAAGAACTGAAAGAACTAGATTAAGACTCCAGGGAGGAGTCAAAGGTCTGTAAACAGGCTTGATTCTAACCAGAGCCTGAACAAACGCTTGAACGTCTGGCACAGCTGCCAGCCTTTTGTGAAGTAAAACAGATAAAGCAGAGATCTGTCCCTTCAGAGAACTTGCAGATAATCCTTTCTCCAAACCTTCTTGTAGAAAGGATAGAATCTTAGGAATTTTTATCTTGTTCCATGGGAATCCTTTAGATTCACACCAACAGATATATTTTTTCCATATCTTATGGTAAATTTTTCTAGTTACAGGCTTTCTAGCCTGAATCAGAGTATCTATTACAGAATCTGAAAACCCACGCTTTGATAAAATCAAGCGTTCAATCTCCAAGCAGTCAGTTGGAGGGAAACCAGATTCGGATGTTCGAATGGACCTTGAACAAGAAGGTCCTGTCTCAAAGGTAGCTTCCATGGTGGAGCCGATGACATATTCACCAGGTCTGCATACCAAGTCCTGCGTGGCCACGCAGGAGCTATCAAGATCACCGAAGCCCTCTCCTGATTGATCCTGGCTACCAGCCTGGGAATGAGAGGAAACGGTGGGAATACATAAGCTAGGTTGAAGGTCCAAGGTGCTACTAGTGCATCTACTAGAGTCGCCTTGGGATCCCTGGATCTGGACCCGTAACAAGGAACCTTGAAGTTCTGACGAGAGGCCATCAGATCCATGTCTGGAATGCCCCATAATCGAGTTATTTGGGCAAAGATTTCCGGATGGAGTTCCCACTCCCCCGGATGGAATGTCTGAAGACTCAGAAAATCCGCTTCCCAATTTTCCACTCCTGGGATGTGGATTGCAGACAAGTGGCAGGAGTGATCCTCCGCCCATTGAATTATCTTGGTCACTTCCTCCATCGCCAGGGAACTCCTTGTTCCCCCCCGATGGTTGATATATGCAACTGTCGTCATGTTGTCTGATTGAAACCTTATGAATTTGGCCTTTGCTAGATGAGGCCAAGCTTTGAGAGCATTGAATATCGCTCTCAGTTCCAGAATGTTTATAGGGAGAAGAGATTCTTCCCGAGACCATAGACCCTGAACTTTCAGGGGTTCCCAGACCGCGCCCCAGCCCACCAGACTGGCGTCGGTCGTGACAATGACCCACTCTGGTCTGCGGAAGCTCATTCCCTGTGACAGGTTGTCCAGGATCAGCCACCAACGGAGTGAATCTCTGGTCCTTTGATCTACTTAAATCGTCGGAGACAAGTCTGTATAATCCCCATTCCACTGTCTGAGCATGCACAGTTGTAATGGTCTTAGATGAATTCGTGCAAAAGGAACTATGTCCATTGCTGCAACCATCAATCCTATTACTTCCATGCACTGCGCTATGTAAGGACGAAGAACAGAATGAAGTACTTGACAAGAGCTTAGAAGTTTTGATTTTCTGACCTCTGTCAGAAAAATCCTCATTTCTAAGGAGTCTATTATTGTTCCCAAGAAGGGAACTCTTGTTGACGGGGACAGAGAACTTTTTTCTATGTTCACTTTCCATCCGTGAGATCTGAGAAAGGCTAGGACGATGTCCGTATGAGCCTTTGCTTTTGACAGAGACGACGCTTGAATCAGGATGTCGTCCAAGTACGGTACTACTGCAATGCCCCTTGGTCTTAGAACCGCTAGAAGGGACCCTAGTACCTTTGTGAAAATTCTCGGAGCAGTGGCTAATCCGAATGGAAGTGCCACAAACTGGTAATGCTTGTCCAGAAAAGCGAACCTTAGGAACTGATGATGTTCCTTGTGGATAGGAATATGTAGGTACGCATCCTTTAAATCCACCGTGGTCATAAATTGACCTTCCTGGATGGTAGGAAGGATCGTTCGAATGGTTTCCATTTTGAACGATGGAACCCTGAGAAATTTGTTTAGGATCTTGAGATCTAAAATTGGTATGAATGTTCCCTCTTTTTTGGGAACTATGAACAGGTTTGAGTAAAACCCCATCCCTTGTTCTCCTATTGGAACTGGATGAATTACTCCCATCTTTAACAGGTCTTCTACACAATGTAAGAATGCCTGTCTTTTTATTTGGTTTGAAGATAATTGAGACCTGTGGAACCTTCCCCTTGGGGGTAGTTCCTTGAATTCCAGGAGATAACCCTGAGAAACTATTTCTAGTGCCCAAGGATCCTGAACATCTCTTGCCCAAGCCTGAGCAAAGAGAGAAAGTCTGCCCCCCACCAGATCCGGTCCCGGATCGGGGGCCATCCCTTCATGCTGTTTTGGTAGCAGTGGCAGGCTTCTTGGCCTGCTTACCCTTGTTCCAGCCTTGCATCGGTCTCCAGGCTGGTTTGGGTTGAGAAGTATTACCCTCTTGCTTAGAGGATGTAGAATTAGAGGCTGGTCCGTTTCTGCGAAAGGGACGAAAATTAGGCTTATTTTTAGCCTTAAAAGACCTATCCTGAGGAAGGGCGTGGCCCTTTCCCACGGTGATGTCTGAAATAATCTCTTTCAAATCAGGACCAAACAGTGTTTTACCCTTGAAAGGGATGTTAAGCAATTTTGTCTTGGAAGACACATCCGCTGACCAAGACTTTAGCCAAAGCGCTCTGCGCGCCACGATAGCAAACCCTGAATTTTTCGCCGCTAATCTAGCTAATTGCAAAGCGGCATCTAAAATAAAAGAGTTAGCCAATTTAAGTGCTTGAACTCTGTCCATAACCTCCTCATACGAAGATTCTTTATTGAGCGACTTTTCTAGTTCTTCGAATCAGAAACACGCTGCCGTAGTGACAGGAACAATGCATGAAATTGGTTGTAGAAGGTAACCTTGCTGAACAAACATCTTTTTAAGCAAACCCTCTAATTTTTTATCCATAGGATCTTTGAAAGCACAACTATCTTCTATGGGAATAGTAGTGCGTTTGTTTAGAGTAGAGACCGCCCCCTCGACCTTGGGGACTGTCTGCCATAAGTCCTTTCTGGGGTCGACTATAGGAAATAATTTCTTAAATATAGGGGGAGGAACAAAAGGTATGCCGGGCCTTTCCCACTCCTTATTTACTATGTCCGCCACCCGCTTGGGTATAGGAAAAGCATCGGGGGGCACCGGAACCTCTAGGAACTTGTCCATCTTACATAATTTCTCTGGAATGACCAAATTGTCAATCATCCAGAGTAGATAATACCTCCTTAAGCAGTGCGCGGAGATGTTCTAATTTAAATTTAAATGTTACAACATCAGGTTCAGCTTGTTGAGAAATTTTTCCTGAATCTGAAATTTCTCCCTCAGACAAAACCTCCCTCCTGGCCCCTTCAGATTGGTGTGAGGGTATGTCAGAACCGTTATCATCAGCGTCCTCTTGCTCTTCAGTGTTTAAAACAGAGCAATCGCGCTTTCTCTGATAAGTAGGCATTTTAGATAAAATGTTTGCAATAGAATTATCCATAACAGCCGTTAATTGTTGCATGGTAATAAGTATTGGCGCACTAGATGTACTAGGGGCCTCTTGTGTGGGCAAAACTGGTGTAGACACAGAAGGGGATGATGCAGTACCATGCTTACTCCCCTCATTTGAGGAATCATCTTGGGCAATATTATTATCTGTGGCATCATTGTCCCTACTTTGTTTGGACACTATGTCACAATTATCACATATATTTAAATGGGGAGAAACCTTGGCTTTCATACATATAGAACATCGCTTATCTGATGGTTCAGACATGTTAAACAGGCTTAAACTTGTCAACAAAGCACAAAAAACGTTTTAAAATAAAACCGTTACTGTCACTTTAAATTTTAAACAGAACACACTTTATTACTGAATATGCGAAAAAGCATGAAGGAATTGTTCAAAATTCACCAAAATTTCACCACAGTGTCTTAAAGCCTTAAAAGTATTGCACACCAAATTTGAAAGCTTTAACCCTTAAAATAACGGAACCGGAGCCGTTTTTACATTTAACCCCTATACAGTCCTAGGTATCTGCTTTGCTGAGACCCAACCAAGCCCAGAGGGGAATACGATACCAAATGACGCCTTCTATAAGCTTTTTCAGTGGTTCTTAGCTCCTCACACATGCATCTGCATGCCTTGCTTTCCAAAAACAACTGCGCATTAGTGGCGCGAAAATGAGGCTCTGCCTATGACTAGAAAAGGCCCCCATCTGAAAAAGGTGTCCATACAGTGCCTGCCGTTTTTTAACAACAATCCCCAAGATTATAATAACTATTAAGAGTTATAATCTGCCAAATATGCTTAGCAAAGTAATCATTTTAGCCCAGAAAAATGTCTACCAGTTTTTTAAGCCCTTATAAAGCCCTTTATTCTTTTACTTAATCTAAGAAAATGGCTTACCGGTCCCCATAGGGGAAATGACAGCCTTCCAGCATTACAAAGTCTTGTTAGAAATGTGGCCAGTCATACCTCAAGCAGAAAAGTCTGCCAACTGTTTCCCCCAACTGAAGTTACTTCATCTCAACAGTCCTGTGTGGAAACAGCAATCGATTTTAGTAACGTTTGCTAAAATCATCTTCCTCTTACAAACAGAAATCTTCATCTCTTTTCTGTTTCAGAGTAAATAGTACATACCAGCACTATTTTAAAATAACAAACACTTGATTGAAGAATAAAAACTACATTTAAACACCAAAAAACTCTTAACCATCTCCGTGGAGATGTTGCCGGTGCAACGGCAAAGAGAATGACTGGGGTAGGCGGAGCCTAGGAGGGATCATGTGACCAGCTTTGCTGGGCTCTTTGCCATTTCCTGTTGGGGAAGAGAATATCCCACAAGTAAGGATGACGCCGTGGACCGGACACACCTATGTTGGAGAAAGGGGCAGAGGCTTAGATACAAGATAATCACAGAGGTTAAAAGTATATTATTATAACTGAGTTGGTTATGCAAAACTGGGAAATGGGTAATAAAGGAATTATCTATCTTTTAAAACAATAAAAATTCTGGTGTAGACTGTCCCTTTAATACACTTTTTAAACAGCTATAGCTTTTATCAGACACATTTTTGCTAATACATGTATTTTACAAAAATACCTCTATTCAAAACTAAAATGCATCCATGTGGATAACAATTTTGGCTGGAATATCCCTTGACTCATTCATCATGCTGGTTAACAGACTTTGCTGTTTGTGAAGAATAGGATATTAGTTCTGTGTTGGTATTTTAAAGTAAATCCCTTGCTTACCATCCTCCTATTAAGCCTACTAAAGGGACAGTTTACCCAAAATATATTCTTTTTAAAACAAGCAACAGAAAATTTTAAACATCAGTGTAGTTAAACCTATATACTTAGTTTTCGTCAAATAAATATATATTTTTTATATCGGTTTAAAATATTGATAACCTATACCTAAAAACAGAATTTATGTTTACCTGATAAATTTCTTTCTCCAACGGTGTGTCCGGTCCACGGCTTCATCCTTACTTGTGGGATATTCTCTTCCCCTACAGGAAATAGCAAAAAAAAGCACCCAGCAAGAGCTGTTCATATAGCTCCACCTCTGGCTCCGCCCCCCAGTCATTCGACCGACGGTTAGGAGAAAAAGGAGAAACTATAGGGTGCCGTGGTGACTGTAGTGTATAAAGAAAGACATTTTTCAAACCTGATTAAAAACCAGGGCGGGCCGTGGACAGGACACACCGTTGGAGAAAGAAATTTATCAGGTAAACATAAATTCTGTTTTCTCCAACATTGGTGTGTCCGGTCCACGGCTTCATCCTTACTTGTGGGAACCAATACCAAAGCTTTAGGACACAGATGAAGGGAGGGAGCAAACCAGGTTACCTAAACGGAAGGCACCACGGCTTGCAAAACCTTTCTCCCAAAAATAGCCTCCGAAGAAGCATAAGTATCGAATTTGTATCTAGATTGTGTAACAAGCGTTCCTTCCTTGAAACTGGATTCGAACACAGAGAAAGAACAACAATTTCCTGGTTAATATTCCTGTTGGAAACGACCTTTGGAAGAAAACCAGGCTTGGTACGTAAAACTACCTTATCTGTATGGAATACAAGATAGGGAGAAGTACACTGCAAAGCAGATAATTCAGAAACTCTTCTAGCAGAAGAAATAGCAACCAAAAACAGAACTTTCCAAGATAGTAACTTATCTATGGAATGCATGGGTTCAAACGGAACCCCCTGAAGAACTGAAAGAACTAAATTTAGACTCCATGGAGGAGTCATGGGTCTGTAAACAGGCTTGATTCTAACTAACGCCTGTACAAACGCCTGTACATCTGGCACTGCTGCCAGACGCTTGTGTAACAAAACAGACAGAGCAGATATCTGTCCTTTTAAGGAACTAGCTGACAAACCTTTATCCAGACCTTCTTGGAGAAAGGAAAGTATCCTAGGAATTTTAATTTTACTCCAAGGGAATCCCTTGGATTCACACCAACGGATATATTTTTGCCATATCTTATGGTAAATCTTCCTAGTTACAGGTTTTCTGGCTTGAACCAGAGTATCTATGACTGTATCTGAAAACCCACGCTTAGATAGAATCAAGCGTTCAATTTCCAAGCAGTCAATTGGAGAGAGACTAGATTTGGATGTTCGAACGGACCTTGTGCTAGAAGATCCTGCCTCAAAGGTAGCTTCCATGGTGGAGACGATGACATATTCACCAGGTCTGCATACCAAGTCCTCAGGAGCTATTAGAATCACCAAGGCCTGCTCCTGTTTGATCCTGGCTACAAGCCTGGGAAGGAGAGGGAACGGTGGAAATACATAAGCTAGGTTGAACGACCAAGGCGCCACTAATGCATCCACCAGTGTCGCCTTGGGATCCCTGGATCTGGACCCGTATCGAAGAACCTTTGCGTTCTGGCGAGACGCCATCAGATCCATATCTGGAATGCCCCATAGTTGAGTTAACTGGGCAAAAACCTCCGGGTGGAGTTCCCACTCCCCCGGATAAAAAGTCTGACTCAAATAATCCGCCTCCCAGTTGTCCACTTCTGGGATGTGAATTGCAGATAGGTGGCAGGAGTGATCCTCCGCCCATTTGATGATCTTGGATACCTCTCTCATCGCTAAGGAACTCCCCCCTGATGATTGATGTACGC
The DNA here is from genome assembly GCF_027579735.1 of Bombina bombina. NCBI lineage: Eukaryota > Metazoa > Chordata > Amphibia > Anura > Bombinatoridae > Bombina > Bombina bombina. Next base: position 1,226,928,043 of record NC_069500.1, on the reverse strand, counting down.
TACAGTCGTCATGTTGTCTGACTGGAACCTTATGAATTTGGCCTTTGCTAGGTGAGGCCACGCCAGGAGCGCATTGAATATTGCTCTCAGTTCTAAAATGTTTATCGGAAGAAGAGACTCTTCTCGAGACCATAGACCTTGAGCTTTCAGAAAGTCCCAGACCGCACCCCAGCCTAAGAGACTGGCGTCGGTCGTGACAATGACCTATTCTGGTCTGCGGAAACTCATTCCCTGAGACAGGTGATCGTGAGACAACCACCAGCGGAGAGAATCCCTGGTTACCTGGTCTACTTGAATCTGGGGGGACAAGTCTGCATAGTCCCCATTCCACTGATTGAGCATGCACAGTTGTAATGGTCTTAGATGAATTTGAGCAAAAGGAACTATGTCCATTGCTGCAACCATCAATCCTACTACTTCCATGCACTGAGCTATGGAAGGCTGAAGAATAGAGTGAAGAACTTGACAAGCGTTTAGAAGCTTTGACTTTCTGACCTCTGTCAGGAAGATCTTAATTTCTAAAGAATCTACTATTGTTCCCAAAAAGGGAACTCCTGTTGACGGAGACAGGGAACTCTTTTCTACGTTCACCTTCCACCCGTGAGATCTGAAAAAGGCTAGAACAATGTATGAGCCTTTGCTTTGGAAAGAGACGACGCTTGAATTAGAATGTCGTCTAGGTAAGGTGCTACAGCCCCTCGGTCGTAGAACCGCTAGAAGGGACCCTAGCACCTTTGTGAAGATTCTGGGAGCAGTGGCTAAACCGAACGGAAGAGCCACGAACTGGTAATGTTTGTCCATGAAGGCGAACCTCAGGAACTGATGATGATCTTTGTGGATAGGAATATGCAGGTACGCATCCTTTAAGTCCACGGTAGTCATATATTGACCCTCCTGGATTGTTGGTAAAATTGTCCAAATGGTTTCCATTTTGAATGATGGAACTCTGAGGAATTTGTTTAGAATTTTTAGATCCAGAATTGGCCTGAAAGTTCCCTCTTTTTTGGGAACTACAAACAGGTTTGAATAAAAACCCAGACCTTGTTCCGCTGTTGGAACTGGGTTTATCACTCTCATCTTTAATAGGTCTCCTACGCAATGTAAGAATGCCTGTCTCTTTATCTGGTCTGAAGATAAGCGAGACATGTGGAACCTTCCCCTTGGAGGAAGTTCCTTGAACTCTAGAAGATACCCCTGAGAGACTATTTCTAGTGCCCAGGGATCCTGGACGTCTCTTGCCCAAGCCTGAGCGAAGAGAGAAAGTCTGCCCCCTACTAGATCCGGCCCCGGATCGGGGGCTACCCCTTCATGCTGTCTTGGTAGCATCAGCAGGCTTCTTGGCCTGTTTACCCTTGTTCCAGCCTTGCAATGGTTTCCATGCTGGCTTAGGCTGGGAAGAGTTGCCTTCTTGACTGGAGGCCGCAGAGTTAGGATTCGGTCCGTTCCTGAAATTGCGAAAAGAACCAAAATTAGATTTGTTCTTAACCTTGAAAGGCCTATCCTGTGGGAGGGCATGTCCCTTTCCACCAGTAATGTCTGAAATAATCTCTTTCAATTCTGGCCCAAAAAGGGTCTTACCCTTGAAAAGAATATTAAGCAATTTATTCTTGGATGACACGTCCGCCGACCAGGATTTTAGCCAAAGCGCTCTGCGCGCCACTATTGCAAACCCTGAATTTTTCGCCGCTAACTTAGCCAATTGGAAAGCGGCATCCAAAATAAAGGAATTAGCCAACTTTAGTGCGTGAATTCTGTCCATGACTTCATCATATGGAGTCTCTTTTTGGAGCAAATTTTCTAGTTCCTCGAACCAAAAATATGCTGCCGTGGTGACAGGAATAATGCAAGAGATTGGTTGAAGCAGGAAACCTTGCTGAACAAATATCTTTTTTAGCAATCCTTCCAATTTTTTATCCATAGGATCTTTAAAAGCGCAACTGTCCTCAGTAGGAATAGTTGTGCGCTTAGCTAACGTTGACACTGCCCCCTCAACCTTAGGAACCGTTTGCCATGCGTCCCTTCTGGGGTCAACAATGGGGACCATTTTCTTGAATATAGGAGGTGGAACAAAAGGTATACCTGGCTTTTCCCACTCCTTAGTCACTTTATCCGCCACCCGCTTGGGTATCGGAAAGGCATCAGAGTGCACTGGGACCTCTAAGAATTTGTCCATCTTGCACAATTTCTCTGGAATTACCAAAGAATCACAGTCATCAAGAGTAGTTAGGACCTCCTTAAGCAGGGCGCGGAGATGTTCTAACTTAAATTTAAATGTTACGACATCAGTGTCTGCCTGCTGAGAAACTTTTCCTGAATCAGAAATTTCCCCCTCAGACAGGCCCTCCCTCACTGCCAATTCAGATTGATGTGAGGGTATAACTGATAAATTGTCCTCAGCGCCAACCTGCTCATCTTCTGTATTTAAAACTGAGCTGTCACGCTTTCTAGGGTAGGATGGCAGTTTGGATAACAGATTTGCTATAGAATTATCCATTACTGCTGTTAACTGTTGCATAGTAACAAGCATTAGCGCGCTAGATGTACTAGGTATCGCCTGCGCGGGCAAAACTGGTGTTGACACAGAAGGAGAGGATGAGGAACTATCCCCACTACCTTCATTAGAAGAATCATCTTGGGCAATCTTATTCAATGTGGCAGTACTGTCCATACTTTGGACGCTATGACACAATTTGCACAAACATTAATTGGGGGAACCACCTTGGCTTTCATACACACAGAACATAAGCCATCTGAAGGTATAAACATGTTAGACAGAATTTGGCAGGCTAATAATGCAATAAAATCGTTTTTAAAGAAAAGCGTTACTGTCCCTTTAAATAATAAACAGGCACACTTTATTTCTGATATATTGAAAAACAATGAAGGCAATGTCCGATTTTTACAAAAATGAGCAAACCGGAGCTATTTGTTCAATTAGACAATTTTAATACACTACAATCACAGCCACAGCCTTGCTGCGGCTTTTTTTTTTTTAAATACTTTTTTTATTGGGAAATAGAGAAGGATATCCAGTACAAGTTAGGGTGAAGCATCAAGCAGTACAATAACATAAAGATTGACATTTGTACATCACAGTGCATACAGTAGTGGGTTTGTTAAACAGCTTTCTCAAATCCCTTTTCCTTCATCTATAATCTCCCTTTTTTTTGTTGTTGCTATTTCTATAGTCTAACACATAGTACATAGGGGGAGGGGGGGGGGAAGAAAGAAGAAGAAAAAAAAAAAAACTAGATAGTGATGCTCTCCCTCTCTCTACCACCACCACCCCGTGCTTGGTATAGGAACCCCCACTCCTAACTCAAGGAGGCTGTTAGCATAAATTCAGTGTTTGCAAAGGGCGTCAGTATTTGTTTCTGGGAGTCCAAGCTCAGTGTCTCAATGTATTTCCGCCACTTATTTATAAAGTGTTTGAGTCTCTTATTAGTGTCCATTCTGGTGTCTAGTTGCTCGATGAGCAGTTGTTTGTGCAAGGTGCGTTTAAATGTGTTAAAGGTAGGAGCAGCGCTTTCAGTCCAAACCCTCAAGATAACCTTTCTAGCTATCAAAATGATGGTGGTGAGCAGGGGGACAGCCTTAGGCCCCTGTTCTTTCCACTCTAGGAGGCAGATTTGGTCTATATCAATCTGGACTCTAAGGGCTCCATGTACTAAGCCGTCAATTCATCCGTCATTGTAGACACGGATAAACTCGCCGTTACTCGCCGCGGGCGAAATGGTGTCCGCTGTCGCTATGTACTAATATTCCCCCAATAAATAGACAAGTCTAGCCCGCCGCGAGCAGTTGCGGATTGTTGATAAATTTGACGCCTCGCTCGCCGCGACTAAGCTGATGGTACTTAACTTTTAGTTGAATTATCTGGCCAATTATTAACACGTGACATGCAAGGTGTCACGAACATCATAGTAGTCGCGGGAATAGAATTTTGCTCCTATAAAAGTTCAACTTATCTAAACAACTTTATTATTGTTCAAAATTTTTTGAAGAGTGATAACAGAGCGTTATTTTTGTAATATTTATTTACAATTTGGATATGGCTTCATCTGGATCTGATAATATATAAATATTAATATAAAAATAATTATAAAGATTGACAACTAACAATACAAATTTAAATAGATTACTCTTTAATTACAGTCGACAAATTGGGCGCAATTTATGTACATGGAAATGAGAGACAAATTAGACGCCAGTTATGCTGTAAGTACAATGCTGATATTACTGCCTTTTATATATGTCTAGACTGGCGTCTAGATTGACTTTCCTATTGTTTTGTACCTTGCCCGCCACCTAAAAGGTGGCGAGGCAAAAATAGCGAGGTGGGAGCGGAAATTGTAGCGAGCGGACAAATAGATTTTTTAGTACATTCGTTTTTTGGCGAGTTGGTGGTCAAATGTGTCTAATTACAGTGAAAAATGGAGCGGTAGCGAGGTTTGGCGGATAAGTACGCTCGCAATTTTAAAGATGCGAGTTTTAACACAATTGACGGCTTTGTACATATCAGTTTGCGAGTTTTGACGCGAGATTTGTTGCGGGTAGCTCGCTGACTGCTTAGTACATGGAGCCCTAAGTTTGATGACATTGGTGACCCAAAAGGCAATCCTGCCCCAGAACTGTTTTACCGTCGGACAATTGAGAAAGTAATGGATAAAATCTTGCTGCGGCTTTTTACCTTCCCTGAGACTTATTCAGCAATGAAATAAACCTTCCAGAGTCCGTTTAGTATGCCACAGGACCCCTCACATGAAGCTGCATGCACTGCCATGGAAGTAAACTGCGCAATTGAGGCGCGAAAACGGGGCCTGCTTCCTCTGCATACCAGAGTGAAGGGGCCTTCCTGACTGAAATAGCCGTCTAACTCAATGCCAGGCGATAAAAACGTTCCCAAAAGTGCTTTTAAGTGCACAAAACACACTAAATGCCATTAAAATATTAAATAAAACAATCGATTTAGCCCACAATAGTGTCAACCAGTGTAGAGCCCATTTGTAAACCTTAATCTGTTATGAGTCTAAGAAAATGGCTTACTTACCCCTTAAGGGAAAACTGACAGTCTTCTACCATTAACATGTCTTGTTACAAATATGACTGATCATACCTTGAGCAGAAAAGTCTGCAAACTGTTCCCCCCAACTGAAGTTCTCTGGGCTCAACAGTCCTGCGTGGGAACAGCAATTGATTTTAGTTACTGCTGCTAAAATCATACTCCTCTTTAAACAGAACTCTTCATCCCTTTCTGTTTTAGAGTAAATAGTACAAACCGGCACTATTTTAAAAAAATAAACTCTTGATAGAAGAATAAAAAAACATAATTTATGTAAGAACTTACCTGATAAATTCATTTCTTTCATATTAGCAAGAGTCCATGAGCTAGTGACGTATGGGATATACATTCCTACCAGGAGGGGCAAAGTTTCCCAAACCTTAAAATGCCTATAAATACACCCCTCACCACACCCACAATTCAGTTTAACGAATAGCCAAGAAGTGGGGTGATAAGAAAAAAGTGCGAAAGCATATAAAATAAGGAATTGGAATAATTGTGCTTTATACAAAAAAATCATAACCACCACAAAAAAGGGCGGGCCTCATGGACTCTTGCTAATATGAAAGAAATGAATTTATCAGGTAAGTTCTTACATAAATTATGTTTTCTTTCATGTAATTAGCAAGAGTCCATGAGCTAGTGACGTATGGGATAATGACTACCCAAGATGTGGATCTTTCCACACAAGAGTCACTAGAGAGGGAGGGATAAAATAAAGACAGCCAATTCCTGCTGAAAATAATCCACACCCAAAATAAAGTTTAATGAAAAACATAAGCAGAAGATTCAAGCTGAAACCGCTGCCTGAAGTACTTTTCTACCAAAAACTGCTTCAGAAGAAGAAAATACATCAAAATGGTAGAATTTGGAAAAAGTATGCAAAGAGGACCAAGTCGCCGCTTTGCAAATCTGATCAACCGAAGCTTCATTCCTAAACGCCCAGGAAGTAGAAACTGACCTAGTAGAATGAGCTGTAATCCTCTGAGGCAGAGTTTTACCCGACTCAACATAGGCAAGATGAATTAAAGATTTCAACCAAGATGCCAAAGAAATGGCAGAAGTTTTCTGGCCTTTCTAGAACCGGAAAAGATAACAAATAAACTAGAAGTCTTTCGGAAAGACTTAGTAGCTTCAACATAATATTTCAAAGCTCGAACAACATCCAAAGAATGCAACGATTTCTCCTTAGAATTCTTAGGATTAGGACATAATGAAGGAACCACAATGTCTCTACTAATGTTGTTGGAATTCACAACTTAGGTAAAAATTCAAAAGAAGTTCGCAACACCGCCTTATCCTGATGAAAAATCAGAAAAGGAGACTCACAAGAAAGAGCAGATAATTCAGAAACTCTTCTGGCAGAAGAGATGGCCAAAAGGAACAAAACTTTCCAAGAAAGTAATTTAATGTCCAATGAATGCATAGGTTCAAATGGAGGAGCTTGAAGAGCCCCCAGAACCAAATTCAAACTCCAAGGAGGAGAAAATTGACTTAATGACAGGCTTTATACGAACCAAAGCTTGTACAAAACAATGAATATCAGGAAGAATAGCAATCTTTCTGTGAAAAAGAACAGAAAGAGCAGAGATTTGTCCTTTCAAGGAACTTGCGGACAAACCCTTATCTAAACCATCCTGAAGAAACTGTAATATTCTCGGTATTCTAAAAGAATGCCAAGAAAAATGATGAGAAAGACACCAAGAAATATAAGTCTTCCAGACTCTATAATATATCTCTCTGGATACAGATTAACGAGCCTGTAACATAGTATTAATCACAGAGTCAGAGAAACCTCTTTGACCAAGAATCAAGCGTTCAATCTCCATACCTTTAAATTTAAGGATTTCAGATCCTGATGGAAAAAAGGACCTTGAGACAGAAGGTCTGGTCTTAACGGAAGAGTCCACGGTTGGCAAGAGGCCATCCGGACAAGATCCGCATACCAAAACCTGTGAGGCCATGCCGGAGCTACCAGCAGAACAAACGAGCATTCCTTCAGAATCTTGGAGATTACTCTTGGAAGAAGAACTAGAGGCGGAAAGATATAGGCAGGATGATACTTCCAAGGAAGTGATAATGCATCCACTGCCTCCGCCTGAGGATCCCGGGATCTGGACAGATACCTGGGAAGTTTCTTGTTTAGATGAGAAGCCATCAGATCTATTTCTGGAAGTTCCCTCATTTGAACAATCTGAAGAAATACCTCTGGGTGAAGAGACCATTCGCCCGGATGCAACGTTTGGCGACTGAGATAATCCGCTTTCCAATTGTCCATACCTGGGATATGAACCGCAGAGATTAGACAGGAGCTGGATTCCGCCCAAACCAAAATTCGAGATACTTCTTTCATAGCCAGAGGACTTTGATGATTGATGTATGCCACAGTTGTGACATTGTCTATCTGAAAACAAATGAACAACTCTCTCTTCAGAAGAGGCCAAGACTGAAGAGCTCTGAAAATTGCACGGAGTTCCAAAATATTGATCGGAAAACTCACCTCCTGAGATTCCCAAACCCCTTGTGCCGTCAGATACCCCCACACAGCTCCCCAACCGGTAAGACTTGCATCTGTTGAGATTATAGTCCAGGTCGGAAGAACAAAGAAGCCCCCTGAACTAAACGATGGTGATCTGTCCACCATGTCAGAGAGTGTTGTAAAATCGGTTTAAAGATATTAATTGAGATATCTTTGAGTAATCCCTGCACCATTGGTTCAGCATACAGAGCTGAAGAGGTCGCATGTGAAAACGAGCAAAGGAGATCGCATCTGATGCGGCAGTCCTAAGACCCAACATTTCCATGCATAAGGCTACCAAAGGGAATGATTGTGACTGAAGGTTTTGACAAGCTGATATCAATGTTAAACTTATCTTGTCTGACAAGGACAGAGTCATAGACACTGAATCTATCTAGAAACCTAAAAAGGTTACCCTTGTCTGAGGAATCAATGAACTGATTGGTAAATTGATCCTCCAACCATGAACTTGAAGAAACAACACAAGTCGATTCGTATGAGATTCTTCGAAAATGAGAAGACTGAGCAAGTACCAAGATAACGTCCAAATAAGGAAATACCAAAACCCTGTTCTCTGATTACAGAAAGAAGGGCACCGAGAACTTTTGAAAAAAATTCTTGGAACTGAGGCTAGGCCAAACGGTAGAGCCACAAAACTGGTAATGCTTGTCTAAAAAGAGAATCTCAGACACTAAAAGTGATCTGGATGAATCGGAATATGCAGATACACATCCTGTAAATCTATTGTAGACATATTATGCCCTTGCTAAACAAAAGGCAGGATAGTCCTACAGTAACCATCTTGAATGTTGGTATCCTAACATAACGATTCAATAATGATAGATCCGGAACTGGTCTGAAGGAATTGACCTTCTTTGGTACAATGAAGAGATAAAATAAAACCCCAGCCCCTGTTCCAGAACTGGAACTGTCATAAATACTCCAGCCAACTCTAGATCTGAAACACATTTCAGAAATGCTGAGCTTTTGCTGTGTTAACTGGGACACGGGAAAAGAAAAAAATCTCTTAGCAGGAGGCCTTAACTTGAAGCCAATTCTGTACCTTTCTGAAACAATGTTCTGAAACCAGAGATTGAGAACAGAATTGATCCAAATTTCTTTGAAGAAAACGTAATCTGCCCCATACCAGCTAAGCTGGAATAAGGGCCACATCTTCATAGGTACTTAGGAGCTGGCTATAGGTTTCTATAAGGCTTGGATATATTCCAAACTGGAAATAGTTTCCAAACTGATACCGCTCCTGAGGATGAAGGATCAGGCTTTTGTTCCTTGTTGTGAGGAAAGGAACGAAAATGATTATTTACCCTGGAAAGAAAGGGAAAGCAAAGTTGACTTAGAAGACATATCAGCATTCCAAGTTTAATCCATAAAGCTTTTCTAGCTAAAATAGCTAGAGACATATACCTGACATCAACTCTAATGATATCAAAAGATGGTATCACCAATAAAATTATTAGCATGTTATAGAATAATAATAATGCTATAAAATTATGATCTGTTACTTGTTGCGCTAAAGCTTCTAACCAAAAAGTTGAAGCTGCAGCAACATCCGCTAAAAATATAGCAGGTCTAAGAAGATTACCTGAACATAAGTAAGCTTTTCTTAGAGAGGATTCAATTTTCCTATCTAAAGGATCCTTAAATGAAGTACTATCTGCCGTAGGAATAGTAATACATTAGCAGGAGTAGAGACAGCCCCATAACCTTAGGGATTTTTGTCCCAAAAAACTCTAATCTGTCAGATGGCACAGGATATAATTGCTTAAACGTCTAGAAGGAGTAAATAAATTACCCAAATTATTCCATTCCCTGGAAATTACTTCAGAAATAGCATCAGGGAGATAAAACACTTCTGGAATAACTACAGGAGATTTAAAAACCTTATTTAAACGTTTACATTTAGTATCAAGAGGACCAGAATCCTCTATTTCTAATGCAAATAATACTTCTTTAAGTAAAGAACGAATAAATTCCATCTTGAACAAATACAAAGATTTATCAGCATCAACCTCTGAGACAGAAACCTCTGAACCAGAAGAACCATTATCAGTATCAGAATGATGATGTTCATTTAAAAATTCATCTGAAAAAAGAGAAGTTTTAAAAGACTTTTATGTATACTAGAAGGAGAAATAACAGACATAGCCTTCTTAATGGATTTAAAAAATAAAATCTCTTATGTTATCAGGAACACTCTGAAAATTAGATGTTGACGGAACAGCAACAGGTAATGTAACAGTACTAAAGGAAATTTTATCTGCATTAATAAGTTTGACATGACATGCAATACAAATAACAGCTGGAGAAACAGATACCAAAAGTTTATAGCAGATACACTTAGCTTGGTAGCTCCAGCACTGGGCAGTGATTTTCCTGAAGTATCTTCTGACTCAGTTGCAACGTGGAACATCTTGCAATATGTAAAAGAAAAAAACAACATATAAAGCAAAATTGATCAAATTCCTTAAATGACAGTTTCAGGAATGGGAAAAAAATGCCAGTGAACAAGCTTCTAGCAACCAGAAGCAATAAATAATGAGACTTAAATAATGTGGAGACAAAAATGACGCCCATATTTTTTAGCGCCAAAAAAGACGCCCACATTATTTGGCGCCTAAATGCTTTTGGCGCCAAAAATGACGCCACATCCGGAACGCCGACATTTTTGACGCAAAAAAACGTCAAAAAATGACGCAACTTCCGGCGACACGTATGACGCCGGAAACAGAAAAAAAAAATTTGCGCCAAAAAAGTCTGCGCCAAGAATGACGCAATAAAATGAAGCATTTTCTGCCCCCACGAGCCTAACAGCCCACAGGGAAAAAGTCAAATTTTTTAAGGTAAGAAAAAAATGATTGAAACAAATGCATTTATCCCAAATATGAAACTGACTGTCTGAAAAATAAGGAATGTTGAACATTCTGAGTCAAGGCAAATAAATGTTTGAATACATATATTTAGAACTTTATAAACAAAGTGCCCAACCATAGCTTAGAGTGTCACAGAAAATAAGATTTACTTACCCCAGGACACTCATCTACATGTTTGTAGAAAGCCAAACCAGTACTGAAACGAGAATCAGCAGAGGTAATGGTATATATAAGAGTATATCGTCGATCTGAAAAGGGAGGTAAGAGATGAATCTCTACGACCGATAACAGAGAACCTATGAAATAGACCCCGTAGAAGGAGATCACTGCATTCAAATAGGCAATACTCTCCTCACATCCCTCTGACATTCACTGCACGCTGAGAGGAAAACCGGGCTCCAACTTGCTGCGGAGCGCATATCAACGTAGAATCTAGCACAAACTTACTTCACCACCTCCATCGGAGGCAAAGTTTGTAAAACTGAATTGTGGGTGTGGTGAGGGGTGTATTTATAGGCATTTTAAGGTTTGGGAAACTTTGCCCCTCCTGGTAGGAATGTATATCCCATACGTCACTAGCTCATGGACTCTTGCTAATTACATGAAAGAAAAACTACAACTAACACCACATACTCTTTACCATCCCGGTGGAGATGCTACTTGTTCAGAGCGGCAAAGAGAATGACTGGGGGGCGGAGCCAGATGGGGAGCTATATGGACAGCTCTTGCTGGGTGCTCTCTTTGCCATTTCCTGTAGGGGAAGAGAATATCCCACAAGTAAGGAAGAAGCCGTGGACCGGACACACCAATGTTGGAGAAAGTATAATTTATATTATAGTATAGTATCATTTATATAAGTACGTTTAGGTTACTTCTTTATATAGCGCAAGCGCCAGCCCCTAACCGTCACGTAACCGCAAATGTGAACACGGACATGTGCTAAATAAAAGCACGTCTGTGTTTATCACTGCATAATTTTTTTTAATTTGCTGCACGCTAATAATAAAAAGCAAACATTTTGGCATCTAACGTGCGCATTAATATACACAATCCAAAATAACACTCACTGCATTGTGTGCGCACCCAAGATGGATAAAGCACGGGTTAGATGCCAACATGCGCACTACAGAATGTGAAACATTTGCATAGAATAAAATAGCTAAAATTGATTGAACAGGGGACGTGCTAATAGATCTTTGTTGCCCCACCCTTTTATCTGGGAGTTCCAGGAGCGTTGAGATCAACGGCTAGGGTGCAAACTAAAAAAAGGTAAAAATAAAAAGATAAAAAAGAACGTGTTTATAAAGGTTGTCAAATAAAATTTCAGCCAAACCTAAAAATAAAAGGTTTCATCATATGAAAGGAAAGTGAATGCTAAACAACCCTTTCTCTTGGTATCTTTTGTTGAAGAGCATACATAGGTAGGCTCAGGAGTGTTCATGTGTATTAACACTATATGGCAGCAGTGTTTGCAAAAATGTAAAACCTTGTTATACACATTGTTACAAACATTTCTTTCTTAGAGTGCTAGAGACCTGCATTAACATGAGTCCACCTAAGTAAGCTCTTTAATAAAAGGTCAATTTGTTACAGTAGTAAATTGGATATATATTTTTTTATTGCACACTATCTACATCAAAGTTTAATTTTTACTTTTAAGTCCCTTTAATGTTGATATCATAAATTATGTAATATTGGAAATAACTAAATATGTATAAAACAGATACTGCATGGCTGATATTACTATATAGCTTTATCCAAAATGAAAAATGAGATTCTGGAAATGTTTTGTTAACAGAGCAGACTATTTAGAATGTTATAATAATCCTGTCCAGGACAAAGCACCACCCCAATGTTTACTTCCTTTTGGGGTGGTCATAGCAGGAGGATACACTGTATGTTTTCTTAAACAGAGTATTACAAAACAAACCTAAATTCCAGTGCCAACATACAAATAACGGTTTTCCTGTAAATGTTATCAATATGGGCTGTCATCATAAAAAATAATAATTAGTAATTCCCTTTATTCCCCTAATAAACAGTGTTTGCTTTAGGACGATAACGGGTTATTAAGAAGCAGATTCTAGTTTGTGTCATCCTGTAGGACAGGCATGTATCTGCCGTGTATGACAGCTCTGAACTGAAAGACAGAGGGGGGAGTGGTGTTAACATAACTGTCCACAGTGTACTCCTCTACTAATTGGATGAAAGCATCATATCCAAATAGGCCAGGATAGATCTGCAAAGCCTGGAAAATATTAAACATTTGTTAAAGGGACAATAAAAAGTCAAAGTAAAAAACTTACACGATTCAGATAGAACATGAATTTTAAACGACTTTCCCTTTTAAAAATATATCTAGGTAAGTTTAGGAGCAGCAATGCACTACTGAGAGCTAGCTGCTGATTGGTGGCTGCACATATATGACTCATCATTGGCTCACCCTATTCAGCTAGCTCCCAGTAGTGCATTGCTGCTCCTTAAACAAAAACAGAATTTATGTTTACCTGATAAATTACTTTCTCCAACGGTGTGTCCGGTCCACGGCGTCATCCTTACTTGTGGGATATTCTCTTCCCCAACAGGAAATGGCAAAGAGCCCAGCAAAGCTGGTCACATGATCCCTCCTAGGCTCCGCCTACCCCAGTCATTTGACCGACGTTAAGGAGGAATATTTGCATAGGAGAAACCATATGGTACCGTGGTGACTGTAGTTAAAGAAAATAAATTATCAGACCTGATTAAAAAAACCAGGGCGGGCCGTGGACCGGACACACCGTTGGAGAAAGTAATTTATCAGGTAAACATAAATTCTGTTTTCTCCAACATCGGTGTGTCCGGTCCACGGCGTCATCCTTACTTGTGGGAACCAATACCAAAGCTTTAGGACACGGATGAAGGGAGGGAGCAAATCAGGTCACCTAAATGGAAGGCACCACGGTTTGCAAAACCTTTCTCCCAAAAATAGCCTCAGAAGAAGCAAAAGTATCAAACTTGTAAAATTTGGTAAAAGTGTGCAGTGAAGACCAAGTCGCTGCCCTACATATCTGATCAACAGAAGCCTCGTTCTTGAAGGCCCATGTGGAAGCCACAGCCCTAGTGGAATGAGCTGTGATTCTTTCGGGAGGCTGCCGTCCGGCAGTCTCGTAAGCCAATCTGATGATGCTTTTAATCCAAAAAGAGAGAGAGGTAGAAGTTGCTTTTTGACCTCTCCTTTTACCGGAATAAACAACAAACAAGGAAGATGTTTGTCTAAAATCCTTTGTAGCATCTAAATAGAATTTTAGAGCGCGAACAACATCCAAATTGTGCAACAAACGTTCCTTCTTTGAAACTGGTTTCGGACACAGAGAAGGTACGATAATCTCCTGGTTAATGTTTTTGTTAGAAACAACTTTTGGAAGAAAACCAGGTTTAGTACGTAAAACCACCTTATCTGCATGGAACACCAGATAAGGAGGAGAACACTGCAGAGCAGATAATTCTGAAACTCTTCTAGCAGAAGAAATTGCAACTAAAAACAAAACTTTCCAAGATAATAACTTAATATCAACGGAATGTAAGGGTTCAAACGGAAGCCCCTGAAGAACTGAAAGAACTAAATTGAGACTCCAAGGAGGAGTCAAAGGTTTGTAAACAGGCTTAATTCTAACCAGAGCCTGAACAAAGGCTTGAACATCTGGCACAGCTGCCAGCTTTTTGTGAAGTAACACAGACAAGGCAGAAATCTGTCCCTTCAGGGAACTTGCAGATAATCCTTTTTCCAATCCTTCTTGAAGGAAGGATAGAATCTTAGGAATCTTAACCTTGTCCCAAGGGAATCCTTTAGATTCACACCAACAGATATATTTTTTCCAAATTTTGTGGTAAATCTTTCTAGGTACAGGCTTTCTGGCCTGAACAAGAGTATCGATAACAGAATCTGAGAACCCTCGCTTCGATAAGATCAAGCGTTCAATCTCCAAGCAGTCAGCTGGAGTGAAACCAGGTTCGGATGTTCGAACGGACCCTGAACAAGAAGGTCTCGTCTCAAAGGTAGCTTCCAAGGTGGAGCCGATGACATATTCACCAGATCTGCATACCAAGTCCTGCGTGGCCACGCAGGAGCTATCAAGATCACCGACGCCCTCTCCTGATTGATCCTGGCTACCAGCCTGGGGATGAGAGGAAACGGCGGGAACACATAAGCTAGTTTGAAGGTCCAAGGTGCTACTAGTGCATCCACTAGAGCCGCCTTGGGATCCCTGGATCTGGACCCGTAGCAAGGAACTTTGAAGTTCTGACGAGAGGCCATCAGATCCATGTCTGGAATGCCCCACAGCTGAGTGACTTGGGCAAAGATTTCCGGATGGAGTTCCCACTCCCCCGGATGCAATGTCTGACGACTCAGAAAATCCGCTTCCCAATTTTCCACTCCTGGGATGTGGATAGCAGACAGGTGGCAGGAGTGAGACTCCGCCCATAGAATGATTTTGGTCACTTCTTCCATCGCTAGGGAACTCCTTGTTCCCCCCTGATGGTTGATGTACGCAACAGTTGTCATGTTGTCTGATTGAAACCGTATGAACTTGGCCCTCGCTAGCTGAGGCCAAGCCTTGAGAGCATTGAATATCGCTCTCAGTTCCAGAATATTTATCGGTAGAAGAGATTCTTCCCGAGACCAAAGACCCTGAGCTTTCAGGGATCCCCAGACCGCGCCCCAGCCCATCAGACTGGCGTCGGTCGTGACAATGACCCACTCTGGTCTGCGGAATGTCATCCCTTGTGACAGGTTGTCCAGGGACAGCCACCAACGGAGTGAGTCTCTGGTCCTCTGATTTACTTGTATCTTCGGAGACAAGTCTGTATAATCCCCATTCCACTGACTGAGCATGCACAGTTGTAATGGTCTTAGATGAATGCGCGCAAAAGGAACTATGTCCATTGCCGCTACCATCAACCCGATCACTTCCATGCACTGAGCTATGGAAGGAAGAGGAACGGAATGAAGTATCCGACAAGAGTCTAGAAGTTTTGTTTTTCTGGCCTCTGTCAGAAATATCCTCATTTCTAAGGAGTCTATTATTGTTCCCAAGAAGGGAACCCTTGTTGACGGAGATAGAGAACTCTTTTCCACGTTCACTTTCCATCCGTGAGATCTGAGAAAGGCCAGGACAATGTCCGTGTGAGCCTTTGCTTGAGGAAGGGACGACGCTTGAATCAGAATGTCGTCCAAGTAAGGTACTACAGCAATGCCCCTTGGTCTTAGCACAGCTAGAAGGGACCCTAGTACCTTTGTGAAAATCCTTGGAGCAGTGGCTAATCCGAAAGGAAGCGCCACGAACTGGTAATGCTTGTCCAGGAATGCGAACCTTAGGAACCGATGATGTTCCTTGTGGATAGATATGTAGATACGCATCCTTTAAATCCACCGTGGTCATGAATTGACCTTCCTGGATGGAAGGAAGAATAGTTCGAATGGTTTCCATCTTGAACGATGGAACCTTGAGAAACTTGTTTAAGATCTTGAGATCTAAGATTGGTCTGAACGTTCCCTCTTTTTTGGGAACTATGAACAGATTGGAGTAGAACCCCATCCCTTGTTCTCTTAATGGAACAGGATGAATCACTCCCATTTTTAACAGGTCTTCTACACAATGTAAGAATGCCTGTCTTTTTATGTGGTCTGAAGACAACTGAGACCTGTGGAACCTCCCCCTTGGGGGAAGCCCCTTGAATTCCAGAAGATAACCTTGGGAGACTATTTCTAGCGCCCAAGGATCCAGAACATCTCTTGCCCAAGCCTGAGCGAAGAGAGAGAGTCTGCCCACCACCAGATCCGGTCCCGGATCGGGGGCCAACATTTCATGCTGTCTTGGTAGCAGTGGCAGGTTTCTTGGCCTGCTTTCCCTTGTTCCAGCCTTGCATTGGTCTCCAAGCTGGCTTGGCTTGAGAAGTATTACCCTCTTGCTTAGAGGACGTAGCACTTTGGGCTGGTCCGTTTCTACAAAAGGGACGAAAATTAGGTTTATTTTTTGCCTTGAAAGGCCGATCCTGAGGAAGGGCGTGGCCCTTACCCCCAGTGATATCAGAGATAATCTCTTTCAAGTCAGGGCCAAACAGCGTTTTCCCCTTGAAAGGAATGTTAAGTAGCTTGTTCTTGGAAGACGCATCAGCCGACCAAGATTTCAACCAAAGCGCTCTGCGCGCCACAATAGCAAACCCAGAATTCTTAGCCGCTAACCTAGCCAATTGCAAAGTGGCGTCTAGGGTAAAAGAATTAGCCAATTTGAGAGCATTGATTCTGTCCATAATCTCCTCATAAGGAGGAGAATCACTATCGACCGCCTTTATCAGCTCATCGAACCAGAAACATGCGGCTGTAGCGACAGGGACAATGCATGAAATTGGTTGTAGAAGGTAACCCTGCTGAACAAACATCTTTTTAAGCAAACCTTCTAATTTTTTATCCATAGGATCTTTGAAAGCACAACTATCCTCTATGGGTATAGTGGTGCGTTTGTTTAAAGTGGAAACCGCTCCCTCGACCTTGGGGACTGTCTGCCATAAGTCCTTTCTGGGGTCGACCATAGGAAACAATTTTTTAAAAATGGGGGGAGGGACGAAAGGAATACCGGGCCTTTCCCATTCTTTATTAACAATGTCCGCCACCCGCTTGGGTATAGGAAAAACTTCTGGGAGCCCCGGCACCTCTAGGAACTTGTCCATTTTACATAGTTTCTCTGGGATGACCAACTTGTCACAATCATCCAGAGTGGATAATACCTCCTTAAGCAGAATGCAGAGATGTTCCAACTTAAATTTAAATGTAATCACATCAGGTTCAGCTTGTTGAGAAATGTTCCCTGAATCAGTAATTTCTCCCTCAGACAAAACCTCCCTGGCCCCATCAGACTGGGTTAGGGGCCCTTCAGAAACATTATTATCAGCGTCGTCATGCTCTTCAGTATCTAAAACAGAGCAGTCGCGCTTACGCTGATAAGTGTTCATTTTGGCTAAAATGTTTTTGACAGAATTATCCATTACAGCCGTTAATTGTTGCATAGTAAGGAGTATTGGCGCGCTAGATGTACTAGGGGCCTCCTGAGTGGGCAAGACTCGTGTAGACGAAGGAGGGAATGATGCAGTACCATGCTTACTCCCCTCACTTGAGGAATCATCGTGGGCATCATTGTCATTGTCACATAAATCACATTTATTTAAATGAATAGGAATTCTGGCTTCCCCACATTCAGAACACAGTCTATCTGGTAGTTCAGACATGTTAAACAGGCATAAACTTGATAACAAAGTACAAAAAACGTTTTAAAATAAAACCGTTACTGTCACTTTAAATTTTAAACTGAACACACTTTATTACTGCAATTGCGAAAAAACATGAAGGAATTGTTCAAAATTCACCAAATTTTCACCACAGTGTCTTAAAGCCTTAAAAGTATTGCACACCAAATTTGGAAGCTTTAACCCTTAAAATAACGGAACCGGAGCCGTTTTGAACTTTAACCCCTTTACAGTCCCTGGTATCTGCTTTGCTGAGACCCAACCAAGCCCAAAGGGGAATACGATACCAAATGACGCCTTCAGAAAGTCTTTTCTAAGTATCAGAGCTCCTCTCACATGCGACTGCATGCCATGCCTCTTAAAAACAAGTGCGCAACACCGGCGCGAAAATGAGGCTCTGCCTATGCTTTGGGAAAGCCCCTAAAGAATAAGGTGTCTAAAACAGTGCCTGCCGATATTATTATATCAAAATACCCAAATAAAATGATTCCTCAAGGCTAAATATGTGTTAATAATGAATCGATTTAGCCCAGAAAAAGTCTACAGTCTTAATAAGCCCTTGTGAAGCCCTTATTTACGATCGTAATAAACATGGCTTACCGGATCCCATAGGGAAAATGACAGCTTCCAGCATTACATCGTCTTGTTAGAATGTGTCATACCTCAAGCAGCAAGAGACTGCTCACTGTTCCCCCAACTGAAGTTAATTGCTCTCAACAGTCCTGTGTGGAACAGCCATGGATTTTAGTGACGGTTGCTAAAATCATTTTCCTCATACAAACAGAAATCTTCATCTCTTTTCTGTTTCTGAGTAAATAGTACATACCAGCACTATTTCAAAATAACAAACTCTTGATTGAATAATAAAAACTACAGTTAAACACTAAAAAACTCTAAGCCATCTCCGTGGAGATGTTGCCTGTACAACGGCAAAGAGAATGACTGGGGTAGGCGGAGCCTAGGAGGGATCATGTGACCAGCTTTGCTGGGCTCTTTGCCATTTCCTGTTGGGGAAGAGAATATCCCACAAGTAAGGATGACGCCGTGGACCGGACACACCTATGTTGGAGAAAGATATCATGAGAATGAAGCAAATTTAATAATAGAAGTAAATCAGAAAGTTGTTTAAAACTTTATGCTTGATCTGAATAATGAAAGAAGGATTTTGGCTTTCATGTCCCTTTAACACGCAAGACAAGCAGCACTTTTTATTTGAATTTTAATTATTGGATTTTTTTTAAAGTCACTCACTTTTTTCTTAACAAAATACTTTATTTCTTGTCAATCATTCTCTAAACCAGATAAACCCTGTGTTATCATTCAGTTCAGGATGTCATTGTCTACGACTGTAATTCATCAAGTTTAGTTGTTTTAAAATGATACTCAAGTCTTCCAATTTACTTCCATTAACAAAATGTGCACAGTCTTTTTATATTTACACTTTGAATCACCAGCTCCTACTGAGCATGTGCAAGAATTAACAGAATATACGTATATGCATTTGTGATTGGCTGATGGCTGTCACATGATACAGGTGGTGTGGAAATAGAAAAACTTTGAAATCTGTCATAAAAAAAAATCTACTACTAATTTGAAGTTCAGACTAAGGGACCGGTTTATTGTGTCCGCTAGACATCAATAAATGCAGACAGCATTATCATTGCACAAGCATTTCATGTGAAATGCTTGTGCAATACCACCCCCACACATACGAGACCAATCAGCTGTTAGCAGGAAGTGTCAATCATACCAATCGTATCCGATCGGGATGATTGTAGTCCACCTCCTTAGAGGGAACCTGAAACTATGTGGGTAAATTGCAGCATCCGCTGCTTGATAAATCTACCCTTAAGTGCTATTGCATTATCTTATTATCATGCAAATCTACTGTATTTACTGGTCCTTTAACTCAAGCTAAGTAGCAATAAAATGCAGGATTAATGAAGAAGCATATAAAAATAACATTGCTGAATCAGTTTTGCTTAAAGGGACACTGAACCCAAATTTTTTCTTTCATGATTCAGATAGAGCATGCAATTTTAAGCAAGTTTGTAATTTACTCCTATTATCAATTTTTCTTCGGTCTCTTGCTATTTTTATTTGAAATAGAAGGAATCTAAGCTAAGGAGCCAGCACATTTTTGGTTCACAACCATGGACAGCACTTGTTTATTGGTGCTGTCCAATCAGCAAGGACAACCCAGTTTGTTCACCAAAAGGGGTCGGCATCTAAACTTGCATTCTTGCTTTTCAAATAAACATACCAAGAGAATGAAGAAAATTTGATAATAGGAGTAAATTAGAAAGTTTCTTAAAATTGCATGCTCCATCTGAATCGCAAAAGAAAAATTTGGGTTCAGTGTCCCTTTAAAGAGGCTTTCTTTCATATTAAGTTTAGTTCAAGAAAACGTGGCAATCTCTGAATGATCATTTTATGGATAGAGAGATAAATAGATAGATAGATAGAATATATGTTATGATGACAGAACTCTTTAAACAATATAAAGAGAAACATGGTGCTGGTAGGGCTAACTGTTTCCGCTGGTTATAAAGTCGCTTTGAAACTATTTTTTTGTTCCCAATTTAAAAAAATGGTAACTTAGAAAGAATAATAAATAAGAACTGACTGGTTTGTTGGGATGTTTATATTCTAACACACACATTTGCGCTGAATATAAAATAGTCATTTTAAAAAAAATCATGTATGTTTAGGCTTTAAGTTCACTAGTTCCACAGACAAATAAATGAATTTGCTTTTATAAGACATAAGTTACTTAAAGGGACAGTATACACTCATTTTCATATAACTGCATGTAATAGACACTACTATAAAGAATAAGATGCACAGATACTGATATAAAAATCCAGTATTAAACTTACTTAGAAGCTCTCAGTTTAGCTCTGTTGAAAATGTAGCTGGAAAGCCCACTACAAGTAGGAAATAAGACTCACACCCCCCCTCCCCCTGCATATGAAAAGACCCTTTACACAAACAAGCTGGAGAAGGTAGCTGACAGTATTCTCATAAAACTTTGGGGCTTGGTTAGTAAGAGTCGGAAAATCAGAGCAATGTAATTTAAAAATAAGCAAAACTATACATTTAAAAAAAAAAAAAAAAAAAAAACTTTATGGGCTATATAAATAGATCATCTACAAAACATTTATGCAAAGAAAAAATAAGTGTATAATGTCTCTTTAAAATTAAAAAGAAAATAAGGAATCATAAAGAGAGAGAGGCGTGTTCTGGAAGCATTCAGTGTGCTGTGAATTAAAACTCATATACAGGATTAAACAGGAGCACTGCTGGTCACCAAAAGCTGGTTGTAGGTCAGATAACATTCCATTTGGGGGACAGAAAACAATACTGGCAGCAGCTTCTGCATGTGAGCAGCTGCCAATGCAATATCAGCACAGATTATTCTTCTGCAGTGCAAGGCTCTAAATAAAGCACTATAGAACAAATCTACTAAGCAACAATATCCCACAACACACGTCTCATTGCTAGGGTATAATGTAACATTTATGATGATACTAACTTACAATTTGATGTGTACATAATTGTATCTGTTTTACCAAATGTAACTACAATTAAACTACATCACAGTTTCCCCTTCAAAGGACATATATGTGCTGCATTTAAAATATAAAGTCTAATATGTGTTACTTTATCAGCTTAAAGGGACATGAAATCCAAAAATGTTTCTTTCATGATTCAGATAAAGAATACAATTTTAAGCAACTTTCAAAATGTATTTCTATTTTCTAATTGCTTTATTCTCTTGGTATGCTTTGTTGAACAAGCAAAAATCCCCTACTGGGAGCTAGTTGAACATGGGTAGGCCAATATTATTAGGCATATATGTGCAGTCACCAATCAGCAACTCCCGAACCTACTTTTAATGTGACAGCACAATAGACTATATTCTACTAAAGTAAAAAACATAAGAAAAATCAGGTCTAAATAGAGGAACAGAAAAAGTACAGTGCCTCAAATCAGAAAAAAAGCTTCCTAAACTTCTGACATTGAAAGTGTAGTATTGCAGGGCTCGACAAAGCCAATAGAAAGCCTAGAATTTTAACCCTGACTGCTAACGTTTTTTTTAAATAAATAGTCTCATATATATATACAAACATGTCCTATTTTCTGTGGATTTTTTTGGCTACATTTTAAAGGGACAGTCTAGGCCAAAATAAACTTTCATGATTCAGATAGGGCATGTAATTTTAAACAATTTTCCAATTTTTTTTTTATCACCAATTTTGCTTTGTTCTCTTGGTATTCTTAGTTGAAAGCTTAACCTAGGAGGTTCATATGCTAATTTCTTAGACCTTGAAGGCCACCTCTTTTCAGAATGCATTTAACAGTTTTTCACCACTAGAGGGCGTTAGTTCACGTATTTCACATAGATAACACTGTACTCGTGCACGTGAAGTTATCTGGGAGCAGGAACTGATTGGCTAAACTGCAAGTCTGTCAAAAGAACTGAAATAAAGGGGCAGTTGCAGAGGCTTAGATACAAGGTAATCACAGAGGTTAAAAGTATATTAATATAACAGTGTTGGTTATGCAAAACTAGGGAATAGGTAATAAAGGGATTATCTATCTTTTAAAACAATAAAAATTCTGGTGTAGACTGTCCCTTTAAATAAAATAATAAGCAAGCACTGAGGAGTGTGTTGGAGGGCTGATTTTTAATTAAAATCTATTCTGTTGCCTTATGGAAGCCTTTTACATACACTAAATTAATCTGTATTATAGGAACTGGGATTTAGTAAGACTACAGCCTCTAAGTCTGCATATGCACTTCAGCCTCTCTTTTTGGGACAGCAGCAAAATACAAAAGTTAAACTAGAGGAAGAGTGGGCAAAATAAATAACAAAGGTAGAAAACTCCTATTTCCTTCTGATTCAGAGACCTGGGATATCTGATTTTTGCATTTATTTACCTGTTATGAGAGTTTGTAATCACTACACACATTTAGCAATTAGGGGTACTTAGGAATATTGATTTGTCACACAAATGTAAGAAAATTGATATTTTGACATATACAATTTTATTACACAATCTGTTTTGGACTTGAACATACATGTTCACACTAACGCGGAAGTCTAGTCTGTGAACAGAACTTATTCAGCCTTAGCCCAGAGAATTACTGGAATAGCGTACTATGCCAGCAAGTTTTATTCAGTTCAGGGGGGATTTAAAACTATTTTATTTTTTTAAATTTCTTAACTTTAGCTAAGTAGTCTCAGTGTTGGTTATGCAAAACAGGGGAACGGGTAGTAATAAAGGGATTATCTAGCTTTTTAGGTGTAGATCATCTCTTAAGTAATTTTAATGTATTTTTTTTATCCGATTAATCAAAAAAATAATCAGCCAACAATTCGATTATGAAAATAATCGTTAGTTGCAGCCCTAAAGTAATCAAAATTAAGTATTGGGTCTAGACTGTCCCTTTAAGCGGTATTTCAAGGGATGTATCTCTGGACTGCACTGTCTTTGAAAAACCTACAACTTTTGCAAGCAAAACTGCAGTTTTAAAGGGATCTTAAAAAAAGGTTCTGTTCTTATGAAGAAACAATATTAAAACATGTTAAACTTTATATTTTTGCATGAAAAACAGCAAGTGCCTCTCTGTACACAGCTTGTCTGTGAGATACAAGCTCATTGGCTGATATGGAACACTCCCACAGCTCTACTGGAGATCAGTGACACACCCCACAAACAAAAATGTTTTACAATGCCCACTCTATCCGATAAAACAAAGAACAAAATACTTTGAATTTTTAAAGATTTAAAAAAATAGGAGCATCAACCTTAGGTGCATCTACACTGAGCCAGCAATGGAATAAAGCTACGAAAGTCAGCAAGAGCATACCATTTTAAACAACTTTTCAATTTATTTGGTTGAGATGTTTTACAATGTTCATTTTCAATTGTTCTTTCTAAGTATTGTGTAAAGAGAGATAAGAAAGGGAAGCATGAGTGATAAGAATGTGTGATCTCTCTACAAGCTTAGCCTGTTTTCATGGGTTGTGGTTTCAAAGAGCAAATCAATCTATTTATTTACAAAAATGAATATAAAGGAGCAATCTCTCATATATCACGGGAGCTGGTATAACAAGTTATTGGGATCACATTAAGAGGAAACCAATTTTACAGTACACTGTCTCTTTAACAAAGAATACGAAGAGCACAAAGCAAATAAGTTAATAGACACAAATTGGAAACTTAATAATGAAATACTCTATCGGAATCATAAAGAATAATTTCTGGTTTCATATTCTTTTAATCTCCACAATTATAGTAAATAAATAAATTTCTCACCAAACAATGTAACCAACACAGGAATGGTAAACTCAAAATTCCATGTAATAGTTTTAACTCCTTAATGACACGGACATACTCCAGGAGGCATTTGGCAATAGAGCAGTCTCGCTACTTTGAACGAGAGCTGCCCCTTAGTGAGAAAACAGCATGGACATTTATTTTGCCTGCAATTTAAATCAAACAATTGCAGAATTCACACTCCTTTTATGCTGCACAGTAATTACTTTATATGAGCTCATTTATATATACTTTAGTCTTTTCAATGAGTATTTCCCTAGACTGCAAAACTACGCATATTGACCTAGCAAAATTGAGTTTCAAATGTGTTTACACCATTTATTTTGCATGCAGATCTTTTGCAATGCAGTGATTAATTTCTGATGCATATAATAAAAATACTGTAATGTTCTGTTAAAGGGACAGTCAAGTCCAAAAAAAAAACTTTCATGTTTCAGATAGGGCATGTAATTTGAAACAACTTTCCAATTTACTTTTATCATCAATTTTGCTTTGTACTCTTGGTATTCTTTGTTGAAAGCTAAACCTAGGAAGGCTCATATGATAATTTCTAAGTCCCATGAAGGCCACCTCTTATCACATGGTTTTTTTATTTGCTTTTCACAACAGGGGAGAGGCTAGTTCATGTAAACCATATAGATAACATTGTGATCAAGCCTGTGGATTGTGGCAGACAATTGGCTAAAATGAAAGTCACTAGATAATAAATAAAATGTCATGTGATCAGGGGGCTGTCAGAAGATGCTTAGATACAAGTTAATCACAGAGGTAAAAAGTATATTAATATAACAGTGTTGGTTATGCAAAACTGGGGAATGGGTAATAAAGGAATTATCAGTCTTTTAAAACTACAAAGATTCTGGTGTTGACTGTCCCTTTAATGCTATATATTTATTGCTTTATATGCTTTCCTTTGGTCTAATATTTATCCCTCCTACACCTAAAAGAGCCTTCGAGGATGTATACTTCTGATTGAAATATAGAGCTTCTTATAAGCCACAAACAGCAAGAAGACCAGGTAAGCTAGAATTTATTCTTATGCTTCAGGACTTGGCCTCAAAAATACAAGACCAGTCAGCATGCTGACCAATACATTCTGGCAGCATAATGTCTAGGATTAACTCCAGAATGGATGTAAACACTAATTCTCGTGCGCATTTTTAGGCGCAAATGTAGGAGAACATCAATGATAAATCTTGCTCTAATTATTCCGAAGAGAACTTACTGCAGGAACCTGACCATTACCATCAGGATTACTAAAGGGACCAGCAACACAGAGAGAAACCTCAAACACTTTAAGCAGTGCAAAATAGGCAAATGAGTGTGCCCAAATGAACAAATTAACTAAAGATGCAATAAAGCATTACAAGAAGCTTTTTGATTACATCCTTCTGACCGTCAAAGGACCACAGGGTCCTAAAAGCTTCCAAACAATATATCCTTCATTCAGTGAACATGTCAACTATAATACCCTTATAGTTCCAATAAACAATAAGGTGATATATAAACTTTTTTCATCTATAAAATGCATACTGAATAAGGATAATTATTTAAAAAAAAAAAAACTAAATGCTTTAATTTTTATATTTTTAAACCTGTCAATCAATATCTGCACCCCACCCCCATGGCTGTGGCATTTAGCACACTAACCTGCTCAGGAGCAGGATAGTCTAAGTGGAAGGTGCTGCACGCCCCTTCCTTCTGATCCAAGGCAGACTAGCTGTGCATGTGCAATGCTCTGCACATCCAAATCTGTTTTTAACTACGGAGAGACCACATTTAGAGTGCATGCGCAGCAAGAATTTGTTAAGATCCAGCCCAATAAATATTAAATTAAGTCAAAGTTAACATTGGCCCGCACTCACACAAATACATTTTCTTGCAAATGTCTCAACTCCCTTTTGCAACACTTGGTTCCCTTGTTTTTCAATTGTGTGTGCGCATTATGCCAGCACTGTGTGCAATATTACGGTTACTGGCAATATATTGAGATTTGGATATGAAGATTTGGCAGCAAGTATTGTATATTTGATCTAGTTCTTCAGCAAATTACAACAGTGAGAACTTGGCGACGGGTTAAAAATCTGATGACTAAAACTGCTGTATTGAATATTACAGCCGCTCATTACTGAGGCTGGATTGTTGCAGAAGTAACCTGAAATTCAAGATATAATGCTTTAAAAAAGTATAGAACAAGTGGAGAATGAAAAGAAAAAATAGTTAATCCTTCCAAAACCCTTTAAAGGGAGCAACACAAAAACATTTTATGATAGCCTAGTGTGTTTCCTTTACAAACAATTATGTGCACAAGTCTAGGATTCAGATGATTAATAACTTAAAGGGACAGTCTACTATAGAATTGTCATTGTTTTAAAAGATAGATAATCCCTTTATTACTCATTTTCCAGTTTTGCATAACCAACACAGTTATATTAATATACTTTTTACCTCTGTGATTATCTTGTATCTAGGAACCTTCTTCCAGCCCCCTGATCACATGACTGTGACTGTTTATTTTCTATTGTCTTGCATTTAGCATTGTAATGTGCTAAATCTTAAATAACCCCCTGTGCCTGAACACAGTGTTATCTATATGGCCCACGTGTACTTTCTGTCTCTTTGTGTTGAAAAGAGATTTAAAAAGCATGTGATAAGAGGCAGCCCTCAAAGGCTTAGAAATCAGCATATGAGCCTACCTAGGTTTAGTTTAAACTAAGAATACCAAGAGAAAAAAGCAAATTTGATGATAAACGTAAATTGGAAAGTTGATTAAAATTGAAAGTCCTATCTGAATAATGAAAGTTTAATTTATACTAGACCGTCCCTTTAATGCCACTCAGTTTATTCACACATAAGGAATAAAAAATGAAATTGGCCATATTTTTGAACCTGTAACCCTGAGGCATTAACAAATACTGCAGTTAGCAGAATAAACAACTGAACCATCTGGTGATAAAGTATATGTACAATACCAAACATTTGATAGAAACCTGAGAACAATAATTATCAGTCCTGTTCTCCAAGTAAACATTAGTATAGAAAGCATGTAGAATGTAGAATGGAAATATTAAAATAAAAATGTCTGCATTCTAAATATAAATGACATCTGATTAAAGATCTCGGTTGACACATTGTGTAACACAGACACAACATTCCAGACCTGATACATCAAACACCAAACTACAAAATGTGTTTATTAGAGATCTGAACAAACAGCACTACCTGATAACAATTACTGTCCTCAGAGGAGCATGAAAATATTTAAGAAAACATTGCTATGAAGGACACAAGTCTTATATCAGAAAATATGCAAGAACCTTAGGATGTAGAACATTTCCGAAAGTTAAGACAGAAGTTTCATTTAGGAGCCAAATCTTCCTCGGTTCTAAGATCTGTCAACTCCTGACATGGACATAAAATAGAATTATACAGCAAAGTGTTTTCTACAAACACCTGCATTTCCAGGCGTATAGAGTAGGAATCACTTTTTGCTTAGGCGATTACATACATGCTATCAAAATGCTGCTGGACACTTATAGCTGGGTTAATAGTACTTAAATGCTTAAAGGGATACGAAACCTCAGATTTTTCTTTCATGGTTCAGATAAAGAATACAATTTGAAACAACCTTCCAATGTACTTCTATTATCTAATTTGCTTCATTCTTTAGATATCATTTGTTGAAAAATAGCAATGAATATTGGTGAGACAATCACACAAGGCATCTATGTGCAGCCACCAATAAGCAGCTACTAAGCCTATTAATGTATGCCTTTCAACAAAGGATATTAAGAGAATGAAGCAAGTTACTGGTGCATTAATACCATACTATACATTTGATATCTGCCTTAATCATGGGCTTTTTTTTATTACATTGTATATATTTTAGAAAAACTGCTGATTGGAAGGTTCCTTAAGGTTTTTGGTGCAGCAAAAGTTTTCTGTTGTTGGGCCAGAGAAAGGATTAGAAATGCCAACATTTTGAAAACGTGGATATTCTACCTTGAAGTCTAGGTCAGTAGCTTATGAGTTAACAGAATTTCACTGACTCAAAAATGTAATGTCTAAGAGTTGGCACAAAGACAGCATCCTAAATCTAGGCCATATGAATGTCACTTCATTGTTGTTAGTGAAAGAAAAAGCTCAACTACAATCAAACATTAGCCAGCACAGCAGCAACATATTGTGGGATAAGCAAGCTGTAAAGCCAGAACCATGTAGCTTAATTGTGTTGTGGAAACAGAAGCAATGCCACAAATGTTGTGTTTATTATTCAGACAGAAAAAGTTATGTTTGGGATTAACACATCAAAAAGAAACAAAAAGTGCACGTGCACCAAACATTTAAAATGTTTTAAAATCATGAAATTCTGGTTGTCTTTAAAACTTTATTTAAAAAAATAAGACGCCCAGGATTACATATATATTAAATAAATGAAATATGTATGATTATTCTGGTGCCAAATATGTTAAACCAGTGCATAAATAAAGGTGCCTGGTGCATGCATATAAAAAAATAACACATTAGAACAAATTCATAATAAAGAATGTAAACATGACTATTTGTTCATATAAAAACTAAATGTATACTATGTAAGGTTTAGCTTTTAAAATGTATAAGAACTATATGACAAAATTATTAGTCCAAATACGTAGAGATAATAAAATACTGTAAAATTACTTGACACTAAATACAGCACTGCAGCCATTGCTAAACGTAGGAGCTTAAAAGGAACTCCCTGCATTATTTATGTGCATTCATCATTCCATGGGCAACTGATTTTGCTTCAAAAGAACATTTTGTGCTGGCAGAACTACGCTGTGTCAGATGACTGCAGAGATCACGGTGTATCAGTAGCTGCAGAACACTTTACAATATTAAGAAATGGTCTTTACATGTTTTAGACTCATTGGCTTCTGAAATAAGACTCATTAGGGTCAGGCTGAAGAATTTGCTAAGCAATATTTGCAACTCATTCCGGCAGATAAAGAGTTACAGAATGCAAACACTGTAATGGGAAGAGAGCATGCAGATACTCACAGCTACTGCTCCAGGACTTCAGCAGAGACTTTATGCTAAGCTCAAAGAACACAGAATCCTGTAGGCTTAGCATGATGCCTTTGGCAGCCAGGGTGACACAGTAGATTGGGGCTCGCTTTGTCAAAAAGTGTTCTTTGCTGTTTCCTCAGAGGCATCAGAGTTGTGTCCTCCGGTGTCGCTGCTTCATTACCATGCAGTCTTCTGTGTGACGCACAACTCTGGTAAAACTGCTGCTCAATGCAGCCCGACTCAAATAGAGGGGGTAGGAAAAAAACCTTCAAGTTTGCTTTAAAGGGGGTCTCAAGGACATCGTCACCTTTTCTGCAGTGGAGTCATAATGCCCCTGAATGGAAAACAAATCACAAAACAAAAAATCATTTAACCCAAGCTGTATCCTGTCCGAGGGAAAACTAGTTTAACAAATGGCACAGGAGCTCATATGACTCGTTCCCTAAGCAGCTGGGCACAAACAGTTGTGAGCTATTTTTCATCATTTGCACAAGCCGTCCTCAGTGCATTCTTTCCATGGGTCCTACACACCCTGTCAGTGAGCAGTGACGGGGAGCGCACAGCGGCCTGTGTAATCCACTTGAGATGCTGCTGGCTAATGCACTGCGAGGGTGATGTAATGAACGCTCAGGCTCCCCAGCCTTGTATCAGCTCTATGAAATTGCTCGGCTTATTGCAAAGTGTCTTTCCGGTTTCTCAAGACTATCTTTGATGTCGTTTCCTAATTGAAGCACCCACTTGGGTACAAGATAACAGCATTCTAATAATATGCGCGTCCCACTTCTTAACCCTTTGCTGCCATGCAGTATGTGCAAGTGGTTCCTTATCGAGTATCTGAAGCTGCATTAATGTAGTCACATAAACATCTGAAAACACCAATAAAACACGAAGAAGTATCAGATGAAAAGCTCACTGCTACAAAGCTGCTGGTTTATCCCACCACTGCCAGGTAATGCTGCAAAGCATTTCAAAGCAAAAGCCCGCAGGTGCCGCAGGCGGTGAAATGCATTCCTTGTGATCTACAGACACAAACTGAAAGTGCAATAATCCAACAAGAGTGCGGATTACTGTTAATCGCCAAACAGAGCAGTCTCAAAACATATGTTTAACCCTTTCTGAATACTGCCAGAATACATTTTTACACTTGCCCCAGGGTGGTAAAGGAGGTCAAGTGTCAACCAATCGCTATGTGTTACAATTAGAAGACACTCTGCATGCTTTAAACTATAAATGTATACAATGTATATGCACAATTATATTTATATTACATTTAACCTCTGGCTTCTTTCACTCAAAATGTAATGTATTTATTTTTTTTAGAAAAAATGGAAGAAAAAAAAGAGTTGATTTATATTATATTGCATTATTTCTCTATAAAAACCACACATCAGAGCATTGTGTTTTTTGTTTTCATGTGACAACACATATGTTGTAGTCTCAGCAATTCTAATTAAGTATTATAATGATGTCAAATCATAACACTGGATACTCAGAAGTACATATAATATGTGTCAAACATCTTTCATAATTATAGTAATATATTATTTTTTCATCCTCCTCCCTTGAAATAAAATCTTAAAAGGGACAGTAAAGTCAAAATTAAACTTTTATAATTCAGATAAAGTACACCATTTTAAACAACTTTCCAATCTACTTTTGTTATCAAACTTGGTTTGTTCTCTTAGTATCTTTTATTGAACAGTAAAACTAAGTAAGCTCATAAGAGCTCAGGAGTGTTCACGTGTCTATAATACTCTACTGGGGAATGGTAAATAAAGGGATTATCTATCTTTTTAAACAACATTATTTTTGGTGTTTACTATCCCTTTAAGTCTGTAGTCTAAAAGGAAATGAGAAGCACACACTTTATAAGAGGATAATGCAAAAAAGGACAAAATAAATAAGAAAAAGTCTATTCACACAAGAAGCACTGAAATCGATATTTAAAATTAGTGAGTACAAAATTATTAAAACTGCTTTAGCACAGATATGTAAAAGGGCTTAGCAAAAGCTCAATACACCCAGAAAACGTCAGTCACTTTAAAAAGGGTCAGTCTACTTGTGTAAAAAAACAGATAATCCCTGTATTACTCATTCCCCAGTTTTACATCACCAACACGGTTATATTAATATACTTTTTACTTCTGCGATTACCTGTATTTAAGCCCCTGCAGACTGCCCCTTATTTCAGTTCTTTTTACAATCTGGCATTTTAGCCTATCAGTGCTGGTTTTTGTATAACCATTATCATTCTCCACGGGAGTGAGCACAATTTTATCTATATGGCACACATGAACTAGTACTGTCTGGCTGTTGTGCAAGATTTAAAAAGCAAATTAAAAGCACTGAGATAAGGGCAGACTGCAGGAGTTAATGAAAAGACAAACTTAGAAGTTACAAAGTATATTAAACATAATATTGGTTATACAATGCTGGGGAATGTGTAGTAAATGTATTATCTATCTTTTTAAACAATAGAAAAAAATCAAGTAGAATGTCCCTTTAAATTAAATATACTTTCCAAAATTTAAAAGCACATTTAACTCAAAATGTAATCACCCATAAAATGCTTACTGAGAAGAATATACAATTTCGCTATGCATGTTAGGTTTTTTGGAGACATTTGCAGTAAAATGAAAAATGTGCCTGTTTCACTCCCTCCAGAGAGGCTGGGCATAGGCAAGGGCTGAGACAGAGCTTGGTTGGAATTTTGGTAAATAAAGGGACAGTGTACACTAGATTTTTCTTTGCATACATGTTTTGAAGATGATCCATTTATATAGCCCATCTGGGAGTGTATTTATAACAATGTACAGTTTTGCTTATTTTTTAGGAACATTGTGCTGATTTTCAGACTCCTAGCCTAGCCCCACAGTGTCAGATGTATACACGTGTTTACAGACTCCTGCAGGCTCCTGTTTATATTATTTGTCTTTTCATATGCAGAGAAGGGGAGGGGGAATGGCAGCTCTTGATTTCCCAGCCCCTTTCAGTGGGTGTCCCAGACTAACCTTATCAACAGTGCTAAAAAGACTTCTAAGTAAGTTTTTGAAAGGTTTTATACTGGATTTTTAGATTAGTATCTGTGCATATTATTCTTTATAGTTTTGTCTATTACATGCAGTTAAATGAAAACTGGTGTATACTGTCCCTTTCAAGGGACAACTTACAATAAAAAAAATATATATTGTTTTAAAAGATAGATAATCCCTTTAGTACCCATTCCCCAGTTTTGCATAACCAACACAGTTATAATAATATACTTTTTACCTCTGTATCAAAGCATCTTCTGACAGCCCCCTGATCACATTACTTTTTATTTATTATCTATTGACTTGCGCGCTAAAACAGAAAAACCTGACACCTTAGCATTCAGGCGAAT
This sequence comes from Bombina bombina, assembly GCF_027579735.1. Lineage (NCBI taxonomy): Eukaryota > Metazoa > Chordata > Amphibia > Anura > Bombinatoridae > Bombina > Bombina bombina. The sequence goes on along the minus strand of NC_069500.1, from coordinate 1,226,895,512 downwards.
AATTGGCATATTAGCATCACAGATGAAAGAATTGGCGATCTTCAGCGCCTTAATCTTCTCCTGTATCTCGTCAATGGATGTCTCCTCCTCGACCATTTCACACAGGGATTCACACCAATATGTCGCAGCTTCTGGCTAAAAAACAAACCCAGTGTGCTGAAACATCTTTCTCAACATGTTTTCCAGCATTTTATCCATGGGCTCCATAGACGAACTATCCTCAAGGGGAATAGTCATCCGCTTTGCGAGCGTAGAGATAGCCCCATCCACCTTAGGGATGGTCCCCCACAGCTCAAGCTGAGAGTCCGGAACGGGGAACAGTTTTTTAAAGGAAGAAGGGGAAAAGGAAGAACCTAATCGCTCCCATTCGTTCTTAATAATATTAGCCATCTTAACGGGAACCGGGAAGGACTGAAGTACTACTCTGTCCTCGTATACATTGCCAAGCTTAGGAATCGCAGGTTCGTCCAGTATCTTAGGTTCCGGAACCTCCAGAGTAGCAAGCACTTGCCGTAGCAGAAAGCGCAAATTCTCAATTCTAAACCTTTAACCAGGCTCCTGATTTAGATGACGCCAGAAGGGGCCTCCTCTGAAGAGCCAGAGTGGGGCCTCGTCATCGTATATAGCCTCTGGATCTCCCATCGGCGAGGACAAACCCTGGGCCGGGCTGCTATGATAAACCCTATGCTTGCGCTTAGCAGAACGTGGTAAGGCATGGATAACTTTCGAAACCGCCGATTCCAGTTGGTCTGCAAAGTCTGACGGCCAACAAATCTCTCCCGAAGGAGTAACGGTTGGTCCTGGGGGGCGCTGCATGTGCAATCGGAGATGACTGTAGGGAACGCACCTCCCGGGACGAAGAACCCTCAGAGGTGGACGGCTCAGTAGTACTAGACATCCTTTTTACATTTAGATGTTGTAACTTTATCAATGAATGTGGAACATAGTTGAGCAGGCTGATCTACCAGAACCTCCTCACAATAAACACAGGAATAAAAGACTTTATTAAGGAAGGAGAGCCTTCCAACGCGTCAGAGTCCTCCATCGCTTGCGTGCTTGGTTAGACTAACTTTCTTTATTAAAAAAGGCACCTCCTAGGACCCGGGCTACAGAAACCGCTATGTCTCCTGCGCCACAGATCAACAGGAAGGATAGATAGCCACACCCTGTCACATGGAATGCCTGGCAGGACCGCCCCTGCACTAGGGAAAAACACGCCAAAAAATGGCCGTGCAAAGTTTCCGCAAGTAACCTGAAAGTTAAACACATTGCCAGAGCCTCATCTCGCACATAACGCAGCAATGACACAAACAATATCATGTATAACCCCCCCCGTTCAATAATCCCCCTTCCAGGAATATTAACCCTTGATTCTGTAAAGATAAAAAGGCACCCCACTGTGACCCTGTCTTCTATGTTATTAGCAATAAGAAAATTAAACTATCTTACCAGAATCTACGCCGTGGAACAGGAACACGGCCCTTCAAGTGTGACAGGTTAGTAGCCTCGCTCCTGACATGGACTTGAGTGAAGAAAGCAGGCAGCGAAACTCGTCAACGCCGATTGCTTATGGAGCTGTTAATATGAGTCAGGATAGTTTTGCAGAAAGACTCTCCCTGCATCTCCGGTCTCTAACTTTCACCCAGGCTCTCACTGAGAGGCTGAAAGGACTACTTAAAACTCCAGTCACACTGCAAAGAGTACTACCCTCCATAAGAGACTACACCGAGCTCCGGCACTCCTCTGCCATCCTCCTGTGATGAAAGGCAAAGAATGACTGGGGGATAAGGGAAGTGGGGGAGGTATTTAAGCCTTTGGCTGGGGTGTCTTTGCCTCCTCCTGATGGCCAGGTTCTTAATTCCCAATAGTAATGAATGAAGCCGTGGACTCTCCTCCCCTTTAGATGGAAATAACAATTTTAGTGTAGACTGTCCCTTTAAAACATTTAAACATTTCTTCCTGTTTCAAAGGCTCTATAGACAGTCTCTTAATCACATGCTTTTGTATTTGTTTTTCACAACAGGAGACTGCTAGTTCATGTGGGCCATATAGATAATGTGTTCACGTCCGAGGAGTTAAAGATTTAGCACAACACAATACTAAATGCAAGTCAATACATAATAACCCCAGTCATGTGATCAGGGGGCTGTCAAAAGATGCTTAGATACAAGGTAATCACAGAGGTAAAAAGTATTTCAATATAACTGTGTTGGTTTTGCAAAACTGGGGGATGGGTAATAAAGGGATTACCTATTTTAAAACAATACAAATTATATTGTAGGCTGGCCCTTTAAATCACATAAGCATAAATAGACTAAGTACTATAGAAGTTGTTTCCCTTAATATTTACCAATGACTTGTTATAGTAGCTGCAAAGTAAAAAAAATACATGGGAAATTGCTCATTTAGGTGAAGTTTTGCTTATTTTTTGATTGCTTGAAGATAGACTAAGCCTACAAAAATTAAATTGGTCCAAGTACTGGGATAGAGAAGAACTCCTAATATTCTCCTATCCCAGAGCAATTGAAAAGGAAAATGTTATTTTCTATGTCATCCACTAAAGTATTCATATTTTCAGTACAGGTGGTGGTTTCAGGCAAAATAAAGGAAAACAGGTGGTTTATAAATAATTTCATACACCACAGTGTGTAAAACAGATCTTTGGAAACACATTAAAACAGAGGGGAAAAAATACTGTACAATGCCCCTTTAAGCCCCTAGCATTTTTGCATTCTAGAAACAAACCTGGGGATAAGCACAATTTTCAGAGGTAGCTGACAGCAAAATCAGGACATGTAAAGTATATTGAAATATTGTTTTAGTTTCATTATTTAAAGGGACAGTCTACGTGAATATATTTATGGTTTAAAAAAATAGATAATCCCTTTATTGCCCTTTCCCCAGTTTTGCATAACCCACACATTGTTATATTAACACTTTTTACCTATGTGATTACCTTGTATCTAAGCCTCTGTAGACTGCCCCCTTAACTCAGTTCTTTTGACAGACATGCATTTTAGCCAATCAGTGCTGACCCATAAATAACTCCACGGAGTGGGCACAATGTTATCTAAATGGCACACATGAACTAGCGCTGTCTAGCTGTGAAAAACTGTCAAAATGCTCTGAGATAAGAGGCAGCCTTCAAGGGCTTAGGAATTAGCATATGAGCCTACCTAGGTTTAGCTTTCAACAAAGAATACCAAAAGAACAAAGCAAATTTGATGATAAAAGTAAATTGGAAAAAAGTTGTTTAAATTTGCATGTCCTATCTAAATCATGAAAGTTTAATTTTGACTTAACTGTCCCTTTAAAGGGATAGTAAACCCAAATATTTTATTTCATGATTCAGATAGAGCATGCAATTTTAAGTAACTTTCTAATTTACTCCTATTATCAATTTGTCTTCGTTCTCTTGGTATCTTTATTGAAAAAAGTAGGAATAAAAGCTTTGGCGCTGGTCCATTTTAGGTTCAGAACCTGAGTTGTGCTTGCTGATTGGATGGCTAAATGTACCCACCAATCAGCAAGCCCTATCCAGGGTACTGAACCAAAAATAGTCCAGCTCCAATGCTTATCTCTTTAATTAACTTATGTGTAATTATATTTTACATTTATTTTAATGTCACTTTCATTGTGAATATATGTTATGCACATATTTACTTTAATGTTGTACATTTTTATGGAATTTCTTAGAATTCTGCAATGAAAACAACATTAACATGATAAATAAACCAGAGATTATATCTGCAGCAAAACAGAAACAACATACCTTTGATTTGCAGAACATTATTTTGAAAGCTTCGATAAAGAATTAGTGTTGTAACATTTTATTTATTTTTAAAAAGCAATTTATGATTATCAGTGCCCATGTTTTATTTATTCAGTCCTGAGCACTCAATAACCAGCACACACTATATAGAATCAACTTGATTTAGAAGAGGACAATTATAGATGCTTTTATAACTGTCTGTTACTCCCTTGAGTTTTAATGAAAAATTCTCTTCAAGTGCATATGGAAAAAGGTCACAACCTCTGTAATGGGAATACAATATGGCCAGCTCCATTTTTTTGTAGACAATGCAGGATAGAGTTTCTTTCAAAGCATTAGCAAAACCAATACAACCTATAGTAGGTTAGAAAAGAAAATGCAGGAAAAAGCATATTGTGGACAGATATGTGAAATTTCATTTCCAGAGACCTTGAGCTCTGAAACGCATGTTAGATCACATTTTCTTCTTCTTCATATAATCAGTAAGAAATCCCTGCCACGGGCTGTCCTGCTGTACTATAGAACACTGTATTCTACGGTTTAGTATGGTAGTAAGTAATACACAATACAAGGAAGCCAGCCTGGTTACAAGAGGGTGAACAATACTGAATATCACAGCATAAAATGGATAGCATTACAAGGGATCACACCAAATAATAGCGTTTGCAGTTTTCGGAATCTGCAGCAACAGTACAATGTTTAATATTAAAGGGCTAGTAAACCTAGAAAATAATGTTATATAATTCTGCACACAGTGCAGAATTATATAACATTATATTAGTGCTAGCTTTACATAACATAATATTGCCTGTGAATTTTTATTTAAAAAAAAAAAGAGGGTTTTTCAGACCCGCCCTCTGTGCTCTACTGAGCGTGTCTGGTTTTCCCTCTGAGCGCATCTGGGCAGCTGTCTAGTCACAGCCCAGCCAGACCGCGCCATTACACTCAATGTAGCTCGCTCCCGCTGTCAGACAGAGCGGCAGCAAGCTACATTGAGTTTAATGGCGTGGTCGGGCCGGGCTGTGACTAGACAGCTGCCCAGATGCGCTCAGAGGGAAAACCAGACCTCAGTAGAGCACAGAGGGCGGGTGTCTGAAAAACCCTCTTTTTTTAAAGCTAGCACTAATATAATGTTATATAATTCTGCACTATGCGCAGAATTATATAACATTATTTTCTAGGTTTACTGACCCTTTAAAGTGAAAGTCAATCCTAGCGTTTGTGAAACACTAGAATTGAACATTGGAATAAATAAAAGGGAATTTCAGAGTGATTTTATTTAAAACATAGAAAACTATTATTGATTCTCTTTTATCCGATTAGTCGATTAATCGAAAAAATAATCGTCCGATGAGTCGATTAATCGAAAAAATAATCGGCCGATTAATCGATTATGAAAATAATCGTTAGTTGAAGCCCTAATTAAAACAATGGATCATTTCCTAACAAAATGACAGTGGCTAGCTGTGTCTACACCTATAACAGGTTCTGATTAGCTACTCCAAATAAGGTAAGTGGTGGGTTGAATTTACTTATTGACACAAATAAGGTGTCATTACATTTAAAAAAAAAAAAAATCACATTCAGCTTGCAAATTTATTAGCAGATAAATTGTAGAAAGCAGAAATCATAATATTAAAATATAATTACAAAGGACTTACCGTCCCTTTAAAGTGCCAAGCTTTATCAGTCAGTGCTATTAAAGGGACAGTATACACCAACTTTCATATAACTGCATGTAATAGACACTACTATAAAGAATAATATGCACAGATGATATAAAAATCCACTAAAAAAACGTTTAAAAACATACTCAGAAGCTTCAAGTTTAGCTCTGTTTAAAAGGTTACTGGAACACCCACTGCAAGTGGGAAATAGCAGACCCTCTCCCTTCCTTTGCATATGAAAAGACCCTTTACACAAACAGGAGTAAGCTGTAGTAGGTATACGTCAGTATTCTCCTAAAACTTTGGGGCTTGTTTAGGAGTCTGAAAATCAGAGCAATATTATTTTTAAAAAAAACTATCCGTTTTAAAAAAAACCTGTGTGGGCTATATAAATGGATCATCTACAAAACATTTATGCAAAAAAAATCTAGTCTATAACGTCCCTTTAAAGTGCCCCAATATATACTATATATAATAAGCTGATAGAAATTAAGTGTGTGATATAGATGTATATAGGTGTATACAAATAGACAATTTTGGACCCAGTTGGAATTTTTTTTCAAGATTCAGGGAACAGGTGTATTCCTAGCTATAAATTATACTAATTAAACAATTAAATTCCTAAGTAAAACCAAGACAAGAATGCTTGTGGCACAGCATACATGTGTAATTAAACCTTTATATAACACACACATACACAATAAGTGTCTGCACAGACTAAACCATCAATCCTTTTGCACATTACTGAACAAACAACCTGTTTCCTGGAGGGACACTGAAGACTAAACTACAGTGTTATCATTAAAAAAAACAAATATTATGACAGTATAAAGCAGGCACTGTATTCTATTAAACTTCCATCCTAATCTGAAGGCCTGTTCATTCACAGCTGACATTTAATATCATCTGCCAACCAAGTCAGTGACATGGTATAAGCAAAGTTATGACCACATGACATGGAGCATGAATTCCAGTCAGGGGACGTTTAGCCAAGAACAAATATGTTATGATGATTTTTAGAGTGTAAATAATAACGCTCTCCAGGCTACATGAATGATTTGGGGGTGTATTTGCTTAAAAGCGGATATAGGGCAGCCACTATTCAATACAATTAACATTAAACCATTTAAACAACATTAAAGACCACTATTTTAACTTTTTTTTTTTTTTTTATAAAAAGGGCTTACATTAAAGCGGTTTTGAAATTCTGAATGAATTCAGGGTCAGGCTACAAACAGGCTGATTAGGACAACGCTCATAGCTCTATTTGAGGAGAGTTGCATGTCCCAAAATTATAAAAACAAAAAACATATTGGAAACATCTGCTTTGTTATAATATGTCCTATAATTGTTTCTTAAAGGGACAGTAAACACCAGAATATTTGTTGTTTAAAAAGGTAGATAATCCCTTTATTGCCCATTCCCTAGTTTTGCATAACCAACACAGTTATAATAATACACTGATTACCTTGTATCTAAGCCTCTGCAAACTGCCCCGTTATTTCAGTTCTTTTGACAGACTTGCATTTTAAGGCCAATCAGTGACTCCTAGATGCTTCACGTGCATGAGCTCAATGTTATCTATGTGAAACACATAAACGAACGCCCTCTACTGGTGAAAAACTGTCAAAATGCTTTCAGATTAGAGGCGGCCTTCAAGGTCTAAGAAATTAGCACATGAACCTCCTAGGTTTAGCTTTCAACTAAGAATACCAAAGATAAAAAAGCAAAATTGGTAATAAAAGTAAATTGGAAAGTTGTTTAAAATTACATGCCCTATTTTAATCATGAAAGTTTTTTTGTTTTACTTGACTGTCCCTTTAAAGTGTGAAACATCAACTTTCACAGTGCTCCTATATAAGCATTTACCTTTCATCTATATGTAAAAGGATAGACACATTTTCTTTACATGTGTTTTGTGTATATCAGCAAGTGAATAAACACAATATTGCAAAAAATGTCTACATATATAAAATACCTTTTAATTCATATAAAGGTACAGTAAACATCTAATTAAAACATCCTCACTCTTGCAATAAATTAACTTAGTCGGTGAGTTTGAAAACGTTTTGAATGCATTACCATGTTTGCTGCACATGATTTTCAATAGCTAATCTCCACTAACCATATGCCTTATCTGGAGGAGCCACAGCCATTATGCTAGCCAAATCCCCATGGTTTTGAGGTTCCTTATCTGATAGGGTTGCCACCTCGGCCATGTTTTCCTGGACACTTATGAGTTACACATGCTGCAGGGTGTGCAGAGGGGAACATGAATTGCACCCATGGATAGCTCACAAATAGTGATGCTGGACAGCACTATTCATGTTCCTCCCTGCACACCCTGCAGCATGTGTAACTCATAAGTGTCCAGGAAAACATGGCCGAGGTGGCAACCCTATTATCTGATAATCTCTAATGAAAGTTGTGGCAGAGTTATGTGCTCTTCTATTTGTCAGAATTGGAAAACTCTTAGTTAAATTAAAGGAAAAGGGGGCAAAATAAAAAATAAAGTATATTGCAAAGCTGTCTTACACATAATAAAACATTTCATATCAAAATCTCAATGTGTTCACTGCCCCTTTAAATTGTTTTGTCACCAAAACTTGATTTGTTTTTTGTTTTTCAGTCCCTGGACACACCCTTTTAAAATGATCTTGTGTGCTGAGGCCAACCAGGGACCGAGACAACTGAGCTACTATACTGATCAAACAATTACTGTTTAGACGTAGCAGATTTAAAGGTCTCGGGATGCAATTCCAAACCTTGACTGATCTGGAAAACCCACAAGAGTTACTGAAACTGGACAAAATTAATAATGCAAGTATATTAATTTTTTTACAATCTGAAAGTGCCCGTGTACTAACGGCCCTGTCGCCTAGTTCTCAACTTGAGCACTTGTCCGCACTGCTTCACAGCGAACAGGCAGTGGACCCTTACGTCCCTCAGATGACCACTGCTTCTTGCATTGTGGGAAGCCGGCTCACATGTGCAAGTCTGCCCCGCAAGGGCTTAAAAGCAGCTTACAATGCTTGGCACATAGATCCCATTGTCTCTTTAAAGAATAAAAGATATCTATAAAGACAGAATAGTTTAGTGTTAGGAGCGCCTATTTAGAGGCTAAGTCTAATGAGGGTATAAATAAAAATTAGTCGTTAAGTATACCAGCACAAGGAGCCCAAGTGTGTAAAAAATATTTACAGGTTTATTATAGCTTTAAAATTAACAAATTTATTAAGGCAATAACTTGGTGTCTATAATTGCAAACAGATTTATAAAAGCATAAAAGTATATGGATCCATATTACTTCATAAATAAACAATAATTAAAAACATTCAATGGTGGACTGTTTATATGATAAAATCAGTTTTACAGTCTATGATAAAATTGGTTTGGGTGAAATCAAAAAGATGTACAAATGATACAGTAAAATACAATAAAATAAAATACAGAAATAATGCAATAAAATTCAGAAATGGTGTACAAAAAGCAGCAAGTGGGAATAGGTCGTGTGACCTAGGATAAGAACATATATGTGAAAGATGTCTTCCTGATTTAATTTGAGAAAAAAATGATAATCCTTTGAAAAATTAAGTGAAATGATGTTTTAAACCTGATGAAAATGTGATAAAAATGTGTGAATCCCCTCGTGGAAAGTAAAAAAGTGTCCAAAATTAAGTCAATAATTATATCAAAAAAAGGCAAAAAAGTCAATTATAAAAAACCAAAAATCCAAAATAAGATATCAAATTGAAAATGAAATCCAAAAGAATTTGAGTGATAATGTGATGTCCAATAAAAGTCAAAAATGCCACCTGTGTTAATGAATCAAACTGTGAATAGCTGAAAAACTGAAAAAATAGAAATCCAACTGACCAATTTCTTGAAAATATTGGATATAAGAAACAATGAATATAAAAAATGGTTATAAGAAAATGTAAGACGATCCAATCCCTGTGGAAAAAGAAAAATGCAACATAGAGCAGTATCGTTTAAAATACGTTTGCACAAGTAGAAATAAAACTCACCATATATGCCAACGCGTTTCGGCCCACCAATAGGGCCTTTATCAAGACTGATATATGGTTGGTGAGAGTGCTTGCTTTATACTTGTTTGGTTTGTGCAATTTGCGCCAAAATTCTCAATTGCGCCAAAAAACTCACGCCAAAAATTCGCGCCAAAAAATTAGCGCCAAAAATTAGCCTTTGGACCCGGAAGTGTAAGATAGACCGGATATGTGTAGCTCCGGTTTCGGATAAAAACATATATTATAATGTTATGGCACAAATATAAGTCCTTCATTATAGACTCATTTTGTGAATGTCCCTTAGAAGTAATGATTGGCAGTTGGGGACTTGCTAGAGATATAGTAAGTGTCTTGTACCGGATGTATGGTATTTCCATTCTACCGGAAGTTAACTGAAACCGGAAATTGGTTTATGGCATGGAGAACAAAATTTGACCGGATGTGTAATTCCGATATCAACATTTGTTACGATATGGGGGCCCAGATTTATTATTGAATAATACCCTCATTAAGGACTCATTGTGCTGGTAACCCCAAAAAATTAATTTGGCAGTTCAGGACTTACTAGACCCATACTTGGTGTCTGGTACTGGATGTCTGAAATAGCCGTTCTACCGGAAGTGGATACATACCGGAAGTTAACAGAAACCGGAAGTCGGTTTATTACGTGGAAAGCAGAATTTGTCTAGAAGAGGCGGTAGACATGTGTCTGGGAGTTGTGAATAAAAACATTGTGGAATCTTAAGTTTAGTATGGGAACTTCATTGTACTAGTTTAACTTGTGTCGTTCACCTGTTTTGTTAGAATGACATAGAATAAGAGAAATAAAATAAATAAAAAAAATTTTTGAGTGAAACTGTGATGTAGTCTCCAAATCTGAGATTCGTTAATAATTATTCGCTGTAATCGCATGTTAATTCTGACCTAGGTGTAAAAACGAGAATGGATTATAATCTCAATTATGAGAATAACCTATAGTTGTGGTAACTTCATCGCTTATTATTTAGGAGTTATTAAATCCAGACAGTTAGACATAGAGATCAGGTCGTGTTTAAAATTGGCATAAACGAGGTTAAAAGGATATATATAAAAATATAAATTATGAAATTGTCGGAAATATAAAAGACATTAGAAGATATAAAATTGTCTTTTTGAAAAATATTTTAAAAAAATTAAAAATATTAAGAAATGTTAAAAACGAAAGCTCATAAAATATAATTTTTAAAATTTGTTAAAAATTGTGCATAGGGGAAGGTTTCGGGGCCCTGAATCAACCAACCGGCTATTGTCACTTCAAGTTGGTATTTATGTGTAGATCTATAATTGTTATAGGTGTTTGATATGTGGGATCCTTCATTTGAGATGTAATAGATGCGATAAATCTTCTTTATTATTGAGACCTTTAGGATAGAGACAGTCAAGTTCATAGATCCATCTTGATTCAGCTACAAGAAGTTTTCTTTCATAATCTCCGCCTCTCCAGTTGGGTCTTATTCGTTGAATCCCATAGTAGCTGAAATCTTTAAGGTTGCTTTTATGATGGATGGTGAAGTGTTTGTACATGGCGGTTTCAGTGTTGCCGTGTTCGACTTGTAGAATGTGCTCTCTAATCCTATCTTTTAATGGTCTTGTGGTTTGGCCCACATACTGTAGTGCACAGCTGCATTGTATTACGTATATTACGCCTTTACTTGAACACTTTATCATATCTTTGATTATATGTTCCGCCTTGGAGTTGTTGGATACGAATTTCTTGGTCTTGATACCTCTTTTGCATGCTTTGCAACTTATGCATGGATAGAAGCCCCTGATTGTCTTGCCGAAGACATCTTGTGTTCCTGTTGATCTGGAGCGTGGGACACTAGGTGATAGTATGTTTCTTAGATTGTCTGATTTCCTGTAGATGAATTTCGGTTTGTCTGCTAATATTTCCCCTATGGTATCATCGTTTTTCAGTAGAGGCCAATGTTTTTTAATTATTCCCTCTATCAGATGTCTGTTTTCACAATATTGTGTGATGAATGCTACATCGATGGTATTTCTGTCATCCGTTATTGTCTTCAGTTTGTCTTTATATTTCAAGAGTTCGTTCCGATCTTTTTTCTTTACTTCTTCAATCTCTTTGTCTATCGCATCTTCTTCATATCCTCGTTCTATGAAGCGAGCTTTAATGGTCTTGGCTTGTGTTTCCCATAGGTCGGGATCTGAGCAGTTTTTTCTCAGTCTGAGTAGCTGTCCCTTGGGAATATTTCTTTTCCACCTGGAGTGGTGACAGCTGTTGATGTGTATATAATGACTACAATCCACAGGTTTGAAGTATGTTGATGTTTTGATAGTGTTGTTTTGGATTGTGATCCTAAGGTCTAGAAAAGTGATCTCTGAGCTGCTTATTTCATAGGTGAATCTTAAGTTATGTATATTATTGTTCATAACTGTAATGGTGTGTTCCAGGTCATCTCTTGTGCCTTTCCATACCATGATGATGTCATCTATATAGCGATGGTATAGTACCAGGTCCGCGCCAGCTGGGCAAGAATCCCAGAAGATGGTCTCCCATTTTCCCATGTAGAGGTTAGCATAGCTGGGCGCGAACCTGGTCCCCATGGCAGTGCCACACAGTTGTTTGTAGAAGTTTCCATTGTGATTAAAATAGTTATGAGTGAGAATGTAAGAAATCCCTTCAAGGATAAATGTTTTCTGGTTGTCTGGTACTGTTGGGTCCTTGTCCAGAAAATATCGTACCGCCTCTACACCACCTTCATGTGGTATACTGGTGTAGAGTGAGGCCACATCACAGGTCACTAGTAAATAGCCTTCTTCCCAGCTAATGTTGTTCAGGATGTTGAGTATTTGTATAGAGTCCCGTATGTAGGAGGGTAGTTTTATAACATACTTTTGTAGGTTTTTATCTAGGTACTCTGATAGATTGCTAGAGAGAGAGACAATCCCACATATAATAGGTCTTCCTGGTGGTTGTTGAAGTGACTTATGTATCTTTGGTAGATAATAGAACACTGGTGTAATAGGATGTTTGATTCCTATGTATCGAAATTCTTTGTCGTTCAATATGTTGTTCTCATGTGCTTCTGCCAAGATGTCGTCAATTTCTTCCTTGAATTGGATCACTGGGTTGGTGTTAAGTTTTTCGTATGTATTCTGGTCAGACAGAATTCTCATACATTCCGCTTCGTAGTCGACTTTGTTAAGTACTACGATGCCTCCTCCCTTGTCCGCAGGTTTGATTACAAGATCTTTGTTTTTCTCTAGATTTCTGATGGTTTGAATTTGATTCCTCGAAAGGTTCTGTTTATATCCGTGAAGTTTAGTGTTGTTGATGTTTCTCAGTTCGTTACAGACTATAGTTTCAAATGAATCAATAGCACTTCCTTTGCTTGCTGTAGGATAGAAAGTAGATTTGGGCTTAAGATCCGTATGTTGGTATTCGTCAATCACAGATTGTGTGCCATTAGTGGGGATTCTTTGTTGGTATTCCAGTGGGGATCTCATGAAGTGTCTTTTCAATGTCAGTTTCCTGACGAATTCTTTGATGTTGACAAAAGTTTCAAATTTGTTGAGCCCTTTTGAGGGTGCGAAAGAGAGTCCATAGTTTAAGATGGATTTTTCTTGTTCAGTTAGAGAAGTAGAGCTAAGGTTGTAGATACCTTTGGTAGTGGTGCTAGAGTTCAATGTTCCGGTGTCTTCTTTCTTGTTCTTTCTATTCATTCTTTTCCCTCCTCTCTTCCCTCTATGGTTTTTCTTTTTTCGTTTGGGATTTGAGGGTCGTCTGAGTTCGACATCTTCCTCTTTGTGGTCGTTCTCTCCAGCTCTTTGGTGGTCTTCTGGTGTGGTTCTAAAAAATGATGATTTCTAGAGGATGAGGCCAGCGGACTATCAACTGGATCTTTGGTACTTATTCTGTTGTTGTTCCCTTGTATATGCTCCACCCGTGGGGTTCTCCATTCTCTGTCATCACAGTGGGGTGTCATATTTGGTGTTTGAGGTGTTTGCCTCTGATTGTAAGAGTCCTGGTGGAAGGGATGACGGTTTCCGTAATTGAACCTGTCACCTTGTTCTCCGTTTTGTATATGATGATGATGTCTGTATCCATATTGTGGTCTTCCATAGTTATTCCATCTTGGCGATTGGTTGTACCCTTGATTCCATCTTGGGGAATGGTTGTAGCCAAATTGGGCCTTGTGTCTTTGGTTCCCTCCTAAAGGTGGCAAATAGTTCCTTTGATAGATAGGTTCTTCGGAATGGTGTGGAAAGAAGATTCTCTGAGGTTTCCTTTCAAATCTGGGGGGATAGTATTCTCTATCTTGTTGTCCCATCTTGCGTGTTTGGTTGTTGTACCTGTCATCCTCCCAGTTTTCTCTCATTCCATTATGACGATGGGAATTCCAATGGTTGTTATGTCGTTGTCCATTCCAGTTGTAATTATTTCTATCTGTATGCCAATTTGGATTGTTATGTGGAGGTCAGAATTAACATGCGATTACAGCGAATAATTATTAACGAATCTCAGATTTGGAGACTACATCACAGTTTCACTCAAAAAAATTTTTTATTTATTTTATTTCTCTTATTCTATGTCATTCTAACAAAACAGGTGAACGACACAAGTTAAACTAGTACAATGAAGTTCCCATACTAAACTTAAGATTCCACAATGTTTTTATTCACAACTCCCAGACACATGTCTACCGCCTCTTCTAGACAAATTCTGCTTTCCACGTAATAAACCGACTTCCGGTTTCTGTTAACTTCCGGTATGTATCCACTTCCGGTAGAACGGCTATTTCAGACATCCAGTACCAGACACCAAGTATGGGTCTAGTAAGTCCTGAACTGCCAAATTAATTTTTTGGGGTTACCAGCACAATGAGTCCTTAATGAGGGTATTATTCAATAATAAATCTGGGCCCCCATATCGTAACAAATGTTGATATCGGAATTACACATCCGGTCAAATTTTGTTCTCCATGCCATAAACCAATTTCCGGTTTCAGTTAACTTCCGGTAGAATGGAAATACCATACATCCGGTACAAGACACTTACTATATCTCTAGCAAGTCCCCAACTGCCAATCATTACTTCTAAGGGACATTCACAAAATGAGTCTATAATGAAGGACTTATATTTGTGCCATAACATTATAATATATGTTTTTATCCGAAACCGGAGCTACACATATCCGGTCTATCTTACACTTCCGGGTCCAAAGGCTAATTTTTGGCGCTAATTTTTTGGCGCGAATTTTTGGCGTGAGTTTTTTGGCGCAATTGAGAATTTTGGCGCAAATTGCACAAACCAAACAAGTATAAAGCAAGCACTCTCACCAACCATATATCAGTCTTGATAAAGGCCCTATTGGTGGGCCGAAACGCGTTGGCATATATGGTGAGTTTTATTTCTACTTGTGCAAACGTATTTTAAACGATACTGCTCTATGTTGCATTTTTCTTTTTCCACAGGGATTGGATCGTCTTACATTTTCTTATAACCATTTTTTATATTCATTGTTTCTTATATCCAATATTTTCAAGAAATTGGTCAGTTGGATTTCTATTTTTTCAGTTTTTCAGCTATTCACAGTTTGATTCATTAACACAGGTGGCATTTTTGACTTTTATTGGACATCACATTATCACTCAAATTCTTTTGGATTTCATTTTCAATTTGATATCTTATTTTGGATTTTTGGTTTTTTATAATTGACTTTTTTGCCTTTTTTTGATATAATTATTGACTTAATTTTGGACACTTTTTTACTTTCCACGAGGGGATTCACACATTTTTATCACATTTTCATCAGGTTTAAAACATCATTTCACTTAATTTTTCAAAGGATTATCATTTTTTTCTCAAATTAAATCAGGAAGACATCTTTCACATATATGTTCTTATCCTAGGTCACACGACCTATTCCCACTTGCTGCTTTTTGTACACCATTTCTGAATTTTATTGCATTATTTCTGTATTTTATTTTATTGTATTTTACTGTATCATTTGTACATCTTTTTGATTTCACCCAAACCAATTTTATCATAGACTGTAAAACTGATTTTATCATATAAACAGTCCACCATTGAATGTTTTTAATTATTGTTTATTTATGAAGTAATATGGATCCATATACTTTTATGCTTTTATAAATCTGTTTGCAATTATAGACACCAAGTTATTGCCTTAATAAATTTGTTAATTTTAAAGCTATAATAAACCTGTAAATATTTTTTACACACTTGGGCTCCTTGTGCTGGTATACTTAACGACTAATTTTTATTTATACCCTCATTAGACTTAGCCTCTAAATAGGCGCTCCTAACACTAAACTATTCTGTTTAACTCCCTCTTGGGTATCTAGAGACCCTATCGTTATAGGAGCTTAAGTCTTGTAAGTTAGCGCCGTCGGGAAGACCACACACCACCATATCTATAAAGACAAGAAGAGACTAAATCTTTTCTTTTTGTTCTATATCTTGCAAGACATTATTAAAGTATGTGTGCAACGTTCCAAAGCAAAAACCGACTGGAGTGTCCAACTTTTATACAGGACGCGTTTATTTTTTTATTTTACATTTTAATGAGATAAAAAGTGCAAAGATTTGAACTAGTATAATTATGTTCCAATCAATAGTATTAATAAACTTGATTTGAGCAATGCTTTAGCTAAATTATGTGACTGATCTGGCTTGCAAAGGTGCCAGCATCTTGCTTAAAAAAAAAAACATGATGTGTATGATTTTATTTATTATAAAGGGTTTAACTTTGTAACGACAAATCATGGTGGAGGTATTCCCAAGATACTCCCTCCCCTGAGTGAACGTGTGGCATTACCGCAAATGTGCAATGTCACGTCTTCAGCTCACCAATTCTTCAATCTATAACTACTTAGGTTAGCTTATTGCCTGTAAAAAAAAATCACCCAGAAACATGCCTGTTGGTCTACAGATCTGCTAACCAATTTAACATTTTCTACTGTTCCCATTCTAAAAAAAAATCTAATGTAGAAAATAAATAACTATGATTTTTTTTTTTTTTTTTTAAATCATACTGGCTGCACAATAATACAAATAACAAAGCACACCCCCTGAAAAGTTTTGCAAACAACAAGGCGCACCCCTGAAAAGGAATGCAAATAAAGTGTACCCATGAAAAGTAATGCAAATAAAGCACACCCCTTGAAAAGTAATGCAAATAAAGTGTCCCCCCTGAAAAGTAATGCAAATAAAGTGTCCCCCCTGAAAAGTAATGCAAATAAAGTGCCCCCCCTGAAAAGTTATGCAAATAAAGTGCCCCCCCTGAAAAGTAATGCACATAAAGTGCCCCCACCTGAAAAGTAATGCAAATAACAAAGCACACCCCTGAAAAGTAATGCACATAAAGTGCACCCCTTGAAAAGTAATGCAAATAACAAAGTGCACCCCTTGAAAAGTAATGCAAATAACAAAGTGCACTCCCTGAAAAGTAATGCAAATAAAGTGCCCCCCCTGAAAACTTATGCAAATAAAGTGCCCCCCCTGAAAAGTAATGCAAATAAAGTGCACCCCCTGAAAAGTAATGCAAATAAAGTGCACCCCCTGAAAAGTAATGCAAATAAACTGCGCCCCCTGAAAAACATAAATTATGCTTATAATTTCATTTCCATCGACGGGAGGAGAGTCCACGGCTTCATTCATTACTATTGAGAATTAAGAACCTGGCCACCAGGAGGAGGCAAAGACGCCACAGCCAAAGGCTTAAATACCGTACCTCCCCCACTTCACTCATCCCCCAGTCATTCTGCCGAGGGAACCAGGAACAGTAGGAGAAATACAAGGGTAAAAAAGGTGCCAGAAGAAGAATAAATTAAGAGCCGTCTAACAGAGACTCTCCTCCCCTCGATGGAAATGAAATTATCAGGTAAGCATAATTTATGTTTTCCATCTTTAGGGGAGGAGAGTCCACAGCTTCTTTCATTACAATTGGGAACATATACCCAAGCTCTAGGGCAGTGTTTTTCAACCAGTGTGCCGTGGCACACTAGTGTGCCGTGAGAGATCCTCAGGTGTGCCACGGCAGACTGACAACAGTGTGACATATTTTTTAAATTTTGCTTGTTTTGTACTCCCAGTGCAGGGGTAGTTTGTAGGAGGCATGGCATAACAGCACAATACATACAGTATGTGTGTGTTTGTGTGTATGTGTATATATATATATGCTGTATTTGGCTACAATGTGTGATTTTTTTAAATTTTGGGATGGTGGTGTGCCACGGGATTTTTTAATGTAAAAAAGTGTGCCACGGCAAAAAAAAGGTTAAAAATCACTGCTCTAGGGGACACAATGAAACCGGGAGGGTAAAAGGCAGACCCTAATCTGATGGCACCACAGCCTGCAAAACCTCTCTCCCAAACACAGCTTCCGCAGAAGCAACGTCAAATTTGTAAATCTTTGTAAAAGTGTGTAAGGAGGACAAGGTAGCCTTACAAATCTGCTCCATAGAGGCCTCATTCTTGAAGGTCCAGGACGAAGCCACAGCTCTAGTTGAATGAGCCGTGATCCTCTGAGGAGGCTTATGTCCTGCTGTCTCATAAGCCAAGCGAATCAATCTCAACCAAAAAGACAAAGAAGTAGCAGAGGTCCTTTGCCCCTTGCACTTCCCAGAATACACCACAAATAGAGATGTAGACTGTCTGAAATCCTTTGTAGTCTTAAGATAGAACTTCAAGGCACAAACCACATCCAGGTTATGAAGTAACCTCTCCTTTGAAGAAGAAGGGTTAGGACACAAAGAAGGAACAACTATTTCCTGATTAATGTTACGGTTAGACACCACCTTGGGGAGAATCCCCAACCCAGTGCGAAGTACAGCCTTATCCGCATGAAACACCAGATAAGGAGGATCACATTGCAAGGCAGCTAGTTTAGATACTCTGCGTGCCGATGCAATAGCCAATAGGAAAAGAACCTTCCAAGACAGAATCTTAATGTCTATGGAATGCATAGGTTCAAACGGAACCCTCTGCAAGACCTTAAGGACTAAGTTTAAGCTCCAAGGTGGAGCCGACTGTCTAAAGACAGGCCTGATTCTAGACAGAGCCTGAAGATTGAATGTCAGGGAGTTCAGCGAGTCTCCTATGCAACAAAACTAATAAGGCCAAAATCTGTCCCTTTAAGGAACTAGCGGCAAGACCCTTCTCCAAACCATCTTGGAGAAAGGACAGAATCCTGGATACCTTCACCTTATGCCAAGGATATCCATGATTCTCGCACCAGGACAAGTCCTCCACACCTTATGGTAGATGCGACGAGTGACTGGCTTTCTTGCCTGAATTAGAGTATCAATCACACTTTCTGAAAAGCCTCTCTTGGCTAAGACTAGGCGTTCAATCTCCACGCAGTCAGCCTCAGAGAATCGTCCGGGGCCCGCACCTGTTTGATGCGTGCCACTACGTGAGGTAGAAGTGGTAACGGTGAAAAAATGTAAGCTAAGCTGAATCCCCAAGGAACCACTAAGGCATCTATCAGCTTTGCCTGGGAATCCCTGGACCTCGACCCGTATCGAGGAAGCTTGCAATTGAGTCTGGACGCTATGAGATCTATCTCCGGCGCTCCCCATCTGTGACAAATCTCTGCAAACACCTCTGGGTGAAGAGACCATTCCCCCGGATGGAAGGTTTGTCTGCTGAGAAAGTCCGCTTCCCAGTTGTCCACACCTGGAATGTGAATCACTGAGAGCGAACAGTCGTGGGACTCCGCCCACTCCAGAATCCGAGACACCTCCCTCATCGCGGGGAAGCTCCTCGTACCCCCTTGATGGTTGATGTAAGCCACCAAGGTAATGTTGTCGGTCTGGAATCTGATGCAACTGACCGACTCCAGAGAAGGCCATGCCTTCAGAGCATTGTAAATCGTTCGTAGTTCTAGGATGTTGATCGGAAGGAGAGACTCCTCCCTGGACGACTTTCCTTATGCCATCCTGTCACCCCAAACAGCTCCCCATCCTGTCAGACTGGCGTCCGTGGTCACAATCTCCCAGGATGATCGCAGGAAGGATGTCCCCATGGACAGTTGGTCCGGACGAATCCACCAAGAGAGGGAGTTCCGAGTCCGAGCATCCATGGATATCAGCTGTGATAGATCTGAATGATCGCCGTTCCACTGTCTCAACATGCACAATTGAAGAGGTCTGAGATGGAACCTGGCGAATGGGATGATATCTATGCTCGACACCATGAGACCTATTACCTCCATACATTGAGCCACCGACAGGCTTGTGGAGGACTGAAGGGCAAGACAGGTGGATGCAAGCTTCCTGCGCCGCTGATCTGTGAGAAAGATCTTCATGGACATAGAGTCTATTATCGTGCCCAGGAACTCCACCATGTTGCTGGGAACTAGGAAACTCTTTCCTGAGTTGATCTTCCAACCATGAGATTGGAACAGAAGAAGAAGAGCCCTCAAATGATCCTCTGCGAGGCTGAGCAACGGTGACTGAACTAGTATGTTGTCCAGGTAAGGCGCCACCACAATGCTCCTGGATCTGGCCACTGCAAGCAGCGCCAACAGAACCTTTGTTAAGACTCTCTGGGCCGTCGCCAGACCAAAAGGAAGGGCCACAAACTTGAAGTGTTGGTCCAGAAACGCAAATCTTAGGAACCCGAAGTGGTCCCTGTGGATTGGCACATGAAGGTAGGCTTCCTTCAAGTCTATAGTCGTCATGAACTATCCCTCTTAAACTAGGGGCAGAATAGATCTGATCATTTCCATTTTGAACGATAGAACCTGTTTAAACACTTTAGGTCCAGAATCAGGCAGAACGTGCCCTTCTTTGGAACCACAAAAATGTTGGAATAGTACCCTAGACCCTTTTCTGCTAGGGGTACTGGTACAATAATCTCGAGAGAGGCGAGATCCCTCACAAACTCTAGAAATGCCTCTCTCTTCTCTGGTCTTGAAGACAGGTTTGACAGGAGGAATCTGCCCTCGGGCGGATGGGATCTGAACCCTATCCTGTAAACCTGGGAGACCATCTCTAGAACCCAAGGGTCCTGAACGTCCTGCAACCATGCGTCTGAGAATAGAGATAATATGCCCCCTACATGATCCGGAGACCGGTCGGGGGCCGCCCCTTCATGCCGATTTCATCTCGGCGGGCTTCTTGCTCTGCTTACACTTGTTCCAAGATTGAGCCAGCTTCTAAGATCCCTTGTACTGGTCCACTTTTGCAGCGGGTTGCTGGCGCTGGGCCTTATCCGCACGAAAGGGATGAACAGTAGATCCTTTAGGCTTAGCCTTCTTATCCTGTGGTAGGAAGTCTCCCTTGACTCCTGTAACCATGGATATAATCAAATCCAATCCTGGACTGAACAGGATCTTTCCTTGAAAAGGAAGGGACAACGACCTCGCCTTAAAGGTCATGTCCACAGACCAAGATTTTAGCCACAGAGCCCTGCGCGCTAAAACAGAAAAACCTGACACCTTAGCATTCAGGCGAATAATTTGCATATTGGCATCACAGATGAAAGAATTGGTGATCTTCAGCGCCTTAATCTTCTCCTGTATCTCGTCGATGGATGTCTCCACCTCGACCATTTCACATAGGAATTCACACCAATATGTCGCAGCTCCAGCAACCGCTGCTGGCTGAAAAACAAACCCTGTGTGCTGAAACATCTTTCTCAACATGTTTTCCAGCCTTTAATCCATGGGCTCTTCAAACGACGAACTATCCTCAAGGGGAATAGTCGCCCACCTCGCGAGCGTAGAGATAGCCCCATCCACCTTAGGGATGGTCCCCCACAGCTCAAGCTGAGAGTCTGGAACGGGGAAAAGTTTTTTAAAGGAAGAAGAAGGGGAAAAAGAAGAACCTAATCGCTCCCATTTGTTCTTAATAATATTAGCCATCTTAACGGGAACCGGAAAAGACTGAGGTTCTACCCTGTCCTTGTATACCTTGTCAAGCTTAGGAATTGCAGGTTCCTCCGGTATCTTAGGAACCTCCAGAGTAGTAAGCACCTGCCGAAGCAGAAAGCGCAAATTCTCCATCCTAAACCTATAACCAGGCTCTTCCGCCGCCGGAGGTTTAGATGACATGGACTCCGACCCAGAAGGGGCCTCCTCCGAAGAATCTGAGTGGGCCTCGCCATCGTATAGAGCCTCTTGATCTTCCATCGGCGTGGACAAACCCTGGGTCAGCCGCTATGATAAACCCTACGCTTGTGCTTAGCAGAACTTGGTAAGGCATGGATCACTTTCGAAACCGCAGCTTCCAATTGGTCTGCAAAGTCTGACGGCCAACGAATCTCTCCCGAAGGAGTAACGGTTGGACCCCGGGGCGCTGCATGTGCAATTGGAGATGAATGTAGGGAACGCACCTCCCAGGACGAAGAACACTCAGAGGTGGACGTCTCAGTAGTACTAGACGTTTACATTTAGATGTTGTAACTTTATCAAGGCATGTAGAACATAGTTGAGCAGGCTGATCTACCAGAACCTCCTCACAATAAACACAGGAATGAGACTTTATTAAGGAAGGAGAGCCTTCCAACACGTCAGAGTCCTCCACCGCTTGCGCTTGGTTAGACTAACTTTATTTATTAAAAAGGCACCTTTATACCACCAATGGCCGGGGTACTCACCACCTCCCAGGACCCGGACTACAGAAACCGCTACGTCTCCTGCGCCACAGATCAACAGGAAGGATAGCCACATGGAATGCGTGGCAGGACCGCCCCAGCACTAGGGAAAAGCGCACCAAAAAAAGGCCGCACAAGTTTCCGCAAGTAACCTGAAAGTTCCACACATTGCCAGAGCCTCATCTCGCACATAACGCAGCAATGACAAAAACAACATCATGTATAAAAAACTCCTGTTCAATAATCCCCCTTCCAGGAATATTAACGCTTGATTTTGTAAAGATAAAAAGGCGCCACACTGTGACCCTGTCTTCCATGTTATCATTATTAATAAAAAATGAAACGATCTTACCAGAATCTACGCTGTGGAACAGAAACACGGCCCTTCAAGTGTGACAGGTTAGTAGCCTTGCTTCTGACATGGACTTGAGTGAAGAAAGCAGGCAACGAAACTCGTCAACGCTGATTGCTTATGGAGCTGTTAATACGAGTCAGGATGGTTTCGCGGGAAAGACTCTACATGCATCTCCGGACTCTAACCTTCACCCAGGCTCTCACTGAGAGGCTGACAGGACTACTTAAAACTCCAGTCCCACTGTGAAGAGTACTAACCCTCCATAAGAGACTACTCCTAAACTCCAGCACTCCTCTGCCATCCTCCTGTGACGAAAGGCAAAGGATGACTGGGGGATGAGGGAAGTGGGGGAGGTATTTAAGCCTTTGGCTGTGGTGTCTTTGCCTCCTCCTGGTGGCTAGGTTCTTAATTCCCAATAGTAATGAATGAAGCCGTGGACTCTCCTCCCCTTTAGATGGAAAGTTATGCCAATAACGAAGCGCACCCCCTGAAAAGTAATGCAAATAAGAAAGCGCACCTTCTGAAAACAAATGCAAATAAAGTGCACCCCTGAAAACTAACGTAAATAAAGTGCACCCCTGAAAACTAACGCAAATAAAGTGCACCCCTGAAAACTAATGCAAATAAAGAGCACCCCTGAAAAGTAATGCAAATAATAAAGCGCAGTCCCCAAAATACCCCATGTTTAGCTGTAAACACTAAAAAATATTTCATACAGCATATGATGCAAGTGCACATTTATTTAGTGGCACCAAATGGAGTACAGAAAACTTGACGCAAACATACTCTCCTTGTTCTCCACAGACATTTTTACCAGCCAGGAGGCATTGTGAAGTTGCTGGATAGGGGTAGTGTAATAGTTTCTAATATTATCTATCTAAAGCACACATTAATTGCATAATTTAACATGTATGCAATGATAATGTGAGCAATAAACATTGTTGCATTTTAATATAAGCTAATTTTAGTCAGTAAAATCAGCCAGGTGGTGCACCCATTAAAAAGGTCCTGGGGAGAGATCTTGTCAATGCCTGGAAGTAGCATGTGGTCATTTAACTACCCCCTTTTAACCCCTCTATAGGCATGAATGTAATAAGCACAATTTAGCATACACAGTAACCATTGCTTTATTCCTCATGGTGATGGCTAAATACTAAAGAGGACATATATTAAAACTGAATTGAGAGATTAGTTTCAAATACATTTGTATATTAAGAAGAGTGCACAAAGACCATGTGTAGTTAATAAAAGAAAATTTAAAAAAAAAGAACTTTGTATGTCAAATTTCAGCAGTAAGAAAGCTGTTTTTGTTTATTGTTTTATATAAAAAGTATTTACACACAGGCTGTGAATGTTTTACTTTAGCTTTTAGGCAGACATCATAATGGGTTATGAGAAATGGCCAAGAAAGTGCTTGGGCTGTCTAATTATTTAGGTGATCTCAGATGGCATAACCAGACAAACATGGATGTCCCAGCGGTGTGCTTGGAAAAACAAACTGTTCTAGACAAACTGGACAGCTGTACACAAATACAAATCAAATTCTGTGCTACAATCTCCAGTGCTATGACAAATCCATAAAAAGAAAAAAGCAATACTTTTATTAGTATAATTATTTAATGAGAAATATTCTCAAGCTTGCAAATTACAGACTACACGTATTTTTTAAATGGCAATATATCTAAAACTTGATATAGAGTGGTGTCAAAGACATGCACAATATATATATATATATATCAGACACGGTTTTCTCAATTCAATTATGTTTTAATTCAGTTTGGAATTACTCTGTGCTATCAATATCTAAAGTCTGTAGAGAACAACAAAGAATTGTCACCATCATTTTTTATTATGTCCCTTAAAGGGCCATTATGCACTCATTTTTTCTTTGCATAAATGTTTTGTAGATGATCTATTTATAAAGCCCATAAAGTTTTTTTTTTTAAAAAAATGTATAATTTTGCTTCTTTTTAAATAACATTGCTCTGAAAGTTTTATGTGAATACCGTCAGCTACCTTCTCCAGCTTGCTCCTGTTTGTGTAAACGGTCTTTTCATATGCAAAAGAAGGGGGAGGGGGAGTGTCTTATTTCCCACTTGCAGTGGGCTTTCCCACTACCTTTTCAACAGAGCTAAACTGAAAGCTTCTAAGTACGTTTTTAAACCATTTTATACTGGATTTTTATATCAGCATCTTTGCATCTTATTCTTTATAGTAGTGTCTATTACATGCAGTTATATGAAAATCAGTGTATACTGTCCCTTTAACAAGGGTGTTGAACACTATTCTGTATATGTCACTGTTTTCCCAATATCCTTGTGTCAGAGCAGGTGAAGTAAGCAAAGCAGATTTTTAATACAACCAGAATGCAGGAGTTTGCAAACAAAAACTACATAGGATTGAAGTTATGTAATCACCAGGTAGGATGAAACAAAGTTCTGACTTATTTTGGTAAACAAGAAAAATACTAGGATGAAAAACAAATAGGCTCTGGCACCCAGTAAAAAATGTCCTTCAACTCCCTAGCATGGCCAAGGATGGGAATGAGAGTATAGCACTCTTTTTTGTGGAATACCTGTACAGCTGTGTGATTAGCACTCTATGCCCCTCCCTTTCCGATTAAGTTCCCACTAACAGCAGTAAAATTTTAATCAGCTTTCTAATTTATTTTTATTATTAAATTTGTTTCATTCTCTTGGTATTTTTTGCGCTACAGGGAGCTAGCTGAACACACTGGGCGAACCAATGACAAGGGTTAATCAGCATCAAGCTCCCAGTAGAGCATTGCTGCTCCAGTGCTGGCCTAAGTTTGCTTTTAAACAATCTATATCAAAAAGACTAATTAAATGAGATAATATAAGTATATTGGAAAGTTGTTCAATCTGTTAGATGCACATGACGAGACATCCTCGTTATGAAAATCTTTCCTGCAGTGCGCATGATAAACACAGGTTTGTCATCTTGGCGGTTCCCCTTGTGAACCGGATCCTGGGGGACCCCCACACTGCAGATGGGAAAAGGAGATTGCAGCTTCTTTACCATCAATGTCTCTTCCCTGTAAGCCTTGTTACGTCACCATGGGCGCAGGTGGTGACATCACAAGCGGGCAGAGCTACTACCAATGCTGGCAGTGAGAGACAGCTAGCCAGGGAGCTGTGGAAGAGGGCTTTGGAAGCCCATAACTCAGCCTCCAGGCCACTTACTAGTGACTCCTCATTAGAAAGAGGGGAGCATGCCCCTGTAAGTTGAAAATGCTTTTATCCTGAGGGGGAAGGGCTATAACAGAGCCCCTCTCTCCCCACTGTGTTTGGGCTTGAGGGACAAGTCACACCTCGTTTGAAAGAGGACAGTCTGCCCTTTCAAAAGGAGGGGTTACTTGATTGTTAGGTCAAGGATTTTATAAAATAGTATTCAATCTTGTTTGCCTTGTGTGTTCTGGGTGTTCAAAATCCCATCTGTATATACAGATATTTACTGTCAATGTAACATTCAAAGTCTTTTTTACAAACAAATACCATCAACTTTGACTACTACTAACACAAAGATTATGGAAGGAAAGGCGGAGAAAGGAAAATCATTGCAGTGAAAAATTAAGCAATGCAGTAACTTAAAGGGACAGTCTAGTCAAAATTAAACTTTCATGATTCAGATAGAGAATGCAATTTTAAACAATTTTCCAATTTACTTTTATCATCAAATTAACTTTGTTCGCTTGATATTCTTTGTTGAAAGCTAAATCTAGCTAGGCTCATATGCTAATTTCTAAAACCTTAAAGGCCGCCCTTTATTTCAATGCATTTGGCAGTTTTTCACAGCTAAAGGGCATAATTTCATGTGTGCCATACAGATAACATTGTGACCACGCTCGTGGATTTACAAGTGAGAGGGCACTGATTGGCTAAATGCAAGTCTGTCAAAAGAACTGAAATAAGGGAGCAGTCTGCAGAGGCTTAGATACAAGGTCATCAGAGAGGTAAAAAGTATATTAATATAACTGTGTTGGTTATGCAAAACCGGGGGATGGGTAATAAAGGGATTATCTATCTTTTTAAACAATAACAATTCTGGAGTAGACTGTCCCTTTAATACAAAAATAATAAAACTAAAAAGGTGCTTTTTGAGATGCTAGCAAGTGTATTTTTATAAAAAAAAATGAGCATTTGAGGGATCTGTGCTGAACATTTGTGCCCAATAACCTTTGCACTGTATTTAAACAGTCAGCTGTCCAATGTTGATGCCAATCTCCATCTGTTCTCTTCCACTGCATTACGGATCAAATCTGTTGTGCCTACACTAGGCAACCCACCCAGGATCTACTCCCACAGAACACTCGCTGCCCAACAGCATAGCTCACAGACATTTTTAGTGACAAAGCACTCTATACTTTGTTGTGGGGGCATCAAACAGGGCTAGACAAATAATGGGTGCAAAGACCCACAGAAAATGGACCCTGGCAAATGATAAAATAACCTTATCTGGGGAGATGAGCAGGGATCACAGCAAACAAGTAGCGATATATTAATATTTATATAAAAAAAAACTGAACATTTAGAGAAGAGCTTAAATGTTTCTTTCTTCCACCTATAGATGGTGGCATTTCAAAACATATTACAGTTTGTCCTTTATCCCCAATGGCTGTTCCTGTACCAGGTAAATCCTTTTTCTCTCCTTATGAGGATTGTAGATGTTTGTTCTCCACCAATAGAGCCATAAACAGGAGTATTTATTAGCAAGTGAATAATAACATAACTGCAGTATTATCATAACTAGGTATGCTTTTCAACACGGGATACCAATAAAATTAAAGGGACACAAGTCAAAATGAACTTTTATGATTCTGATAGAGCAGTAGTTTTAAGACACTTTCCAGTTTACTTCCATTATCAAATTTTGAACATTTTTTTATATGCACACTGTTTGGGGAACAAGATCCTACTGAGCATGTGCACAAGCTTACAGGGTATATGTATACTAGTCTGTGACTGGCTGATGTCTGTCACATGACACAGAAGGATGGCAAAATGGGAGAACAAATGAATTTGTTAGAAAAAAAATCTGTTTATTTGAAATTCACAGTAAGTGCTATTGCATTGTCTTTTTATTATGCACTTGTTAATTATATAATTCTACTGCATTAAGTGGTCCTATAAAGGGACATTCCGGTCAAAATGTAAATGCACATTGATGAATTACATATTTGAATAGAAACACATTTCTAATATACACGTATTGGCAAAAATGCTTCTAGTAAAAGTTATCACTGTTTTAGTGCTAACATTTTTCTTTGCACGTGCATGTGAAGCATAGCTGGATATCATCAGTACACCAGCATTTTAAATACTGCAGCTGCTCAGAGAGCCAGCGGGGGATTGTAATATATCAGTAATTAACAAATTAAGTCATTATCTGACTACAAGCACCTTAGGCTCTCTGAGCAAGTGCTGTATTTAAAATGCTGGTGCATGGTGCATACTTAAATACACTTTTGAAGCAGCTATAGCTTTTATTAGAAGCATTTTTGCTAATACATCTATATTACAAAAGTGCTTCTATTCACAACGGAAATGCATCCATGTGGATTTTAATTTGTAATTTCCCTTTAAGTAAATTAGATAATAAAAGTAAAAATTGGAAAGTTGATTAAAACTGCATTTTCTATCTGAATTATGAAAGTTCTATCTGAATTATGAAAACTAAGTACAATGTTTACATCTAACATTTTAATGGGAATAAAAGTAATACACATTTACAACACTCTTTTTACA
Organism: Bombina bombina; assembly: GCF_027579735.1. Lineage (NCBI taxonomy): Eukaryota > Metazoa > Chordata > Amphibia > Anura > Bombinatoridae > Bombina > Bombina bombina. The sequence goes on along the minus strand of NC_069500.1, from coordinate 1,226,867,300 downwards.
TCTTGTTTGTAATATTTATTTATGTTGCTAACAAAATATCCTACAACCTACCAACATGATCCTAAAACATTTTAACTGAATATAAATGACATTTATAGTTACACAGAATTGCTCATTTTAAGTAACTGCTCATCAGACAAAGAGCAACAAAGCAGAGCCAAGTGAAAAAGTTGTGGATTAGGTGCCACCCTTATGTGCTCAGCCTGTAACTAACCCATTATAGAGTAGGACAAACCAGCTATAAAAAGGGTCTGACTCAGAATTTAGGTGGGTATCAATCCAGGGAAACTAAAGGACTACTCCCTGGAATGGAAAGGATTACTTAATAAACTGAAAGGGATAAGGTGATCCCTCGAAGCAGAATCACTGTGCACAGATGAGAAATATCCCAATAAAAAGATTAATAAATGACTTGTTAGGGTTGGATTAGATGGAATGTGACGCAGACAGGGACTAAAAGTGAATTCCTTGACAGCAAAAAATGACAAAAAAAAAAACTTTTGTTTTCTAATAAGAAAGAGACCAACGAAGAATTACCAACAAAAACATTTTTTAAATAAATGCAAATATGTGTGTGTAATTAAATTGACATCTTTGTTCAAACGGTGAGTGCCTTTGCTTGGAATTTCTTTATAGTGTTATGTTAATTGCACGGACCACCAGGGAAGCTGTATAGTTCTTATTTGTGCATAGTGTGCCAACCCTTGCTTGTTCAAATATATATATACATGCACATATACATTGTTTAACCCCTTGGCTGCCAAGGTACTTCACATACTATTTTTTGTTTTTGGCACTCACTGCATTTACACAGCAATTTCAGTCATATTTCTTTGCAAGGTACTCTCATAAATCTCACTTATTTTTTTTTATTTTTTCTAAATTAAACATTCATGATTCAGACAGAGCATGCAATTTAATTCCATTCTGTGCACACTTTCTGGGGCACCAGCTCTTACTGAGCATGTGCAAAATTTCACGGATTATTTTAAATTCAGTGGGGTTTTTTTGTATATTTTTATATATATCAGAGTCCGAGCATCTATGGATATCAGCTGTGATAGATCTGAATGATCGCCGTTCCACTGTCTCAACATGCACAATTGAAGAGGTTTGAGATGGAACCTGGCGAATGGGATGACATCTATGCTTGACACCATAAGACCTATCACCTCCATATATTGAGCCACCTACGGGAGGACTGAAGGGCAAGACAGGTGGACGCAAGCTTCCTGCGCCGCTGATCTGTGAGAAATATCTTCATGGACATTGAGTCTATTATCGTACCCAGGAACTCCACCCTGTTGCTGGGAACCAGGGAACTCTTTCCTGCATTGATCTTCCACCCGTGAGATTGGAGCAGAAGAAGAGCCCTTGAATGATCCTCTGCGAGGCCGAGCAACGGCGCCTGAACTAGGATGTCATCCAGGTAAGGCGCCATCGCAATGCCCCTAGATCTGGCCACTGCAAGCAGCGCCCCCAGAACCTTCATGAAGACTCTCTGGGCCGTCGCCAGACCAAAAGGAAGGGCCACAAACGGGAAATGTTGGTCCAGAAAACAGAATTTATGTTTACCTGATAAATTACTTTCTCCAACGGTGTGTCCGGTCCACGGCGTCATCCTTACTTGTGGGATATTCTCTTCCCCAACAGGAAATGGCAAAGAGCCCAGCAAAGCTGGTCACATGATCCCTCCTAGGCTCCGCCTACCCCAGTCATTCGACCGACGTTAAGGAGGAATATTTGCATAGGAGAAACCATATGATACCGTGGTGACTGTAGTTAAAGAAAATAAAATATCAGACCTGATTAAAAAACCAGGGCGGGCCGTGAACCGGACACACCGTTGGAGAAAGTAATTTATCAGGTAAACATAAATTCTGTTTTCTCCAACATAGGTGTGTCCGGTCCACGGCGTCATCCTTACTTGTGGGAACCAATACCAAAGCTTTAGGACACGGATGAAGGGAGGGAGCAAATCAGGTCACCTAAATGGAAGGCACCACGGCTTGCAAAACCTTTCTCCCAAAAATAGCCTCAGAAGAAGCAAAAGTATCAAACTTGTAAAATTTGGTAAAAGTGTGCAGTGAAGACCAAGTCGCTGCCCTACATATCTGATCAACAGAAGCCTCGTTCTTGAAGGCCCATGTGGAAGCCACAGCCCTAGTGGAATGAGCTGTGATTCTTTCGGGAGGCTGCCGTCCGGCAGTCTCGTAAGCCAATCTGATGATGCTTTTAATCCAAAAAGAGAGAGAGGTAGAAGTTGCTTTTTGACCTCTCCTTTTACCGGAATAAACAACAAACAAGGAAGATGTTTGTCTAAAATCCTTTGTAGCATCTAAATAGAATTTTAGAGCGCGAACAACATCCAAATTGTGCAACAAACGTTCCTTCTTCGAAACTGGTTTCGGACACAGAGAAGGTACGATAATCTCCTGGTTAATGTTTTTGTTAGAAACAACTTTTGGAAGAAAACCAGGTTTAGTACGTAAAACCACCTTATCTGCATGGAACACCAGATAAGGAGGAGAACACTGCAGAGCAGATAATTCTGAAACTCTTCGAGCAGAAGAAATTGCAACCAAAAACAAAACTTTCCAAGATAATAACTTAATATCAACGGAATGTAAGGGTTCAAACGGAACCCCCTGAAGAACTGAAAGAACTAAGTTGAGACTCCAAGGAGGAGTCAAAGGTTTGTAAACAGGCTTGATTCTGACCAGAGCCTGAACAAAGGCTTGAACATCTGGCACAGCTGCCAGCTTTTTGTGAAGTAACACAGACAAGGCAGAAATCTGTCCCTTCAGGGAACTTGCAGATAATCCTTTTTCCAATCCTTCTTGAAGGAAGGATAGAATCTTAGGAATCTTAACCTTGTCCCAAGGGAATCCTTTAGATTCACACCAACAGATATATTTTTTCCAAATTTTGTGGTAAATCTTTCTAGTTACAGGCTTTCTGGCCTGAACAAGAGTATCGATAACAGAATCTGAGAACCCTCGCTTCGATAAGATCAGGCGTTCAATCTCCAAGCAGTCAGCTGGAGTGAGACCAGATTCGGATGTTCGAACGGACCCTGAACAAGAAGGTCTCGTCTCAAAGGTAGCTTCCATGGTGGAGCCGATGACATATTCACCAGATCTGCATACCAAGTCCTGCGTGGCCACGCAGGAGCTATCAAGATCACCGACGCCCTCTCCTGATTGATCCTGGCTACCAGCCTGGGGATGAGAGGAAACGGCGGGAACACATAAGCTAGTTTGAAGGTCCAAGGTGCTACTAGTGCATCCACTAGAGCCGCCTTGGGATCCCTGGATCTGGACCCGTAGCAAGGAACTTTGAAGTTCTGACGAGAGGCCATCAGATCCATGTCTGGAATGCCCCACAGTTGAGTGACTTGGGCAAAGATTTCCGGATGGAGTTCCCACTCCCCCGGATGCAATGTCTGACGACTCAGAAAATCCGCTTCCCAATTTTCCACTCCTGGGATGTGGATAGCAGACAGGTGGCAGGAGTGAGACTCCGCCCATAGAATGATTTTGGTCACTTCTTCCATCGCTAGGGAACTCCTTGTTCCCCCTTGATGGTTGATGTACGCAACAGTTGTCATGTTGTCTGATTGAAACCGTATGAACTTGGCCCTCGCTAGCTGAGGCCAAGCTTTGAGAGCATTGAATATCGCTCTCAGTTCCAGAATATTTATCGGTAGAAGAGATTCTTCCCGAGACCAAAGACCCTGAGCTTTCAGGGATCCCCAGACCGCGCCCCAGCCCATCAGACTGGCGTCGGTCGTGACAATGACCCACTCTGGTCTGCGGAAGGTCATCCCTTGTGACAGGTTGTCCAGGGACAGCCACCAACGGAGTGAGTCTCTGGTCCTCTGATTTACTTGTATCTGCGGAGACAAGTCTGTATAGTCCCCATTCCACTGACTGAGCATGCACAGTTGTAATGGTCTTAGATGAATGCGCGCAAAAGGAACTATGTCCATTGCCGCTACCATCAAACCTATCACTTCCATGCACTGCGCTATGGAAGGAAGAGGAACGGAATGAAGTATCCGACAAGAGTCTAGAAGTTTTGTTTTTCTGGCTTCTGTCAGAAAAATCCTCATTTCTAAGGAGTCTGTTATTGTTCCCAAGAAGGGAACCCTTGTTGACGGAGATAGAGAACTCTTTTCCACGTTCACTTTCCATCCGTGAGATCTGAGAAAGGCCAGGACAATGTCCGTGTGAGCCTTTGCTTGAGGAAGGGACGACGCTTGAATCAGAATGTCGTCCAAGTAAGGTACTACGGCAATGCCCCTTGGTCTTAGCACAGCTAGAAGGGACCCTAGTACCTTTGTGAAAATCCTTGGAGCAGTGGCTAATCCGAAAGGAAGCGCCACGAACTGGTAATGCTTGTCCAGGAATGCGAACCTTAGGAACCGATGATGTTCCTTGTGGATAGGAATATGTAGATACGCATCCTTTAAATCCACCGTGGTCATGAATTGACCTTCCTGGATGGAAGGAAGAATTGTTCGAATGGTTTCCATCTTGAACGATGGAACCTTGAGAAACTTGTTTAAGATCTTGAGATCTAAGATTGGTCTGAACGTTCCCTCTTTTTTGGGAACTATGAACAGATTGGAGTAGAACCCCATCCCTTGTTCTCCTAATGGAACAGGATGAATCACTCCCATTTTTAACAGGTCTTCTACACAATGTAAGAATGCCTGTCTTTTTATGTGGTCTGAAGACAACTGAGACCTGTGGAACCTCCCCCTTGGGGGAAGCCCCTTGAACTCCAGAAAATAACCTTGGGAGACTATTTCTAGCGCCCAAGGATCCAGAACATCTCTTGCCCAAGCCTGAGCGAAGAGAGAGAGTCTGCCCCCCACCAGATCCGGTCCCGGATCGGGGGCCAACATTTCATGCTGTCTTGGTAGCAGTGGCAGGTTTCTTGGCCTGCTTTCCCTTGTTCCAGCCTTGCATTGGTCTCAAAGCTGGCTTGGCTTGAGAAGTATTACCCTCTTGCTTAGAGGACGTAGCACTTTGGGCTGGTCCGTTTCTACGAAAGGGACGAAAATTAGGTTTATTTTTGGCCTTGAAAGGCCGATCCTGAGGAAGGGCGTGGCCCTTACCCCCAGTGATATCAGAGATAATCTCTTTCAATCTAAGGTGAAAGAATTAGCCAATTTGAGAGCATTGATTCTGTCCATAATCTCCTCATAAGGAGGAGAATCACTATCGACCGCCTTTACCAGCTCATCGAACCAGAAACACGCGGCTGTAGCGACAGGGACAATGCATGAAATTGGTTGTAGAAGGTAACCCTGCTGAACAAACATCTTTTTAAGCAAACCTTCTAATTTTTTATCCATAGGATCTTTGAAAGCACAACTATCTTCTATGGGTATAGTGGTGCGTTTGTTTAAGGTGGAAACCGCTCCCTCGACCTTGGGGACTGTCTAAAACAGTGCCTGCCGATATAATCTTATCAAAATACCCAGATTAAATGATTCCTCAAGGCTAAATATGTGTTAATAATGAATCGATTTAGCCCAGAAAAAGTCTACAGTCTTAATAAGCCCTTGTGAAGCCCTTATTTACTATCTTAATAAACATGGCTTACCGGATCCCATAGGGAAAATGACAGCTTCCAGCATTACATCGTCTTGTTAGAATGTGTCATACCTCAAGCAGCAAGAGACTGCTCACTGTTCCCCCAACTGAAGTTAATTGCTCTCAACAGTCCTGTGTGGAACAGCCATGGATTTTAGTAACGGTTGCTAAAATCATTTTCCTCATACAAACAGAAATCTTCATCTCTTTTCTGTTTCTGAGTAAATAGTACATACCAGCACTATTTTAAAATAACAAACTCTTGATTGAATAATAAAAACTACAGTTAAACACTAAAAAACTCTAAGCCATCTCCGTGGAGATGTTGCCTGTACAACGGCAAAGAGAATGACTGGGGTAGGCGGAGCCTAGGAGGGATCATGTGACCAGCTTTGCTGGGCTCTTTGCCATTTCCTGTTGGGGAAGAGAATATCCCACAAGTAAGGATGACGCCGTGGACCGGACACACCTATGTTGGAGAAACTCAAATCTTAGGAACCTGAAGTGGTCCCTGTGATATGGCACATGAAGGTAAGCGTCCTTCAAGTCTACAGTTGTCATGAACTGTCCCTCTTGAACTAGGGGCAGAATAGATCTGATCGTTTCCAACGATGGAACACTCAAACTTGTTTAAAAACTTTAGGTCCAGAATCGGGCGAAACGTGCCCTGCTTCTTTAGGACCACAAAAAGATTTGAATAGTACCCTAGACTCCTTTCTGCTAGGGGTACTGGTACGATAACCCAGAGAGAGGCGAGATCTCTCACACACACTCTAGAAAGACCTCTCTCTTCTCGGGTCTTGAAGACAGGTTTGACAAGAGGAATCTGCCCTCGGGCAGATGGGATCTGAACCCTATCCTGTAACCCTGGGAGACCACTTCTAGAACCAAATTGAATACCAATTCAATGGGATACAAAACAGTATCCCATTGAATTGGTATTGTTTCAAATAAATATATGAAATGGTTAATTTCGTAAATACCCACCACTGCCCTCTTGTGGTCGCAGGGTATATAAGGATATGTTATATCAGTATTTTTATATTGCATGATTAAGGGAGGTTGACTCCCGAAACGTTGCTTGTTTGCTGTGCTCAATAAATAATTGAACTCCACTTCTTTGCTGCCTTCTATTTCTCCTGAACCAAAAATGGTCCGGTTTCTAAGCTTGCATTTCTGCTTTTCAAATAAAGATACCAAGAGAACAAAGAAAAATCAACAATAAGAGTAAATTAGAAAGTTGCCTAAAACTGCATGCTCTATCTGAATCACGAAAGAAAAAATTTGGGTTTCATATTTCTTTAATTATTTTGTATATGAAGGGAAATATGTATGTTCTGGAACAGCTAAAAGGCAAATTGGTCTATTACTAGGATTAAATAAAAAAGTTATGGCTGTTGTAGATGTGGAATAGAATCGAAGCTAAGTATTGCTTTATGAAATAATACATTAAGAATAAAACATCATACAGTTAATTGAATCATACCGTCTTTGGTAGTTTTGATTACAATCTTCCCTGCACTTAATGCTATGTTGATGTCGCTGTTTGAAGTCTATTAGACCAAGCATCTTGATGGCTGCTTTTTATTCCTGTTACATAAACACCAGGCCTACATTGTGCTGGGAATAATACAAATAGCAAACACCAATGATAATTCTAACCCCTATGGGTCACTAAACTAATTATGAAAATGGATGTGGTCTGCGCCATTCGGCTCCAGATATATTTGTTTAAAAAAAAAAGTATTATTATCATGAGTTTTACTTCCTTTAAGAATACAAAGAACACAAATGTTACACTAGAAATACATTGGAAACATTCTTAAAATTGTATCATGAAAGAATTGGGGGTCTATGTCCCTTTAAATTGATATGAAACACAAACATTTTCAAATTTACTTCTATTATCAATTTTTTTTTTGTATCTTTTATTGAAAATATATGGCAGCAGTTTTGCAAGAATGTTATCCATTTGCAAGAGCACGAGAGGGCAGAAATATTTCCTGCCATGTAGTGCTTTAGACACCTATCTAGGTATCTCGTCAGCACAGGATATCATGGGAACAAAGAAAATTTGATAATAGAAGTAAATTGGAAACTTTTTTTAAATGGCAAGCTCAGTCACAAAAGACATTTTTTGGGGTCCCACATCCCCTTTAATTAAAACAAAATGGTTGGATAATAAAAGATCATAGTTTTTTTATGATATACCTAAGTCCCAACAGAATGTAAAACTCAAGGTCACAACAAAACCCTGAATTTTCCCTAGCTTGCTATAGTGTCATTTTCAGTTGTTAAATCAAGTTTTATTGGAAACAGAACATACAAGATGGTCCAAAGGTCCTCTAAATAAGACATAGCAGCCCAATGCAACCTTTGCACACAGATCTGTTGTATACGTATTTACCTTATAAACTACAGAAAACAAAGGTTTGGTTTATTGTGTCATTTTTTATTTATTTTTTAAATCCCAGCTTTAACAAATTATACCAAAAATGTTATAGGGAAAAAGGACATTAAACCCAAATTATATCATGGTTTAAACAACCTTTTAATTTACTTCTATTGTCAAAATGTATTTGTTCTTTTGGTATCTTTTGTTGAAAAGTAGGGACATAAGCTCAAGAGTGTGCACGTCTGGACCATTATATGGCAGCAGTTTTGCAAGAGCCCTAGATAGCAGCACTATTACCTGTCATGTAGTACTGCGCACAACTACTTAGGCATCTCCTTCAACAAAGAATACAATGGGAAAGAAGCAAATCTGAGAACAGATTAGTAAATTGGAAACATTTTTAAATGGTATTCTCTATCTGAATCACAAAAGCAATTTTTTGGGTTCCATGTACCTTTAAAGGGACAATGTACTCAGGCAAGGTGGTCTGCTGCCGCCTGTTCTTTTCTACAGCCAATACTGCAGTATTAATATTTCAGTTTATGTAGCATTTTCAACATACAAAAGCTAAAATGTAAAAAAGCTATTTGTAAACAACACACGCAAAATGGATCATTTGGAAGGGAAGAGAATTTTACAGTAGGAGTAGTGGAATACTGGAATACTTTTGTTATATTCAAAACACGCGTTAATTGCATAGTTTAACATAAAATTATTGTAATGATCATTTCTGCAACAAACACTGAAAAAAATAGCTTAAATTTAGCTTGGTGGTCCTGGGTTTAAGGGTTTCCTTTATATCAGATGACTTCACTATAGTATCTAGTAAGTTGCTGCAATGTTTCTTGCCCGGGCTATATGGTCATCAGTTTCCTTAACTGTATAATGAGTTTTGTTTGAATAATCATCACATTTTGTGGATCTTTCACCTGGTCTGAGTGCCACCTTACGTGGTTCAGGCATTATAGACTTCACGTCTCACCTTGCCCACATCTGTAACTAACCTCTCTCACTGACTTCACATACATCCAAGAGCTGCATATGGGAAGAACTTGCTCCCCCTCTCAACAGTAATGGGCAAATCTCTGTCCCCTCTGGAATGATACCATTTCTATTTTTGGGTGTGTGTATTTGTGGTACTTGAACAAACAACAAAAGCTTTTTATCTTGCTAAAAATGACTCATTTCAATATTGCATGTATTTTTCTTTGAAATAGAGTTCATTTATTTAAAAAAAAATCATTGCGGCACAGTGGGTGAAAAACGTTGGATATTGTTTTGTTAAAGGGCAGTAAAGAAATTGTAATTACAAGGTTCTTGTGCAGTCTTGCAATCAATTAACATAGTGGGTGAGTTTGAAAATGTACAAGGTTTTTGTTTTTTCCTATTAATATATCAATGAAAAATAGAATTGTGTAAATTCTGCTAGCAAAATGACAATTTAAAATGATCTTGAAACATTTAAATCTTTTGTGATGTAGTAATTCAGTGCTGATATAATGTATGCATATACAAAACTGACCTAATTATCCTTTAATGTATTATGACAGGTTGCTTACAGTAAATTAAAAGGAAATTGTCCACTGGATTTTTTTTTTTTGCTTAAATGTTTTTTAGATGATTTATATAGCCCATCTGGGAGTGTTTTTGTAACTATGTATAGTTTTGCTTATTTTTAATAACATTGTGCTGATTTTCAGACTCCTAACCAAGCCCCAAAGTGTCAGATGTACACACGCTTTTACAGACTCTTGCTGGCTACTGCTTGTCTAACTGGGGGAGGGGGTAGTGTCTGCTCTTCCAGCTTTCTCAGCCCCTTTCACTGGGTGCCTCAGCCTAACCTCATCAGCAGTGCTAAACTGGGAGCTTCTAAGTAAGTTTTTAAAAGGTTTTATACTGGATTTTTAAATCAGTATATGTGCATATTCTTTTTAGTAGTGTCTATTACATGCAGTTATATGACAATTTGTGTATACTGTCCCTTTAACACCAGGGACCAATATTGGCACAATCCAGGAACATATGTCCAGTAGAGTAAATGTAGAGCTTACCAAAGCATCTGTGTAATTTAACCATTTATAAGATGTCTGGTTTAAAACAATATGTTTCCTTTTATTTTTAGAGAATATTTATTGTATACTATTGCAAATGAGGTCTCTTCATAGATAGAATAATCAGCTTAGGTCAATTTCTCACCAAAACCTGATTTACTTATCTGCACTTCTACAGATCCTATATACACAATTTGTGTGATCTTAAAAGGAACAGAAAACAAAATGTGAAATATATATTAAAATATATTCTTGCATGAAAAACATTAAGTTACAGCTGCTTGATTTTAAATTGCTCACTGATTGATAAGCACATCTCCCACCTCTTTATTGGTAGACCATGCTTTTTATAAAAAGAAATGTCCTTAGTTAAAAACAAAACAAAAAGCACAAGGCTGACATTCATAAATATCGCTAAGCCTCAAACTGAGCCAGAAGGGGGGGACTCCTCCTTTTGTGCCTCCCCCAACGGTGACTTCTTACCACCACTCTGCCCAGGCACTGCAGCAGCTCCAGCTAGCCCCCCCTGCAGTACGCCCAGCCCATGACAAATAACAGTGGGCCTCCTGGAAGTGCCCCCAAGGGGAAATTTATGGGGATGCCACTCATTTTGGCTCATGCTCAGTTGTTGATTGGTACGTACACTATTGTGCATTAGCTCGATACACCAATCAGAACCTGTGCAAGCTCCACATTCAGCACCAAGTGTATGAGCATGGAAATGGTCCCATACCAGACATTTTTATGCATATTTATAATTATTTATGTATTATTTTTACAACCACAATTTCTTTCAATAGCGCAATATTTTATCTGCTAATGCCAGTAGACAGTATTTTCTTTTCTTAATCAACCCTGATGAAATACAGCAGTACTTATGTATTCAACCCCTTGTTGTCTTTGAAGGGACAGTGTACTGTAAAATTTTCTCCCCTTTAATGTGTTCCAAATTATCCATTATCCTATTGAATTATATTAAATTGTTTACAAATAGCTCCTTCATCTTTATTTACTCATTTGAAATAGCTAATTTTGCCTGTTGTATCCCCGCTTATACTAAACATATGACTTTATATATTTTTTTATATATATATATATATATATATATATATAGACAAAGAGCGTAGTGGAAACGGCACTCCTCAGAACAGCAACAACCTGGTGCACTGCTAAATAAACAAACAATAGCAAGTGGTGAAGGATCCAAACGGATGGGTTCCGTATCCAGCAAAAACTTCACACAGCAGGCACATGTCTGTCCTGACTTCACACAGCAGGCACATGTCTGTCCTGGCTTATGTTTACCATTGACAAAAGCCCACGTGAGGGCTGAAACGTTTGGGTATTTACACATTAAACGGATTATATATTCCTGCTGTGCCAAGTTTTTGCTGGATACGGAACCAATCCGTTTGGATCCTTCACCACTTGCTATTTATATATATATATATATATATATATATATATATATACACACACACACACACACACATTACATACATACACACACACACACATATATATATACAAACACAAAATCTCCCGAAAGTAATTTGAAACACATTAAGGATAAAACAATTACAGTACACTTTCCCTTTAAAACAGGAGCACAAGTATATTAGGGCTGCAATGTAGCAATAGCTTCCAGTGTTCTCCCTAAGACCTTTTTAATGGACACACCATCTATCTGATTTTACTGATATTAAGAAAGAATTAGCTATTAAGTTGTTTAATGTTTTTGCACACATTATCATTAAATCATTTTATGAAAATAATGCAATTAATTTGTGCTTTAGATAGCTTAGGTAACATTTATTATATGTTATAATAAAGCAAACTATTATATTGTCCCCTCCCAGACAACCAAGACCTAACTTTCAACATCTTTATTTCAAACTACCATCACCTCCACATTTATAGAACCTAGACAAAACCATAAGTGAAGTTCAGACAGTCCTAGGCAGGGCTAAGCAACCCAGCGGCAGAGTTGTGTCGACTAGTGGAGGGTTTGTGGGAGAGTCAAGAGGACTACAAGCTGGTTTTAGGCATTTCTGGGTGGGAACAAAACTCAAAAATCAAGACCATTGTGCAAACTGAAGGTGAATGCCAAGAGTTTAAAAGGGATGCTACAGTAATATTTTCCCCATAAAGGACTAGATTATGAGTGGAGCGCTATCTTATGCGCCCGTAAAGGGGCAAATTTGCCAGTTTACAGGCGCACGTTAAATAACTAGCCATTACAAGAGGTCTGGTTAAAATATGCCCCAATTGCCCCCAAAACACAGATTACAGTGTATTTACATAATTAATAAAGATGACCATTTTTATTTAATAATAAAATAAATCTGCACGAGACAGTTATAAGGGGATAAAGTGAGGGGATGTGGGGTGTTAGGGGAAAAAACAGCACTAAAGTGCCTTTACATAGAGGTGAATCGGGGACTGTGTTGTACTCTAAATATTTATGTATATGCTTATATACATATATATTTATATTTTAATATGTGTATATACACATATAAACACAAATATATATATGTATATATTCATATACAAATATATTTATTTATTGCTGCCCAATGCTGCACGATTTGCCCCCTGCGCTGCACTAGGTGGTTTGCCATGTCTGACGGCATGAAAAAGAGGCTTCCATTGGAGCCTTTGGAAGCGCTCTCTCGTATGCATGCTGGCATTACTGAGTGGAGCACAATTTCGCATTTCACCTCACTTGTAATACCAGCGCACATCTACGTGCGCTGGTATTACTGAGTGGAGCGCAAATATTGCGCTTGTGTAAGCGCAATATTGAGCTCCACTCGTAATCTAGTCCAATGTGTTATACCAGCCGCAGAGTATAAAATGTATTGAAAATGGCTCCTTTGAGTAAGACAGTGAGTGTGATAGAGAGTGAGATATTGGAAAGAGAGACAGAAGCAGGTCTGGAGGCTAAATCAATTTGAATGGACATGTTTTTAAAAACAAAAGTAGGTGGATTCAATGAGCAAAACCAGCTTTTTATGGTACACATTCAACAATATATCTAGATATAAACACATTTCCCATAGCTTACTAAAATTGTACTCCTGAAATCCTATCTATCTATACAGAAATATGGTTTCCATTTGTCTTACAAACCTCTGTCAGGCTCCTCAAAATTCTTCCTGGCTACTATGTTTAATATAAATTGTATTCTTTCTATATTTTTCCAGGGACCAGCTGGCTACAGAGAGGCACTAATCACTGACTTGGCATATGCAGAGAGAGCAACATGTTCAACTGTTTCCACACTTTTTCTATCAAACATTCCTGTCTCTTAATCCGTTCCAGAACAAATTATATAAGGCTGTCTCTTAAGAGGTAGTGATTTAAACCAGGATTGATAAGTTCCAGGGGTCAGGCCACCATGGCTCCTTCATTTTTGCTTCTGGTTCCTGACTGCTTGGATTAGTCTACATATATCACATATGCTTTTGGCTGGCTCCTAAAAACCGTGCTTGGCTCCTTAAAGTCTTGGCTAGGTTGATATAAACACATCACAAACCAGTATACACATTATGGATCTCAAAAATAGTATCACTTACTTAGAACATGAATACACTAAATATATTACATTTAAAGACACATTCCCATCCAAAAGTGAACGTATGGCAGAGAGAAACATGTACATGACTCACTTTAACAGAACTACAAGATATATATATATATATATATATATATATATATAGAGAGAGAGAGAGAGAGAGAGAGAGAGAGAGAGAGAGAGAGAGAGAGAGATATATATATATATATATATATATATATATATATATATATATATATAAACTTTACTAAGACTCCATGGTAACCAATTTCTAATAACCTCTTTAAACAGCAACACCTATAATCTAAAGGTCATTGCCATTTATTTTTATTTTTAAACACATCCTGTCACTGCAGGACAACTATGGAAACAGAAAAATGGGAGAAAAATGAAAAGGTTCCAAGAGACAAATAAATTCAAGCTTTAGTTAAGGGGCCGGGGCATTCAGAAGCGTAAAAGTATTAGCTACATGTAAATGGGCATTTTAAATGCAAAAACAAACCTCTGTGCAGCATTGTCCCTCTCCATCATTAAAGCTGTGGAAATTGCCCTATAAGCCAGTGAGTATTAATACAGCAGTAAAGCCTGCATAAACGTGTAATGTCTGCCAATCTAAAGTAACTTTACAAGTTATAGTATGCAATATATATATAGATTTATTTAATTGCTCTCTGAATACAATGTCCTGTTAACAGACAATCAATAACTTAATTCTTATACCCAATTCTTTGACAGTGCTAGGACCCACTAAGAACTAACTCAAATGCCAGGAAACACTTTCTTTTTCTGTTTAACACAGATAACATGATTATCATGGGTGTAAAATGTGCAGTCGGAGTTTAATCTCAAGCCACCTAAAGCAAATATATCCCTCCCAAGTACTGTTTAAGTACAACTGATTGATGAGCTTACAAAAGGTGTACTTTTCCTCACTAGTTTAACGCAGGGTTTACTAATTTGCACGCAACAGTAGAACATATCTATATAAACAATATATCACTGAATAATAAATTGCAGCATTAAAGAAATAGATGCAACTGTGAAGCGCTAGGTCTCTCTTGAAACTATATGAGCGATAGAGAGACCGAGTGAGGACTGAAAACTACAATTACATTTGTTTAATTATTTTCTTTTTTTTTTCTAGTTTAATGATCATTTAAAATTTCGACTTCAGCAAAAAATGGGGTGACAATGAAATAACAGCAACATATATTGATCCATTTAACAAACAAACACTATTTAACTAAGACATCTGCACATATAAATAACTACACGGTTACACAATACCTATTGGCCGCCGCCTGTACTTGCTAAAGCTTAGCCTCTGGAAATGAGTTTCATGGTCCTCATCAATGGTCTGCCCTAAGGACAGCAGGCTCACTCTTCTCATCTTCAAGAGTCTAGGTGAACTATCACGTACTGTACTTCCAACGTCCAAGACCACTTCTCCAGAAAAGGAAGATGGAACCACCACCTTTTTAAAAAAATCCATCTTAGATCACATCACTGGCACAAATACAGCCTTGACTTGATACTGCCGACACACAGCTAGGTTTATGCACAAACTTCCTTGAAACAACATTAAGGTAGACAAGCCCGGTTTGCTTTGAATAGTGATGTCACTGTGAACCTGGGTGGTGCCAAACAAGTGTAGGTCAACAACCAACTGTTACGAAGATCTCATATACTGCACAAACTGATAAAGCCGTGTGATATCAACCTCATAACATAAAGAACTTTATTGCTACCTGCGACGCTGAGTATATATATATAACCGACACAAAATAAGAAAAAGCTATAACTGTAGAGAAGGAATAAAGTTAAACGTCACACAGTTCTCGGGAGGCGCAACAGCCTGCTGTAAAAGATAAGGCTTATCTTATAGAATGCTCTTCATTACTGTATCCAAAAGACACACAGCTCATTTAGAGGCCTCATCTCCCCTTGTTCTTAAAGGGGCATAAAAGCATAACATTGTAGAAACTGGACTTATTTTACTCACAACACAAACAAAATAAAACTAGAAAAAAAGCTTTTTTTGTGAGCAAAGCAAAATACATATGCACAGGTGCCAAACCTGTCCTCAGGCCTCCCCAACAGGCTAGGTTTTCTGGATTACCTTGGATGAGAGCAGGTTAATAACCATGGTTACTAATCGGCTGATTGTTTCACCTGTGCTCTAGTCCAGATAACCTCTACCTGTTAGGGAGGCCTCAGGACAGGTTTGAAAATAAGTGTACTAAACTATTGACGGGAAGCAATTCATCTGAAATTAAAGGATTATAATATATATATATATATATATATATATATATATATATATAAAATACATTCAAGTACAATTTTCTTTCTTAGCATATTAAAAATACACACACAAACATATAAATGTAAAAGTACATACAATTATTTACATATTTTCTATCTTGTATTAAAAAAAAAAAAAAAAAAATGTTTATTCAACAAAGCAGTGTTTTGCCAGGAGTTATGAAACAGCTAGGTAGGGGCAATATAATACTTTGCAATAATATCATTTTTTCTGATATTATAAATGTTACTTAAACTAACATTTGCATAATGAAGCAAATTCGTTTTACGATAATCTGTGCAACAACTAGTGAAAACATTGAATATTAGCAAATGTTAGCTTTAAAGGGCCATTTTACTAGAACAATTGCATGTTCTGATTCGTTAGAGAATCTAGTTTTAAGACTAGTGACTCTGCACCACTATGTGGTTGGTTAACCCCCACAAATTAATTAAACAAATACTTAAAGTACTGCTCATGACCCGCAGAGCATTCCTGGTCCAGAGCAGAAACTGCCACTGAACCAATCAGCAGCACTAGTCACAAGACCCAGCTGTGTAAATAGCGCTGCTGTCAAAATCACAGCCGGTTTCCTGAGCGGTACTTGTACTATGTGTTTAAAGGGACATTATACACTAATTTTTTCTTTGCATAAATGTTTTGTAGATGATCTATTTATATAGCCCATAAAGTTTTTTTGTTGTTGTTGTTTTTTTAAATGTATAGTTTTGCTTATTTTTAAATAACATTGCTCTGATTTTCAGACTCGTAACCAAGCCCCAAAGTTTTAGGAGAATACCGACGTATACCTACTCCAGCTTGCTCCTGTTTGTGTAAAGGGTATTTTCATATGCAGAAGAAGGGGAAGGGGGAGTGTCTTATTTGCCACTTGCAGTGGGCTTTCCAGCTACCTTTTCAACAGAGCTAAACTGAGAGCTTCTAAGTTTTTAAACAGTTTTATACTGGATTTTTATATCAGTATCTCTGCATCTTATTCTTTATAGTAGTGTCTATTACATGCAGTTATATGAAAATGAGTGTATACTGTCCCTTTTACTCCTTTGCGGGGGGAAAATACATAGAGGTGCAGTGTCACTTGTCTTAAAATGACATGCTCTAACTAATGTAATTTTTCAACTATAATGGCCATTTAATATTGGCTTCAGGTTTAGCCAGGTGGTCAGTAAAGTCAGCCAGGGGGTGTCTCCATTAAATTAATTCTGGGAAGAACACTGTACAGGAACATCCAGAAATAAAACAAATTAAAATATTGCAATACATTTTAAAGCATTTTTTTTGAGGCAGAACAGGAAAAAATGAATGTTGTTTTAACAAATATGTGTCATTTTATGGCCATATTTTCCTAGTCACAATAAATAGCAGGATTACAGCAAGGTAGCTTCATAGTTAGAGGTTTCTCCTACAAACACTTGCCTATATGAATGATTAGCGACCAGTATCATTTAGAGCGTTACATAAGCGCTCCTAGAGATGGAGAGAAAAGACAGAGGGGAAATAACATGTGTTTGTGCTGTAAATAGGTGCAATGTATACTGTGCAACTAAACAAAACAAACACAGTCTGTAAGAAAAGTCTCCACAAGCAGCTCCGGAGCTCGTCTCCTCCTCTGTATTAGTATATTGTATTATCACCATTAAAGGATGTATTTTACCTCTTGCCCACTGGCAGCTACAGAGATATTAAACTTAAAGGGACATTAAACACTAAATACATGCTAGATAGAATAATACATTCAAAGAAAAGATTAGTCCATGACTAACATGTAAATGTATTTTTTAAAGTTTCATGAGTTGTTTAAAAAGTGACAAAATAAGTGTAAAGTTTTAGTGTCTATAAAACACTGGGAGCTGCCATGTTGTAACTTGTGTTACCTTCTCTGCTGTGGCCAATTAGAGACAGTTATACAAAGGTCACTAGAGTGTGCAGCCAATGGTTGTGCTGGATTTAACAGTGTTCTGCACTTCCATTTCTAACAGGAACTGAAAAGCTCACAATTTCAGATTGGAATTACAGGCAAAGAGGACAAAATAATGAAAGTATATTACAGAGCTGTTTTATATATACAATTTATCATTTTATATTACCAACTCAAAGTGTTTAATGTCCCTTTCACATTTCATTTCCACATTAAAGGGATATGAAACCCAATTTTTTTCCTTCATGATTCAGATAGAGCAGCAATTTTAAACAACTTTACAATGGACTTCTATTGTCAAATGACACTAATTTCTGCCATGTGGTGCTCCAGACACCTACCTAGGTATCTCTTCAACAATGAATTCCATAGGAAGGAAAAAAAATGTGATAACAGAAGTACATTTGTTTCATATCGCTTTAAGGAAAAATAAAATATAGGTGCAATATTTTATCATTATTTATTTTGTTTGCTTTTACTATAAAAAAAAATCTTTCCAATAAAAAGTTGAAATTTAAAAAAAAAAAAAAATACGTCTGAAACTGGTGTTTGTTCCTCTTCCGCCCAGAGAGAGAGAGTAATACTTAAAATGACATGAATTAAAAAAATAAACTTGTGTGTTGATAGAGCATGCAAAATAGTTCTCCATTTACCTAGATAGGTTCAGGATCAGAAATAAAATACTGGGAGATAGCTGCCCTGGAGGTGCTTTAACTATGCATTTAATCCCTTTGCAGGGTTATATGCAAGCAATAGAGCAAAAATAAAATGACATTAAAACTTTAAAGGGATAGTCTAGTCAAAATTAAACTTTCATGATTCAGATAGAGCATGTAATTTTAAGCAGCTTTCTAATTTACTCGTATTATCAATTTGTCTTCATTCTCTTGGTATCTTTATTTGAAAGAGCAGGAATCTAAGCTTAGGAGCCACACATTTTTTGGTTCAGCACCATGGGTATTGCTTGCTGATTGGTGGTTACATTTAGCCACCAACCAGCAAGCGCTACCCAGTTGCTGAATTAAAAACGGGCCTGCTCCTAAACTAAGGTTCTTGAGCCTGCAACATTCTACTAAGTGATTGGTTAACTTTGATAACAAGCTCATTTACATGTGCTCCTACTTGACCACAGGTAAGTAGACCAGAAACATGGATTCCACCAAGCTCTCCAATAAGAGTATACCTGAACTGCTCTAGATTTGGAAAACTTCATTAGGGTTCACAATATAAAAATGTTAACCGCTTTCAAAGTATCTTTCACAATGCAGCGCTTAACTGCTGAGATATACGGTTAGCTTAAAGTGTGATCATATTAATGACGACATTCTGACCTACAAATATGATAAAGCAGAGACAATGATCTATTTTTTAGGTCACTGGTTTTCAACCTGTCCTCGGGCCTCCCCAACAGGTCAGATTTTCAGGATTGCCTTGGGTGAGAGCAGTTTAATAAAAATGTTTACTGATCAGCTGATTGTTTCACCTGCGCTCCAGTTTAGATATCCAGGCCTGTTAGAGAGGCCTGAGGACAGGTTTGAAAACCAGTGATCTAGGTCATTAAAGCAGGACCCTTAACACAAGGAGAAGAAACAGGAAGTTCATTTATTTTCACACATATGACCAAGCAACTATTAAAACATCATCATCATCATCATCATATCTGGCCTCCAGAGACCAACATCTACGGATGAAACTACTATAAATATCCTTGGCGATCAAGTATCTGTTTAGTACACAATATTGTGAGAGCCCAGACGTTGCTAGGTTTGCAATAAAGAGTTTTTAGTCTTTTAGTAACCAGTTTTTATTTTACAACAGGTAATTTATTGTGTGCTACAAAAATCCAGCCGCTCAGAATATGTGAAGAGGGTACATGTTCATATCTAGTTCATAATGAAATAATTGTCTCTTTAAGGCAAAAGACAGGAAAATGACCAAGGTGAAAGTATTTGGATTATGACATCTGCTGTGCAACTTAATATAATAAATTCTATAACTACCATTTATCAAAGGAAAATCAGCTTGGAAGTCAGAGGATTCACCAGTCTAACCTAAGATGAGATATATAAATATTTGCCGGTAGCACTCCCTGACTAGAGATTCTCATTGAGAATACAAAGGGCCCCATTTATTAATTAAGGGCGGACAGGGGTGGACATATTTGTCCCTGTTCGCCCGAGCTCTCCTCTTGCTAACAGCAATCCGCTGCCCAAATTTAACATTGCACATGAGCGCTATTATGCGCTCGCATCCAACCCCGTGCGCGAGCAGGAGCTGTTAATCTCCCCGATTGGACGCGACTGGGGAGATTGAAATTCTTCACCGCTGCTTGATAAATAATGACTGCAGGTTCTCTTGTGAGAACCTGCAGTCGAAGGGAGGAGAAGGGCTTGATAAAATCGGACCCATAGAAGCAAGAATGAATTATTCTCATGACTGTGAGAGCCACACAGGCAATCAGGGACTTGAAAGGCAAACTAAAGTTAAAATATTTTTTCATGATTCGGATAGAGCATGCTACTAAAAAAAAAAAATTGCGCATTATCTTTTTATATACACACATTGAGGCATTAGCTCCTACTGGGCATGTGCAAGAGTTCACAGTGGATACATATATGAATCTGTGATTGGATGACGACTGTCACACGAAACAGGGGGCAGGAAATGGAAGAAATGTCAAATTTAGGAGAGAAAAAAAATCTACTGCTCAATAGTATCTAAAGTGTTTTTTTTTCTTCACTTTTTATTATACATTTGTTGATGACATAATACTCATGTTATTATTATTATTATTATTATCGGTTATTTGTAGAGTGCCAACAGATTCCACAGCGCTATAAACAAAGGGGGAGTACAACAAAACAATTATAGGGATCAAATGAGTAGAGGGCCCTGCCAAGAGTTGCACTGTTGTAGTCAGCTCTTAAGAAAGTGATCTACAAACAGCTGGACTTTTAGGCTTACATGCTAAGAGGGTTCAGGGGATTGCAATGGAGGAGAGGAACTGGTATTAGGAAAGGTTAGCGTAGGTTGTAAGCATCCCTGAACAGTAGAGTCTTTAGGGAGCACTTGAAGCTTTTAAAACTAGAAGAGAGTCTTGTGGAGCGAGGCAGAGAGTTCCACAAGATGGGAGCCAGTCTGGAGAAGTCCTGTAAACGGGAGTGTGATGAGGTGACAAGAGAGGAGGAGAGTAGGCGGTCATGAGCAGAGCGAAGGGGACGGGAGGGAGAGTATCTTAGATATTTTACCTCAAAATTTATTCAGCTCACCAGAATAAGTGCTCTGCAAATAGTTATACTTCAGCTACTGTTCAGCTGCAAGTTTAATCATAGTAAACCTCCTTAAACAGAATAAAAATATAAC
Organism: Bombina bombina; assembly: GCF_027579735.1. Taxonomy (NCBI): domain Eukaryota; kingdom Metazoa; phylum Chordata; class Amphibia; order Anura; family Bombinatoridae; genus Bombina; species Bombina bombina. The sequence continues at coordinate 1,226,846,064 of NC_069500.1, read as the reverse complement.
ATAAGTGTGATAAGAATTGCAGGGAAGTTAGATTCCACTTTACCCCCTAGTCTGCCTAAATTAATAAATAGATAAAGTCCTTTTCAAAATACTAAATATACCTCTACATGCAGTGAAACAAAAGTGTTAGTGTGTATAAGTAAATAAATAAAAAACCCAGTCTGAATAGTCATTCCATATTAAACACTTCACTGATCTGCACATACATTGTTAGCTAATAAAAAAAAAACAGCGATTTGCTGAACTTGCATATCGGGTTTGTGAATCTGGTGTTAGGCAGGCATGGGACTAGCCCTGCCTTTCTCTCCCTCTGCAGCTCTTTTGGGTCTCACCCAGGCTCCCGATAGTTCCCGGATCCCTTTGGAGTGTTAGATCTGGTGACCAATCCCCTGCAGGTTCCTAACAACTCTCGTGCTCACTGCGGCCAGTGGATACAGTAACAAAAATTAAGGAGCACCGAGTGTTAGGTTAAAAATCATTAAAACGATAGGGTCATATAACCCCCGGGTAAAACACTGAGTAGGTTATTTGAAATAGAACCATAGGCTGACATGTTTCGGTGTGACGCCGTACTCCAAGCCTAATGTAAAATGTTTTGCACTGGATCCAATTAAAAACACTTTCCTGTACTCCAATTGGTTTAGAGGTACACACCTTCTGTAGAACAGACCAATCAGGAGTCCCATGTTAACTGTAGTCCCTCCTTTCTTTTTTCTGGATTTAACACTAAGGGGAATCCCAGATAAAAACATTGAGACTGAGGTCTACTGTAAACCCATCTCAGGTAACTCTCTCCTTCATGCCTCCAGTTGTCACCCACAGAGAGTATTCAAGGTCGTAGCAAGAGGTCAATTTATACGCCTCAAAAGAAACTGTACGAATGAGGTTGAATATGAGAAACAAGCTGTTGACCTAACAGAGAGACTGAAGGAGAGAGGTTACAAGCTACCCACTATACTTAGTGCTAGGAGAGCACTGGACAGGAACAAGCTTTTGAGCAGGGTTAAGCCACAACCACAGACTCATGTAGGCACTGCAGACAGCACTGCAGACAGCAAGGCCATATTTATTACGGAGTACTCACAACAATATCCCCAAATATGCAAGATAGTTAAACACTTCCCCTTACTTTTAGCCGATGATGGGTTATATGACCCTATCGTTTTGACGCTTTTTCAATAAAGTGATTTTTAACCTAACACTCGGTGCTCCTTAATTTTTGTTACTGTAACATGAATGTGCCTGCACATGCCAGATGCAAACTCCCTTGCAAGCCCTGGGACTAGCACCCTGATTGGCTGCTTAAAGTTTCTTTACAGTGGGGTGTGAATACTTATCTTCCTTTTTTACATATAGATGTTCAGGTGATATTTTCAAGTCAGCTTTTTACAGATATGTTTCATCACTCTCAAGTGATTCAACATTTGGGTGTCATGTCCCTTTAAAAGGTCATTTAAGTGCAGAGTAACACACTCAGCATGGTTAAACCTTCTTGTTGCCCAATTCCTTACTTCTCCTGAGGAATCATCTGCAGTTCTTAGCTCCTCAAAGGTATACAACTTTCTAACCTACAATGCACCATAGTGGCCACTATGCAAAGAGTGCTGGCAGTTGCACACAAGCAGACTAGCCCACAATCTTAGATCCTTATTTTCATTTGTGTTGTTGTTTTTAAGGCCATATTTACATCTGTCTGCTGGTATTGTGCTCTCTATCATGAATGGGAATGTCAATTCCCAATGTGCCCAGGAGCAGCACTGTGAATGCAGCGTTTTTAAATGCCCAGCTCACAGATTAAAGGGCAGTATTGCATTAGGATAATGTACCATCACCCGGGATCGAAAACGTATGCACCATGAATAATATTTGGCTTGCCAAGGGAATCTGATGCCACAGATACCTCGCCCTGGTCTAACTAGTTAGTGGGAGTGTATGTTGCCAGTCCTCAACTAGGGCCTTATAACCTAAAGCTGCTCTGGATCTTATCTAAGTTCTCATCAGTACTGCAAGGACCCCACAAATGATTTTAGAAAAGCAAATTTTAGCTTGGGAGCCGTTTATCTTACTATGCAGGGTTCTGGGTATGAAGGACAGACACATATATTACACTATAATGCTAAAGGGAAAAAAAACACACAACAAAGATTTGCAAGATTTCTCTCCATGTCAGTGGGTTTTTGATCATCCGACTTCAAGTGAGATGAATTCTACCATGTTCAAAATAGAGAAAATGGAAGAAACCGTAATTTCAGATAATCCAGTCTGATCATTGAACAGCCAATATTACTTGTTCTTATGTAAAGTGATAATGGTTTTGGTCTAACATCAACACATTAACTTCCATATTGAGGCCCCGATATTGAAAACATTAACAATATATTCTAAAAAAGTGGGCTGAGCGACAATGTGTCTCCCATAGGATATAATGGGGATCACAACTTTAGCAAAAGTCCCCCAACATTGTCACTGAGCTGCAATGTCGGCGGGGGGTGGGGGGGGGGGGTGTAGAGAGGTGTTGGGAGTCTGTCTTTAAAGCATTGTTAAATAAAAAAGAGTGTGTTGTCGCAAAAATAAACAAAGTTTTCTGTGTCGTAACACTTCAATTTTTATATATATATATATATATATATATATATAAAACTTAAATTATGCTTACCTGATAATTTTCTTTTCTTCAGATGGAAATAGTCCACAGCTGCATTCATTAATTTGGGGAAATCAGAACCTGGCCACCAGGAGGAGGCAAAGACACCCAAGCCAAAAACAAATACCTCTCTCACTTCCCTCATCCCCCAGTCATTCTGCCGAGGAACAAGGAACAGTAGAAGAAACATCAGGGTGAAAAGGTGCCAGAAGAACAAAAATAACAAATGCCCCACAAAAAAAATACTGGCGAAGAGCTGTGGACTCTTTCCATCTGAAGAAAAGAAAATTATCAGGTAAGCATAACTTAAGTTTTTCTTCATAAATGGAGAGAGTCCACAGCTGCATTCATTACTTTTGGGAAACAATACCCAAGCCATAGAGGACACTGAATGCTAAAACAGGAGGGTACAAGAGGTGGCCCATTCTGAGGGCACAAGGCCTGAAAAGCCCTTCCCAAACAAAATTCCACTTCGCCCAAAGCCGAGAAAAACTTGAGAGAGAAAAAAGGAAAAAAGGCCCAAGGACAATGACCCGCAGATAGTCCACAAGCCTTGCTAGAGACCGCAGGAACTAGACTCAACTGAGCCAACAAGCCTCCAGGAGACACGTCGCCCAGTAGTCGGTTTCCAAACAACACACCTCTTACTAGAGAAAGGGAACAAACTACCGTATTCTTCCACAAAGGAGAAAAGACACGGAGGAAACATCCATAAATAACTCCAAAAAAAAAACCTTAAAAAGGGCACAACGAGTCCCAAATAAAAACACAAAGCAAAAACCAGAGAAACCGGGTCAAGCTAACAGAGAACCCAACCAGTCTCATAGAAACAAGGGGAGGCAACGCCCAGACCCCAGAATACAGAAACCATGGGCTAAGACCAGGAGTCTGAAACAGAGAAGTAATTCTTCTCCTAAACACAGTGTAACCCACACTCTAGAAGACAACTGAAGACGAAAGTCTCCAAAGTCGCAAAAAGGTAACTCAGAATATCTAAATATTCTGAAAACAAAATCTCGTGCAGCAAGCTCAGAACGGTGAACATCTGACGTACAACATCTGAAGTCAAAACACTGCACACTGCAGTCATCTAACGATTACTCTGAAACTTGAATACAAAATGAGGCACTACCAAGGAGAAACCCCTAGGACCTGGTACAAAGGTCTACATGGAGATTTCAATTTCCAGCAGTTGGAACAGAGCAACCCACAGAGCAGCAGACTGCTGCCTCTTACAGAAATAAAGCCAATAGTTCCAACCTCCTACACATAGGGCAGCACAATAACCCTTCCAGAGAGAGGAAACCACAGCTCTTAAGGAAGACAAACTACCTCCTCAAAGGGGAGGGCACAGATAAAGAAAAGCGCACATGCCCACAAGACATGAAAAGCCATAGTCTGATCAAAACAAGGATCGAATGAACAAGCATCCAGACACCACTGTTGATCCAACAGAGAAAAACCTCCCCATGAAAAGGAGTACACTCCGTCCGAAGGACGAGTCAGGCCTTAAAGTTTACAAACAGTACCAGAAGGTGGATTTGAACCCTGGCCTACCTGCTTGCAAGCCCAATGAGCTAGCCCCTATGTCATAACAGTCTCCCAGAAAAACAGGGTCGTCCCGAACCAGAATGCAGGATCATAAGTCTCCAGACAACCAAGAAGGATCCAAGACAAGAACCCTAGACCTGGGACCCAGAATCGTCTTAAAATGAATGACACCCCCAGGGAACACAAGATACCTCGTCTGAAGAAATCAGATCTCACAGGGGATGATAACCGGGCTAACCTGGAGAACGGGTACAGGACTCATTCATAATTCCCAGCCCAAAGGTAAGAGACCACCCTTAGCAGGAGGTCAACATCCCCCCAACAAGGTGCTAAGCCGCGACAAAGTCACGCAATTACTCTAGAGCCAAAAGGCCGCAAGAACAACGCACACAAAGTCCAAGACTAAGGGAAATGATAACGAGAACAGAGTCACCCAAACGAGTATAAAAGTAATGAATGCAGTTGTGGACTCTTTCCATTTATGAAAAAAAAAAAAAAAAAAAAAAAAACATAATTTATGGAAGAACTTACCTGATAAATTCATTTCTTTCATATTAGCAAGAGTCCATGAGCTAGTGACGTATGGGATATACATTCCTACCAGGAGGGGCAAAGTTTCCCAAACCTCAAAATGCCTACAAATACACCCCTCACCACACCCACAAATCAGTTTAACGAATAGCCAAGAAGTGGGGTGATAAGAAAAAAGTGCGAAAGCATAAAAAATAAGGAATTGGAATAATTGTGCTTTATACAAAAAAATCATAACCACCACAAAAAAGGGTGGGCCTCATGGACTCTTGCTAATATGAAAGAAATGAATTTATCAGGTAAGTTCTTACATAAATTATGTTTTCTTTCATGTAATTAGCAAGAGTCCATGAGCTAGTGACGTATGGTATAATGACTACCCAAGATGTGGATCTTTCCACGCAAGAGTCACTAGAGAGGGAGGGAAAAAATAAAGACAGCCAATTCCGCTGAAAAAATAATCCACACCCAAAAAAAAGTTTAAAGTTTATAATGAAAAAAACTGAAAACATAAGCAGAAGATTCAAACTGAAACAGCTGCCTGAAGTACTTTTCTACCAAAAACAGCTTCAGAAGAAGAAAACACATCAAAATGGTAGAATTTAGTAAAAGTATGCAAAGAAGACCAAGTTGCTGCTTTGCAAATCTGATCAACCGAAGCTTCATTCCTAAACGCCCAGGAAGTAGAAACTGACCTAGTAGAATGAGCTGTAATCCTTTGAGGCGGAGTTTTACCCGACTCGACATAAGCATGATGAACTAAAGATTTCAACCAAGATGCCAAAGAAATGGCAGAGACCTTCTGACCTTTCCTAGAACCGGAAAAGATAACAAATTAGGGCTGCAACTAACGATTATTTTCATAATCGATTAATCGGCCGATTATTTTTTCGATTAATCGACTAATCGGATAAAAAGAGAATCAATAATAGTTTTCTATGTTTTAAATAAAATCCACATAATGAGTGTTACAAATATAAACTTCAGACTAAAACTTTACATTAACACAACTGTTTCTTCAATTTTTATGCAGCAGAGCACAGTTTTATAATTAAACAAAACAAAACCACAAACTGTTTGAAAAGAGGTAGAACTAGAAAGAGTTAGACTAACACTGTTAATAACATTCTGTTATTCACTCTTTCAGAAACTTTGCATTGAAATGCAAACATCTCAACATGTCCACATGCTTCTGGCTAAGGCTGGTTCTCGGTTTGCAGCTATATTTCCTGCAGCAGAGAAAAGGCTGTTGAGGTGTATAAGTAGGGTTTTGCCAATTTCACCAAAGTGGGATATTTATCTTTGTTAGCTCTTCACCAATGCTAAGTGTATTCTACCTTGGCAAGGGGCCTTTCAATAAAGTAACCCTTGACTTCATTCTAACATAAAAATATCTTGATTATCTATATGCAATGGTAAATAACCAGCTATAAGGTTAGGGGAAATATCTAGTCCGCTCTAAAAATAACAAAGATATACTTATAAAGGTTGAATCTGGTACATATTATCACAATTTATTAAAAATATAAAAAAAACAATAAAAACAAAATCAAAAAGCGCTAAGGACTGTATATCAATAACAGGACAAAGCCTTACATATTTATTTATACAGTACATATAATCAGCAATAGCAAGCAATACGCTAATAATTGTGCAAACAGATAATAGTGCACATCAATTTAAATATCTCCTATCAATCTAGGGGCTAGCTGTAAATAACAAGCTCAGCACTATATCATGAAAAGCATAGGTCCAAATCACCAGATTTAATATAAACAATCCTAATGATGACTCCTGTTATATCTGGGTTGCACATAAGCCAGGGGTAGTTGTAAACTTATACTGTCCTGAAAAAGTGAAAAGTAGACGTCTGTAGACGTCCTTTAGGCTAAGGATATAGCCATAAAACACAATACCATGTGCAGGAGTTCATTGGAGTGAAGTAGCTGGTGTTGTGCACAGACCAACTAATCGCAAACCGATTAATCGATTATGAGATTCGTTGACAACTATTTTCATAATCGATTATTATCGATTATGACGATTAGTTGTTGCAGCTCTATAACAAATAGACTAGAAGTCTTTCGGAAAATCTTAGTGGCTTCAACATAATATTTCAAAGCTCTAACTACATCCAAAGAATGCAATGATTTCTCCTTAGAATTCTTAGGATTAGGACATAATGAAGGAACCACAATTTCTCTACTAATGTTGTTGGAATTCACAACCTTAGGTAAAAATTCAAAAGAAGTTCGCAACACCGCCTTATCCTGGTGAAAAATCAGAAAAGGAGACTCACAAGAAAGAGCAGATAATTCAGAAACTCTTCTGGCAGAAGAGATGGCCAAAAGGAACAAAACTTTCCAAGAAAGTAATTTAATGTCCAATGAATGCATAGGTTCAAACGGAGGAGCTTGAAGATCCCCCAAAACCAAATTCAAACTCCAAGGAGGAGAAATTGACTTAATAACAGGTTTTATACGAACCAAAGCTTGTACAAAACAATGAATATCAGGAAGATTAGCAATCTTTCTGTGAAAAAGAACAGAAAGAGCAGAGATTTGTCCTTTCAAGGAACTTGCAGACAAACCTTTATCCAAACCATCCTGAAGAAATTGTAAAATTCTCGGAATTCTAAAAGAATGCCAGGAAAAATGATGAGAAAGACACCAAGAAATATAAGTCTTCCAGACTCTATAATATATCTCCCTAGATACAGATTTACGAGCCTGTAACATAGTATTAATCACAGAGTCAGAGAAACCTCTTTGACTAAGAATCAAGCGTTCAATCTCCATACCTTTAAATTTAAGGATTTGAGATCCTGATGGAAAAAAGACCTTGCGACAGAAGGTCTGGTCTTAACGGAAGAGTCCACGGTTGGCAAGAGGCCATCCGGACAAGATCCGCATACCAAAACCTGTGAGGCCATGCTGGAGCTACCAGCAGAACAAACGAGCATTCCTTCAGAATCTTGGAGATCACTCTTGGAAGAAGAACTAGAGGCGGAAAGATATAAGCAGGATGATACTTCCAAGGAAGTGACAATGCATCCACTGCTTCCGCTTGAGGATCCCTGGATCTGGACAGATACCTGGGAAGTTTCTTGTTTAGATGAGAGGCCATCAGATCTATTTCTGGAAGTCCCCACATTTGGACAATCTGAAGAAATACCTCTGGGTGAAGAGACCATTCGCCCGGATGCAACGTTTGGCGACTGAGATAATCCGCTTCCCAATTGTCTATACCTGGGATATGAACCGCAGAAATTAGACAGGAGCTGGATTCCGCCCAAACCAGAATTCGAGATACTTCTTTCATAGCCAGAGGGCTGTGAGTCCCTCCTTGATGATTGATGTATGCCACAGATGTGACATTGTCTGTCTGAAAACAAATGAACGATTCTCTCTTTAGAAGAGGCCAAGACTGAAGAGCTCTGAAAATTGCACGGAGTTCCAAAATATTGATCGGTAATCTCACCTCCTGAGATTCCCAAACCCCTTGTGCCGTCAGAGACCCCCAAACAGCTCCCCAACCTGTAAGACTTGCATCTGTTGAGATTACAGTCCAGGTCGGAAGAACAAAAGAAGCCCCCTGAACTAAACGATGGTGATCTGTCCACCACGTCAGAGAGTGTCGTACAATCAGTTTTAAAGATATTAATTGAGATATCTTTGTGTAATCCCTGCACCACTGGTTCAGCATACAGAGCTGAAGAGGTCGCATGTGAAAACGAGCAAAGGGGATCGCGTCCGATGCAGCAGTCATAAGACCTAGAATTTCCATGCATAAGGCTACCGAAGGGAATGATTGTGACTGAAGGTTTCGACAAGCTGATATCAATTTTAGACGTCTCTTGTCTGTCAAAGATAGAGTCATGGACACTGAATCTATCTGGAAACCCAAAAACGTTACCCTTGTCTGAGGAATCAATGAACTTTTTAGTAAATTGATCCTCCAACCATGATCTTGAAGGAACAACACAAGTCGATTCGTATAAGATTCTGCTAAATGTGAAGACTGAGCAAGTACCAAGATATCGTCCAAATAAGGAAATACCACAATACCCTGTTCTCTGATTACAGACAGAAGGGCACCGAGAACCTTTGTAAAAATTCTTGGAGCTGTTGCTAGGCCAAATCGCAGAGCCACAAACTGGTAATGCTTGTCTAGGAACGAGAATCTCAGAAACTGATAGTGATCTGGATGAATCGGAATATGCAGATATGCATCCTGTAAATCTATTGTAGACATATAATGCCCTTGCTGAACAAAAGGCAGGATAGTCCTTACAGTTACCATTTTGAATGTTGGTATCCTTACATAACGATTCAATATTTTTAGATCCAGAACTGGTCTGAAGGAATTCTCCTTCTTTGGTACAATGAAGAGATTTGAATAAAACCCCATCCCCTGTTCCAGAACTGGAACTGGCATAATTACTCCAGCCAACTCTAGATCTGAAACACATTTCAGAAATGCTTGAGCCTTCGCTGGATTTACTGGGACACGGGAAAGAAAAAATCTCTTTGCAGGAGGCCTTATCTTGAAGCCAATTCTGTACCCTTCTGAAACAATATTCTGAATCCAAAGATTGTGAACGGAATTGATCCAAATTCCTTTGAAAAAACGTAATCTGCCCCCTACCAGCTGAGCTGGAATGAGGGCCGCACCTTCATGTGGACTTAGGAGCCGGCTTTGATTTTCTAAAAGGCTTGGATTTATTCCAGACTGGAGATGGTTTCCAAACTGATACCGCTCCTGAGGATGAAGGATCAGGCTTTTGTTCCTTGTTGTGACGAAAGGAACGAAAACGATTATTAGACCTAAATTTACCTTTAGATTTTTTATCCTGTGGTAAAAAAGTTCCTTTCCCTCCAGTAACAGTTGAGATAATAGAATCCAACTGAGAACCAAATAATTTATTACCCTGGAAAGAAAGGGAAAGCAGAGTAGACTTAGAAGACATATCAGCATTCCAAGTTTTAAGCCATAAAGCTCTTCTAGCTAAAATAGCTAGAGACATATACCTGACATCAACTCTAATGATATCAAAGATGGCATCACAAATATAATTATTAGCATGTTGAAGAAGAATAATAATGCTATGAGAATTATGATCTGTTACTTGTTGCGCTAAAGCTTCCAACCAAAAAGTTGAAGCTGCAGCAACATCCGCCAAAGATATAGCAGGTCTAAGAAGATTACCTGAACACAAGTAAGCTTTTCTTAGAAAGGATTCAATTTTCCTATCTAAAGGATCCTTAAAGGAAGTACCATCTGCCGTAGGAATGGTAGTACGCTTAGCAAGAGTAGAGACAGCCCCATCAACCTTAGGGATTTTGTCCCAAAATTCTAATATGTCAGATGGCACAGGATATAATTGCTTAAAACGTTTAGAAGGAGTAAATGAATTACCCAAATTATTCCATTCCCTGGAAATTACTTCAGAAATAGCACCAGGAACAGGAAAAACTTCTGAAATAACTACAGGAGATTTAAAAACCTTATCTAAACGTTTAGATTTAGTATCAAGAGGACCAGAATCCTCAATTTCTAATGCAATTAGGACTTCTTTAAGTAAAGAACGAATAAATTCCATTTTAAATAAATATGAAGATTTATCAGCATCAACCTCTGAGACAGAATCCTCTGAACCAGAAGAGCCATTATCAGAATCAGAATGATGATGTTCATTTAAAAATTCATCTGAAAAATGAGAAGTTTTAAAAGACTTTTTACGTTTACTAGAAGGAGGAATAACAGACATAGCCTTCTTAATGGATTTAGAAACAAAATCTCTTATGTTATCAGGAACACTCTGAGTATTAGATGTTGATGGAACAGCAACAGGTAATGTAACTTTACTAAAGGAAATATTATCTGCATTAACAAGTTTGTCATGACATTCAATACAAACAACAGCTGGAGGAACAGCTACCAAAAGTTTACAGCAGATACACTTAGCTTTGGTAGCTCCAGCACCAGGCAGCGATTTTCCAGAAGTATCTTCTGACTCAGCTTCAACATGGGACATCTTGCAATATGTAATAGAAAAAACAACATATAAAGCAAAATTGATCAAATTCCTTAAATGACAGTTTCAGGAATGGGAAAAAATGCCAGTGAACAAGCTTCTAGCAACCAGAAGCAATAAAAAATGAGACTTAAATAATGTGGAGACAAAAGTGACGCCCATATTTTTTTAGCGCCAAATAATACGCCCACATTATTTTGCGCCTAAATGGTTTTGGCGCCAAAAATGACGCCACATCCGGAACACCGACATTTTTGGTGCAAAAGAACGTCAAAAATGACTCAACTTCCGGCGACACGTATGACGCCGGAAACAGAAAAAAAATTTGCGCCAAAAAAGTCAGCGCCAAGAATGACGCAATAAAATGAAGCATTTACAGCCCACAGGGAAAGTCAAATTTTAAGGTAAGAAAAAAATTGTTTTATTCAAATGCATTATCCCAAATATGAAACTGACTGTCTGAAAATAAGGAATGTTGAACATCCTGAGTCAAGGCAAATAAATGTTTGAATACATATATTTAGAACTTTATAAAAAAGTGCCCAACCATAGCTTAGAGTGTCACAGAAAATAAGACTTACTTACCCCAGGACACTCATCTACATGTTGTAGAAAGCCAAACCAGTACTGAAACGAAAATCAGCAGAGGTAATGGTATATATATAAGAGTATATCGTCGATCTGAAAAGGGAGGTAAGAGATGAATCTCTACGACCGATAACAGAGAACCTATGAAATAGACCCCGTAGAAGGAGATCATTGAATTCAAATAGGCAATACTCTCCTCACATCCCTCTGACATTCACTGCACGCTGAGAGGAAAACCGGGCTCCAACCTGCTGCGGAGCGCATATCAACGTAGAATCTAGCACAAACTTACTTCACCACCTCCATAGGAGGCAAAGTTTGTAAAACTGAATTGTGGGTGTGGTGAGGGGTGTATTTGTAGGCATTTTGAGGTTTGGGAAACTTTGCCCCTCCTGGTAGGAATGTATATCCCATACGTCACTAGCTCATGGACTCTTGCTAATTACATGAAATATATATATATATATATATATATATATATATATATATATATATATATATATATATATATATACTGTGTGTAAATATATATATATATATATATATATATATATACACATATATATACACACACACACACATACATACACACAGATGCACTGTACAATCACTTGATTTGTCACATTGGGAAATAGCGCCACTTAAAATCAGGAGAAACTGATATGGCCGAAAAGAGATAGCGAAGATGGAAAACAGTGCTTTGCATATTAGAAACCCACCGCAATGTTTCCGCAATAAAAACAGAATTTATGTTTACCTGATAAATTACTTTCTCCAACGGTGTGTCCGGTCCACGGCGTCATCCTTACTTGTGGGATATTCTCTTCCCCAACAGGAAATGGCAAAGAGCCCAGCAAAGCTGGTCACATGATCCCTCCTAGGCTCCGCCTTCCCCAGTCATTCGACCGACGTAAAGGAGGAAAATTTGCATAGGAGAAATCATATGATACCGTGGTGACTGTAGTTAAAGAAAATAAATTATCAGACCTGATTAAAAAACCAGGGCGGGCCGTGGACCGGACACACCGTTGGAGAAAGTAATTTATCAGGTAAACATAAATTCTGTTTTCTCCAACATAGGTGTGTCCGGTCCACGGCGTCATCCTTACTTGTGGGAACCAATACCAAAGCTTTAGGACACGGATGAAGGGAGGGAGCAAATCAGGTCACCTAAATGGAAGGCACCACGGCTTGCAAAACCTTTCTCCCAAAAATAGCCTCAGAAGAAGCAAAAGTATCAAACTTGTAAAATTTGGTAAAAGTGTGCAGTGAAGACCAAGTCGCTGCCTTACATATCTGATCAACAGAAGCCTCGTTCTTGAAGGCCCATGTGGAAGCCACAGCCCTAGTGGAATGAGCTGTGATTCTTTCAGGAGGCTGCCGTCCGGCAGTCTCATAAGCCAATCTGATGATGCTTTTAATCCAAAAAGAGAGAGAGGTAGAAGTTGCTTTTTGACCTCTCCTTTTACCAGAATAAACAACAAACAAGGAAGATGTTTGTCTAAAATCCTTTGTAGCATCTAAATAGAATTTTAGAGCGCGAACAACATCCAAATTGTGCAACAAACGTTCCTTCTTTGAAACTGGATTCGGACACAAAGAAGGCACGACTATCTCCTGGTTAATGTTTTTGTTAGAAACAACTTTCGGAAGAAAACCAGGTTTAGTACGTAAAACCACCGTATCTGCATGGAACACCAGATAAGGAGGAGAACACTGCAGAGCAGATAATTCTGAAACTCTTCTAGCAGAAGAAATTGCAACCAAAAACAAAACTTTCCAAGATAATAACTTAATATCAACGGAATGTAAGGGTTCAAACGGAACCCCCTGAAGAACTGAAAGAACTAAATTGAGACTCCAGGGAGGAGTCAAAGGTTTGTAAACAGGCTTGATTCTAACCAGAGCCTGAACAAAGGCTTGAACATCTGGCACAGCTGCCAGCTTTTTGTGAAGTAACACAGACAAGGCAGAAATCTGTCCCTTCAAGGAACTTGCAGATAATCCTTTCTCCAATCCTTCTTGAAGAAAGGATAGAATCTTAGGAATTTTTACCTTGTCCCAAGGGAATCCTTTAGATTCACACCAACAGATATATTTTTTCCATATTTTGTGGTAAATTTTTCTAGTTACAGGCTTTCTGGCCTGAACAAGAGTATCAATAACAGAATCTGAGAACCCTCGCTTTGATAAGATCAAGCGTTCAATCTCCAAGCAGTCAGTTGGAGTGAGACCAGATTCGGATGTTCGAACGGACCTTGAACAAGAAGGTCTCGTCTCAAAGGTAGCTTCCATGGTGGAGCCGATGACATATTCACCAGGTCTGCATACCAAGTCCTGCGTGGCCACGCAGGAGCTATCAAGATCACCGATGCCCTCTCCTGATTGATCCTGGCTACCAGCCTGGGGATGAGAGGAAACGGCGGGAATACATAAGCTAGTTTGAAGGTCCAAGGTGCTACTAGTGCATCTACTAGAGTCGCCTTGGGATCCCTGGATCTGGACCCGTAGCAAGGAACCTTGAAGTTCTGACGAGAGGCCATCAGATCCATGTCTGGAATGCCCCACAGTTGAGTAATGTGGGCAAAGATTTCCGGATGGAGTTCCCACTCCCCCGGATGTAAAGTCTGACGACTCAGAAAATCCGCTTCCCAATTTTCCACTCCTGGGATGTGGATTGCAGACAAGTGGCAGGAGTGAGTCTCCGCCCATTGAATGATTTTGGTCACTTCTTCCATCGCCAGGGAACTCCTTGTTCCCCCCTGATGGTTGATGTACGCAACAGTCGTCATGTTGTCTGATTGAAACCGTATGAACTTGGCCTTTGCTAGCTGAGGCCAAGCCTTGAGAGCATTGAGTATCGCTCTCAGTTCCAGAATATTTATCGGTAGAAGAGATTCTTCCCGAGACCAAAGACCCTGAGCTTTCAGGAGTCCCCAGACCGCGCCCCAGCCCATCAGACTGGCGTCGGTCGTGACAATGACCCACTCTGGTCTGCGGAAGCTCATCCCCTGTGACAGGTTGTCCAGGGACAGCCACCAACGGAGTGAATCTCTGGTCCTCTGATTTACTTGTATCGTCGGAGACAAGTCTGTATAGTCCCCATTCCACTGACTGAGCATGCACAGTTGTAATGGTCTTAGATGAATGCGCGCAAAAGGAACTATGTCCATTGCCGCTACCATCAAACCTATTACTTCCATGCACTGCGCTATGGAAGGAAGAGGAACGGAATGAAGTATTTGACAAGAGTTTAGAAGTTTTGTTTTTCTGGCCTCTGTCAGAAAAATCCTCATTTCTAAGGAGTCTATTATTGTTCCCAAGAAGGGAACCCTCGTTGACGGAGATAGAGAACTCTTTTCTACGTTCACTTTCCATCCGTGAGATCTGAGAAAGGCCAGGACAATGTCCGTGTGAGCCTTTGCTAGAGGAAGGGACGACGCTTGAATCAGAATGTCGTCCAAGTAAGGTACTACTGCAATGCCCCTTGGTCTTAGCACCGCTAGAAGGGACCCTAGTACCTTTGTGAAAATCCTTGGAGCAGTGGCTAATCCGAACGGAAGTGCCACGAACTGGTAATGCTTGTCCAGGAATGCGAACCTTAGGAACCGATGATGTTCCTTGTGGATAGGAATATGTAGATACGCATCCTTTAAATCCACCGTGGTCATGAATTGACCTTCCTGAATGGAAGGAAGAATTGTTCGAATGGTTTCCATTTTGAACGATGGAACCTTGAGAAACTTGTTTAGGATCTTGAGATCTAAGATTGGTCTGAACGTTCCCTCTTTTTTGGGAACTACGAACAGATTGGAGTAGAACCCCATCCCTTGTTCTCCTAATGGAACAGGATGAATCACTCCCATTTTTAACAGGTCTTCTACACAATGTAAGAATGCCTGTTTTTTTATGTGGTCTGAAGACAATTGAGACCTGTGGAACCTCCCCCTTGGGGGAAGCCCTTTGAATTCCAGAAGATAACCTTGGGAGACTATTTCTAGCGCCCAAGAATCCAGAACATCTCTTGCCCAAGCCTGAGCGAAGAGAGAGAGTCTGCCCCCCACCAGATCCGGTCCCGGATCGGGGGCCAACATCTCATGCTGTCTTGGTAGCAGTGGCAGGTTTCTTGGCCTGCTTTCCCTTGTTCCAGCCTTGCATTGGTCTCCAGGCTGGCTTGGCTTGAGAAGTATTACCCTCTTGCTTAGAGGACGTAGCACTTGGGGCTGGTCCGTTTCTACGAAAGGGACGAAAATTAGGTTTATTTTTGGCCTTGAAAGACCTATCCTGAGGAAGGGCGTGGCCCTTGCCCCCAGTGATATCAGAGATAATCTCTTTCAAGTCAGGGCCAAACAGCGTTTTCCCCTTGAAAGGAATGTTAAGCAATTTGTTCTTGGAAGACGCATCCGCTGACCAAGATTTTAACCAAAGCGCTCTGCGCGCCACAATAGCAAACCCAGAATTTTTCGCCGCTAACCTAGCCAATTGCAAAGTGGCGTCTAGGGTGAAAGAATTAGCCAATTTAAGAGCACGGATTCTGTCCATAATCTCCTCATAAGAAGGAGAATTACTAGTGATCGCCTTTTCTAGCTCATCGAACCAGAAACACGCGGCTGTAGTGACAGGGACAATGCATGAAATTGGTTGTAGAAGGTAACCTTGCTGAACAAACATCTTTTTAAGCAAACCTTCTAATTTTTTATCCATAGGATCTTTGAAAGCACAACTATCTTCTATGGGTATAGTGGTGCGTTTGTTTAGAGTAGAAACCGCCCCCTCGACCTTGGGGACTGTCTGCCATAAGTCCTTTCTGGGGTCGACCATAGGAAACAATTTTTTAAATATGGGGGGAGGGACGAAAGGTATACCGGGCCTTTCCCATTCTTTATTTACAATGTCCGCCACCCGCTTGGGTATAGGAAAAGCTTCGGGGGGCCCCGGGACCTCTAGGAACTTGTCCATTTTACATAGTTTCTCTGGGATGACCAAATTCTCACAATCATCCAGAGTGGATAACACCTCCTTAAGCAGAGCGCGGAGATGTTCCAACTTAAATTTAAATGTAATCACATCAGGTTCAGCTTGTTGAGAAATTTTCCCTGAATCTGAAATTTCTCCCTCAGACAAAACCTCCCTGGCCCCCTCAGACTGGTGTAGGGGCCCTTCAGAAACAATATCATCAGCGTCCTCATGCTCTTCAGTATTTTCTAAAACAGAGCAGTCACGCTTTCGCTGATAAGTGGGCATTTTGGCTAAAATGTTTTTGATAGAATTATCCATTACAGCCGTTAATTGTTGCATAGTAAGGAGTATTGGCGCGCTAGATGTACTAGGGGCCTCTTGTGTGGGCAAGACTGGTGTAGACGAAGGAGGGGATGATGCAGTACCATGCTTACTCCCCTCACTTGAGGAATCATCTTGGGCATCATTTTCTCTAAATTTTGTGTCACATAAATCACATCTATTTAAATGAGCAGGGACCTTGGCTTCCCCACATTCAGAACACAGTCTATCTGGCAGTTCAGACATGTTAAACAGGCATAAACTTGATAACAAAGTACAAAAAACGTTTTAAAATAAAACCGTTACTGTCACTTTAAATTTTAAACTGAACACACTTTATTACTGCAATTGCGAAAAAGTATGAAGGAATTGTTCAAAATTCACCAAAATTTCACCACAGTGTCTTAAAGCCTTAAAAGTATTGCACACCAAATTTGGAAGCTTTAACCCTTAAAATAACGGAACCGGAGCCGTTTTTATATTTAACCCCTTTACAGTCCCTGGTATCTGCTTTGCTGAGACCCAACCAAGCCCAAAGGGGAATACGATACCAAATGAGTCCTTCAGAAAGTCTTTTCTATGTATCAGAGCTCCTCACACATGCATCTGCATGTCATGCTTCTCAAAAACAAGTGCGCAATACAGGCGCGAAAATGAGACTCTGCCTATGATTAGGGAAAGCCCCTAGAGAATAAGGTGTCCAATACAGTGCCTGCCGGTTATTTTACAAAATTCCCAAGATTAAAATAATTCCTCAAGGCTATGGAGTATAAAATATGTTTATATATAAATCGATTTAGCCCAGAAAATGTCTACAGTCTTAAAAAGCCCTTGTGAAGCCCTTATTTACTGTCTGTAATAAAATGGCTTACCGGATCCCATAGGGAAAATGACAGCTTCCAGCATTACATCGTCTTGTTAGAATGTGTCATACCTCAAGCAGCAAAAGTCTGCTCACTGTTCCCCCAACTGAAGTTAATTCCTCTCAACAGTCCTGTGTGGAACAGCCATCGATTTTAGTAACGGTTGCTAAAATCATTTTCCTCTTACAAACAGAAATCTTCATCTCTTTTCTGTTTCAGAGTAAATAGTACATACCAGCACTATTTTAAAATAACAAACTCTTGATTGAATAATAAAAACTACAGTTAAACACTAAAAAACTCTAAGCCATCTCCGTGGAGATGTTGCCTGTACAACGGCAAAGAGAATGACTGGGGAAGGCGGAGCCTAGGAGGGATCATGTGACCAGCTTTGCTGGGCTCTTTGCCATTTCCTGTTGGGGAAGAGAATATCCCACAAGTAAGGATGACGCCGTGGACCGGACACACCTATGTTGGAGAAATACAGGTTACTCCCATGGAACACCTATATATTTGTCATGTCTGTGATCAACTTAACTAATAAAGACAAAAAAAAACGAAAAAAACCCGAATTTTTTTTTTAGAAAAAAACGTTCTATTAAAACTATAGGAGCTGGGAGATTGTATAGTATAATGTTAGAATATGTAAGTAAACGTGATTGTACTAATCTTCTATTGTGTCCTTAGACATGTATTTTTAGTTATTTTAAGATTTCGATTGTGTGTTTGCGATATTCATATGTACATTATATTAAGAACACACATTCACGATCGCAATATTCATATTTCACAACACTGCAATTGCGTTTGTAATATTCATATTTTTAAAATATTGCGATTGCATTATTGTGATTTACTTACAATATTGCAATTGCAGTGCAGCAAACGTGTTCTATATTAATATATATATATGTATTAATATTAACATAGAACACATTTGCTACAGTGCGATTGCAATACTATAAATAAAACACGATTGCACAATCATGGCACTTTCGATCATCCGGGCCTGAATCCGAGGGTAAATATGACTAGTATGTCTTCCTTCATTTCCTGAACTAACTAAAAAATAACTGCTTCAGCCGGGAAGTTCTGCAGAGGTTTCCCTTCCTGGAAGGAATAATGTCAATATCCCATTAAAATTGTATTCTGCCAATTTCATCACAAAATCAATATCATTGATAAGGGATTTGCTTTCTGTACTTCGGTGCCTATTTGATGTATTTCACTGCTTATTATTGCTGATGAGCTTCAGCCACAATATGTACAAGTAGAATATAAAATGGAAAACTGCCTTACTGTTGTTCTGATCATAAAAAAAAAAAAATTTCAGAGAGAAGAGATATATGCAGATTTTCTATTCTTTTTATCTTCATTTCAGTTAACTCCCTACTTACTACTGCTACCTGCATATGTAGTACATTAGATCACAGTATCTCTCTTAGTTACAATTGTAAATTGCACTGTAAAATGATGCCCCTACAAAATGTCTTCCTAATTATTCATTTTACCTGCTAGAGTAAATTAAATGGTTCATAGACAGCTACTTTACCTTTCTCTTGTGATTTGAAACAGCTGTTTTTTCTTGTTAAAACAACCAGCTATACTAATAATTTCAATACTGCAGCACTGGTTATAGAAAAGCTTTGTAAGCAAGGAACAGCAGCAGGAATAAACCTCCCAGTGGGGGTTGGGCAAAAGAGAGCCCAGACTATTTGTTGCTGAAGGTATGAATACAATGAATACTTTGTCCCTTTAACATTATGTATCAGGTGCTGGGATTTAAAACCAGACTCATCTGCTTTAAAATCTATTAAAAGAATTATGAAAATTAAAACTTCCATGGTTCCGACAGAGAAGGCAATTTTAAGAGATTTACTTATTTTATTAAATTTACTTTGTTTTCTTAATATCTTGTTTAAACGCATATCTAGGTACCCATTATCAAAGGAAGGTGCCTGAAATGTATTACGTGTTTAATATCCCTTTAAACTGAGGAGGGAAATAAAGTGACTGTGCCTGCACATGCCAGATGCACATTCATTTGCAAGTCCTAGGACAAGGATACAGATTGGCTGCTTAAAGTCCTTTGCAATGTGATGTGGCTACTGAGGAAATATTGAGGTTCATATTTGTGATATTTAGTCAGCTTTTTCCCAGCATACTGCATTATTTTTAAATGACTTAGCATTTGGGTGTCATGTCCCTTTAAATGTGAACTTTCTAGCTCCCCAAGTATAAAAAAACAAACAAAACAAAAAAATAATTTATGCTTACCAGATAAATTCCATTCCTTCCGGATAGGGAGAGTCCATGGCTTCATTCCTTACTGTTAGGAAATACAACACCTCGCCACCAGGAGGAGGCAAAGACACCCCAACTAAAGGCTTAAATATCCCCCCACTTCAACATTACCCCAGTCATTCTGCCAAGGGAACAAGGAAAAGTAGGAGAAACATTAGGGTACATTAGGTTTTCCTTCCTAACATAGGAAGAGTCCACTGCTTCATTCCTTACTGTTGGGAAAACTTTACCCAAGCTCCAGAGGACACTGAATGAATAACGGGAGGGAACAAAAAGGAAGAGGCAAACCCTATTCTGAGGGGAACACAGTCTGCAAAACCTCTCCCGAAAGCTGCTTCAGCCGAAGCAAAAAAATCATCAAACTTGTAAAATTTTGAAAAAGTATGCGAGAAGGACCAGGTAGCCGCCTTACAAATCTGATCCATAAAGGCCCAAGAGGAAGCCACTGCTCTAGTGGAATGAGCCGTTATCCTCTCAGGAGGACGATGTCCTGCTGTCTCGTAAGCTAAGTGGATGACACTCCTTAACCAAAAAGATAGGAAAGTCGAAGTAGCCTTCTGCCCCTTACGCTTCCCCGAATAGACAACAAAGAGAAAAATTGTCTAAACTCCTTAGTAGCCTGAAGATAGAACTTCAAGGTGGGAACCACATCCAAATTGTGAAGTAAGCGTTTTTTCGATGAAGGATTAGAACACTAGGAAGGAACCACAACCTCCTGATTGATGTTGCAATCCGACACAACCTTAGGAAGAAAACCTAATTTAGTATGTAAAACTGCCTTATCTGCATGAAAAATCAGATAAGGGGGCTCAAATTGCAAAGCAGAGATCTCAAACTTGCGCAGAGGCAATAGCCAATAAAAAGAGAACCTTCCAAAATAAAAATTTAATGTCAACGTAATGCAGAGGCTCAAACGGAACCTGTTGCAAAACCAGAACAACAAGATTTAGGCTCCAAGGAGGAGCCCCAGATCTAAAACACAGGGCTGATCCTAATCAGAGCCTTAAGAAAGGACTGCACGTCTGGAAGCTCAGCCAGTATCTTGTGCAATAAAACCGACAGGGCCCAAATTTGTCCCCTCAGGGAACTAGCAGAAATGCCCTTCTCCAGCCCATCCTGGAGAAAAGATAAGACTTTAACTCTGTGCCAGGAAAAACCATGCTCTTCACACCTGAATAAGTAGGTCCTCCACACCTTGACTGAGAACTAAGCCGTCTTCCAAGTACTCTTGGGTTGCTCGGGCTTGGAGGAGGATTGTTGTCATTGGGATTTGTCAGAAGGAATGAAAAATGATAAGATTGTCGTCCCTTAGACTTGTTCTTATCTTGCGGTAGGAAGGCACCCTTGCCTCCGGTAACTGTAGAAATAATGGAGTCCAGGCCTGGACCAAATAAAATATTTCTCTTGAAGGGAAGAGAAAGGAGTCTGGACTTAGCAGTCATATCCGCAGACCAAGACTTCAACCAGAGCACCCGGTGGGCTAGGACCGCAAAGCCAGAAGCATTTGCATTTAGGCGAAAAATTTACATGTTCGCATCACAGATAAAAGAATTAGCAATTCTCACTGAATATCCTCAAGGGGAGACCCCACCTCAACGTCAGCAGCCGGATGAAACAAAAATCCTGTATGTTGAAACATCTTTCTCAGAAAGGTTTCCATTTTCTTATCCATCGGCTCTCTGAATGAAGAACTATCCTCAAGCTTTAATTCTGTCTTGAATATTCTCGAGGGGAGACTCCATCTCAATGAGTTCCGACAAAGAGTCGCACCAATAGGTAGCAGCACCAGCAACCATGGCAACGCCAGCCGCCGATTGAAACAAAAATCCCGTATGTTGAAACATCTTTCTCAGGAAGGTTTCCATTTTCTTATCCATCGGCTCCCTGAATGAAGAACTATCCTCAAGAGGTATAGTAGTACGTTTAGCAAGAGTAGAGATAGCACCATCCACCTTAGGAATCTATCCCCACAAATCCAGTTGAGAGTCCAGGACCGGGAACAACTTTTTAAAAGTAGACGTGGAGGAAAAGGAAGAACCCATTCTTTCCCATTCGTTCTTAATAATGTTCGCCATCTTAACCGGCACAGGAGAAGTCAAAAGGAACTTTCCTGTCTTTGTTAATTCTGTTTAATTTAGGTATCATAGGTTCTTCAGGGAGCACGGCCTCTGGAACCTCTAACGTAGACAGACCTTCCTTTAATAAAAAAGGCAAGTGCTCAATTTTAAATCTAAAAGACGGTTCCTCCACAGCAGGAGGCTCAGACACAAAGGACTCCTACCCAGAAAGTTCACCCTCTGAAGCTACAGAGGTTAACTCATCATCGGAAAACTGGGACATAATAGCTAAATCTGATAAATATTTAGATGACTCCGGAGTGAATAATGTAGCAAGGGTAGTAATCCCACGGGACGCCGAGTCCTGAGAGGTAGACGGCTCAGAGGGACTAAGAGTCTTAACAGGCTTATCTCCCTTCTTAGACTTTATAACGGTGTTAAGGCATGTGGAACATAATTGAGTGGGCAGAAAAACCACGGCCTCCTCACAATATAAACAAGTATGATTTCGTACAGAAGTACCTTCTAACATGTCATAGTCCTCCATAGCTCAGGTTATACCCACAGGACACAAATAAAAACATTTTTTATTATAGGAAACTGCACCTTTATACTCCCAATGGCTGGGGCACTCACCACCTCCTAGACCCAGACAGTTAACAGAGGAAACACTCTCCTCAGGTTCAAGTCTCAGCCAGAATGGAGGAAATGAACATAGACCACACCCGGTCACATGGAGTGCAAGACAGTACTTCCCCTGTTATTACAAGTACAGCAAGTAATAGGAGATGTGCAACACTTTCAAAACGGAAAGTGAAACTTAAAAGTGAAACCTATTTGTTCCAGCTAAAAACACACAGTCTATCAGCCCAGGAAAAAATCAAACAAAGCAGCATGTAAATAATTAATTAACCCCAACTGTTCAATAAACCCCCTTCAGAGGATATTAACCTTGGAGCCACACTGTGACCCTGTTATAGCGTTTTATGTGTAAAAATGTAAACAATCTTACCACCAGGATCCATGCTGTGGAACAGAACACAGCCTCTCAAGTGTGAAAGTCTTATAGCAGCACACCTGACATGGACTTAAGTGAAAGAAAGCAGGCAGTGAAACTCGTCAACACTGATTGCTTAGGAGATGTTAGCACTAGTCTGGATGGTTTCGCAGGAAAAACTTTCCCTGCATCTCCAGACTAACTTTCATCAATACTCCCACTGAGAGGTTGACATGACTACTTAAAACTCCAGTCCTATCTCGAAGGGCAGATACCATTTTTCAGAACTCTAAATCCAAATCTTTTGACATTTTTCTGACACCTCCTAACGTAAAGAAAGGCAAAGAATGACTGGGGTAATGAGGAAGTGGGAGGGATATTTAAGCCTTTAGTTGGGGAGTCTTTGTCTCCTCCTGGTGGCCAGGTGTTGTATTTCCCAACAGTAAGGAATGAAGCCATGGACTCTATCTTAGGAAGGAAAAAGTAAGTATTCATTACAATAACAAAAGTTAACAATCACTAAACCTTTGAATTTAATGTTTGGGGGAACATAAGCAAATTTAGCATATCTGAATTCTGCAGAATAAGGCATTTATCTATCAATCATTCATTAGTTAATTAAAGATACAGTAAACTAGTTTTTGTTCTTTTGTCTAAAAGAAGTAATTTCTAATTTATTGTTTTTTTTTTGGGGGGGGGGGGGTTTAATATTCAAGTTAATTTGCTGTGAGGTGTGTGATTACCCACAAGCAGGTGTTGTCCTTATTCACCAGTGAGAATTTAATTCCGAGGACCAGCAGTGTACAAACACATATAACTTCTTATTTTCAAAACCAAAATGAAAAATACTTTTATTATTGTGTCTGTAAGAACCAAAAACATAATTTATGCTTACCTGATAAATTCCTTTCTTCTGTTGTGTGATCAGTCCACGGGTCATCATTACTTCTGGGATATAACTCCTCCCCAACAGGAAATGCAAGAGGATTCACCCAGCAGAGCTGCATATAGCTCCTCCCCTCTACGTCAGTCCCAGTCATTCGACCAAGAATCAACGAGAAAGGAGTAACCAAGGGTGAAGTGGTGACTGGAGTATAATTTAAAAGATATCTACCTGCCTTAAAACAGGGCGGGCCGTGGACTGATCACACAACAGAAGAAAGGAATTTATCAGGTAAGCATAAATTATGTTTTCTTCTGTTATGTGTGATCAGTCCACGGGTCATCATTACTTCTGGGATACCAATACCAAAGCAAAAGTACACGGATGACGGGAGGGATAGGCAGGCTCATTATATAGAAGGAACCACTGCCTGAAGAACCTTTCTCCCAAAAATAGCCTCCGAAGAAGCAAAAGTGTCAAATTTGTAAAATTTGGAAAAAGTATGAAGCGAAGACCAAGTTGCAGCCTTGCAAATCTGTTCAACAGAGGCCTCATTCTTAAAGGCCCAAGTGGAAGCCACAGCTCTAGTGGAGTGAGCTGTAATTCTTTCAGGAGGCTGCTGCCCAGCAGTCTCATAGGCTAAACGTATTATGCTACGAAGCCAAAAAGAGAGAGAGGTAGCAGAAGCTTTTTGACCTCTCCTCTGTCCAGAGTAAACGACAAACAAGGAAGAAGTTTGGCGAAAATCTTTAGTTGCCTGCAAGTAGAACTTGAGGGCACGAACTACATCCAGATTGTGTAGAAGACGTTCCTTCTTTGAAGAAGGATTTGGACACAAGGATGGTACAACAATCTCTTGATTGATGTTCCTGTTAGTGACTACCTTAGGTAAGAACCCAGGTTTAGTACGCAGAACTACCTTGTCTGAGTGAAAAATCAGATAAGGGGAATCACAATGTAAGGCTGATAACTCAGAGACTCCTCGAGCCGAGGAAATAGCCATTAAAAACAGAACTTTCCAAGATAACATTCTTATATCAATGGAATGAAGGGGTTCAAACGGAACACCCTGTAAAACGTTAAGAACTAAGTTTAAACTCCATGGTGGAGCAACAGCTTTAAATACAGGCTTGATCCTAGCTAAAGCCTGACAAAAGGACTGGACGTCTGGATTTTCTGACAGACGTCTGTGTAACAAGATGGACAGAGCTGAAATCTGTCCCTTTAATGAACTAGCTGATAAACCCTTTTCTAAACCTTCTTGTAGAAAGGACAATATCCTAGCGATCCTAACCTTACTCCAGGAGTAACCTTTGGATTCGCACCAGTATAGGTATTTCCGCCATATTTTATGGTAAATCCTTCTGGTAACAGGCTTCCTAGCCTGAATCAGGGTATCAATAACCGACTCAGAAAAACCACGTTTTGATAAAATCAAGCGTTCAATTTCCAAGCAGTCAGCTTCAGAGAAGTTAGATTTTGGTGTTTGAATGGACCCTGTATCAGAAGGTCCTGTCTTAGAGGTAGAGACCAAGGCGGACAGGATGACATGTCCACCAGATCTGCATACCAAGTCCTGCGTGGCCATGCAGGTGCTATTAGAATTACTGATGCTCTCTCCTGTTTGATTTTGGCAATCAATCGAGGAAGCAGCGGGAAGGGTGGAAACACATAAGCCATCCTGAAGTTCCAAGGTGCTGTCAAAGCATCTATCAGAACTGCTCCCGGATCCCTGGATCTGGACCCGTAGCGATGAAGTTTGGCGTTCTGGCGAGACGCCATGAGATCTATCTCTGGTTTGCCCCAACGTCGAAGTATTTGGGCAAAGATCTCCGGATGAAGTTCCCACTCCCCCGGATGAAAAGTCTGGCGACTCAAGAAATCCGCCTCCCAGTTCTCCACTCCCGGGATGTGGATTGCTGACAGGTGGCAAGAGTGAGACTCTGCCCAGCGAATTATCTTTGATACTTCCATCATTGCTAGGGAGCTTCTTGTCCCTCCCTGATGGTTGATGTAAGCTACAGTCGTGATGTTGTCCGACTGAAACCTGATGAACCCCCGAGTTGTTAACTGGGGCCAAGCCAGAAGGGCATTGAGAACTGCTCTCAATTCCAGAATGTTTATTGGAAGGAGACTCTCCTCCTGATTCCATAGTCCCTGAGCCTTCAGAGAATTCCAGACAGCGCCCCAACCTAGTAGGCTGGCGTCTGTTGTTACAATTGTCCAGTCTGGCCTGCTGAATGGCATCCCCCTGGACAGGTGTGGCCGATGAAGCCACCATAGAAGAGAATTTCTGGTCTCTTGATTCAGATTCAGAGTAGGGGACAAATCTGAGTAATCCCCATTCCACTGACTTAGCATGCATAATTGCAGCGGTCTGAGGTGTAGACGTGCAAAAGGTACTATGTCCATTGCCGCTACCATTAAGCCGATCACCTCCATGCATTGAGCTACTGACGGGTGTTGAATGGAATGAAGGACGCGGCATGCATTTTGAAGCTTTGTTAACCTGTCTTCTGTCAGGTAAATCTTCATTTCTACAGAATCTATAAGAGTCCCCAAGAATGGAACTCTTGTGAGAGGAAAAAGAGAACTCTTCTTTTCGTTCACCTTCCATCCATGCGACCTTAGAAATGCCAGAACTAACTCTGTATGAGACTTGGCAGTTTGAAAGCTTGAAGCTTGTATTAGAATGTCGTCTAGGTACGGAGCTACCGAAATCCCTCGCGGTCTTAGTACCGCTAGAAGGGCACCCAGAACCTTTGTGAAGATTCTTGGAGCCGTAGCCAGTCCGAATGGAAGAGCTACAAACTGGTAGTGCCTGTCTAAGAAGGCAAACCTTAGGTACCGGTGATGATCTTTGTGGATCGGTATGTGAAGGTAAGCATCCTTTAAATCCACTGTGGTCATGTACTGACCCTCTTGGATCATGGGTAAGATTGTCCGAATAGTTTCCATTTTGAACGATGGAACTCTTAGGAATTTGTTTAGAATCTTTAAATCTAAGATTGGCCTGAAAGTTCCCTCTTTTTTGGGAACCACAAACAGGTTTGAGTAGAACCCTTGTCCTTGTTCCGACCGTGGAACCGGATGGATCACTCCCATTAATAACAGATCTTGTACGCAGCGTAGAAACGCTTCTTTCTTTATCTGGTTTGTTGACAACCTTGACAGATGAAATCTCCCTCTTGGGGGAGATAATTTGAAGTCTAGAAGGTATCCCTGAGATATGATCTCTAGAGCCCAGGGATCCTGAACATCTCTTGCCCAGGCCTGGGCAAAGAGAGAGAGTCTGCCCCCCACTAGATCCGGTCCCGGATCGGGGGCTCTCGGTTCATGCTGTCTTTGGGGCAGCAGCAGGTTTCCTGGCCTGCTTGCTCTTGTTCCAGGACTGGTTAGGCTTCCAGCCTTGCCTGTAACGAGCAACAGCTCCTTCCTGTTTTGGTGCAGTGGAGGTTGATGCTGCTCCTGTTTTGAAATTCCGAAAGGGACGAAAATTAGACTGTCTAGCCTTAGCTTTGGCTTTGTCTTGAGGTAGGGCGTGGCCCTTACCGCCTGTAATGTCAGCGATAATTTCTTTCAAACCGGGCCCAAATAAAGACTGCCCCTTGAAAGGTATATTAAGTAATTTGGACTTAGAAGTCACATCAGCTGACCAGGATTTTAGCCACAGCGCCCTACGTGCCTGTATGGCGAATCCTGAGTTCTTAGCCGTGAGTTTAGTTAAATGTACTACGGCCTCCGAAATGAAAGAATTAGCTAGTTTAAGGACTCTAAGCCTGTCCGTAATGTCGTCTAGCGTAGATGAACTAAGGTTCTCTTCCAGCGACTCAATCCAAAATGCTGCCGCAGCCGTAATCGGCGCGATACATGCAAGGGGTTGTAATATAAAACCTTGTTGAACAAACATTTTCTTAAGGTAACCCTCTAACTTTTTATCCATTGGATCTGAAAAAGCACAGCTATCCTCCACCGGGATAGTGGTACGCTTAGCTAAAGTAGAAACTGCTCCCTCCACCTTGGGGACCGTCTGCCATAAGTCCCTAGTGGTGGCGTCTATTGGGAACATCTTTCTAAATATTGGAGGGGGTGAGAACGGCACACCGGGTCTATCCCACTCCTTAGTAACAATTTCAGTTAGTCTCTTAGGTATAGGAAAAACGTCAGTACTCGCCGGTACCGCAAAGTATTTATCCAACCTACACAGTTTCTCTGGTATTGCAACGGTGTTACAATCGTTAAGAGCTGCTAAGACCTCCCCTAGTAATACACGGAGGTTCTCCAATTTAAATTTAAAATTTGAAATATCTGAGTCCAATTTGTTTGGATCAGAACCGTCACCCACAGAATGAAGCTCTCCGTCCTCATGCTCTGCGAGCTGTGACGCAGTATCAGACATGGCCCTTGCATTGTCAGCGCACTCTGTTCTCACCCCAGAGTGATCACGCTTGCCTCTTAGTTCTGGTAATTTAGACAAAACTTCAGTCATAACAGTAGCCATATCTTGTAATGTTATCTGTAATGGCCGCCCAGATGTACTAGGCGCCATAATATCACGCACCTCCCGGGCGGGAGATGCAGGTACTGCCGCGTGAGGCGAGTTAGTCGGCATAACTCTCCCCTCGCTGTTTGGTGAAATTTGTTCACATTGTACAGATTGACTTTTATTTAAAGTAGCATCAATACAGTTAGTACATAAATTTCTATTGGGCTCCACCTTGGCATTGGAACAAATGACACAGATATCTTCCTCTGAGTCAGACATGTTTAACACACTAGCAAAAAACTTACAACTTGGTTATAATCTTTTTTAGCAAAAAAATACTGTGCCTCAAAGAGGTACTAAACGATTAAATAACAGTTGAAATAATGAACTGAAAAACAGTTATAGCATCAAACTTTAAAACAACACAACTCTTAGCAAAGGTTTGTTCCCATTAGTAAAAACAGAATTTATGTTTACCTGATAAATTTCTTTCTCCAACGGTGTGTCCGGTCCACGGCGTCATCCTTACTTGTGGGATATTCTCTTCCCCAACAGGAAATGGCAAAGAGCCCAGCAAAGCTGGTCACATGATCCCTCCTAGGCTCCGCCTACCCCAGTCATTCGACCGACGTTAAGGAGGAATATTTGCATAGGAGAAACCATATGGTACCGTGGTGACTGTAGTTAAAGAAAATAAAATATCAGACCTGATTAAAAAAACCAGGGCGGGCCGTGGACCGGACACACCGTTGGAGAAAGAAATTTATCAGGTAAACATAAATTCTGTTTTCTCCAACATAGGTGTGTCCGGTCCACGGCGTCATCCTTACTTGTGGGAACCAATACCAAAGCTTTAGGACACGGATGAAGGGAGGGAGCAAATCAGGTCACCTAAATGGAAGGCACCACGGCTTGCAAAACCTTTCTCCCAAAAATAGCCTCAGAAGAAGCAAAAGTATCAAACTTGTAAAATTTGGTAAAAGTGTGCAGTGAAGACCAAGTCGCTGCCCTACATATCTGATCAACAGAAGCCTCGTTCTTGAAGGCCCATGTGGAAGCCACAGCCCTAGTGGAATGAGCTGTGATTCTTTCGGGAGGCTGCCGTCCGGCAGTCTCGTAAGCCAATCTGATGATGCTTTTAATCCAAAAAGAGAGAGAGGTAGAAGTTGCTTTTTGACCTCTCCTTTTACCTGAATAAACAACAAACAAGGAAGATGTTTGTCTAAAATCCTTTGTAGCATCTAAATAGAATTTTAGAGCGCGAACAACATCCAAATTGTGCAACAAACGTTCCTTCTTTGAAACTGGTTTTGGACACAGAGAAGGTACGATAATCTCCTGGTTAATGTTTTTGTTAGAAACAACTTTTGGAAGAAAACCAGGTTTAGTACGTAAAACCACCTTATCTGCATGGAACACCAGATAAGGAGGAGAACACTGCAGAGCAGATAATTCTGAGACTCTTCTAGCAGAAGAAATCGCAACTAAAAACAAAACTTTCCAAGATAATAACTTAATATCAACGGAATGTAAGGGTTCAAACGGAACCCCCTGAAGAACTGAAAGAACTAAATTGAGACTCCAAGGAGGAGTCAAAGGTTTGTAAACAGGCTTGATTCTAACCAGAGCCTGAACAAAGGCTTGAACATCTGGCACAGCTGCCAGCTTTTTGTGAAGTAATACCGACAAGGCAGAAATCTGTCCCTTCAGGGAACTTGCAGATAATCCTTTTTCCAATCCTTCTTGAAGGAAGGATAGAATCCTAGGAATCTTAACCTTGTCCCAAGGGAATCCTTTAGATTCACACCAACAGATATATTTTTTCCAAATTTTATGGTAAATCTTTCTAGTCACAGGCTTTCTGGCCTGAACAAGAGTATCGATAACAGAATCTGAGAATCCTCGCTTCGATAAAATCAAGCGTTCAATCTCCAAGCAGTCAGCTGGAGTGAAACCAGATTCGGATGTTCGAACGGACCCTGAACAAGAAGGTCTCGTCTCAAAGGTAGCTTCCAAGGTGGAGCCGATGACATATTCACCAGATCTGCATACCAAGTCCTGCGTGGCCACGCAGGAGCTATCAAGATCACCGACGCCCTCTCCTGCTTGATCCTGGCTATCAGCCTGGGGATGAGAGGAAATGGCGGGAACACATAAGCTAGTTTGAAGGTCCAAGGTGCTACTAGTGCATCCACTAGAGCCGCCTTGGGATCCCTGGATCTGGCCCCGTAGCAAGGAACTTTGAAGTTCTGACGAGAGGCCATCAGATCCATGTCTGGAATGCCCCACAGGTGAGTGACTTGGGCAAAGATTTCCGGATGGAGTTCCCACTCCCCCGGATGCAATGTCTGCCGACTCAGAAAATCCGCTTCCCAATTTTCCACTCCTGGGATGTGGATAGCAGACAGGTGGCAGGAGTGAGACTCCGCCCAAAGAATAATTTTGGTTACTTCTTCCATCGCTAGGGAACTCCTTGTTCCCCCCTGATGGTTGATGTACGCAACAGTCGTCATGTTGTCTGATTGAAACCGTATGAACCTGGTCCTCGCAAGCTGGGGCCAGGCCTGGAGAGCATTGAATATCGCTCTCAGTTCCAGAATATTTATCGGTAGAAGAGATTCTTCCCGAGACCAAAGACCCTGAGCTTTCAGGGATCCCCAGACCGCGCCCCAGCCTATCAGACTGGCGTCGGTCGTGACAATGACCCACTCTGGTCTGTGGAACATCATCCCTTGAGACAGATTGTCCAGGGACAGCCACCAACGGAGTGAGTCTCTGGTTCTCTGATTTACTTGTATCTTCGGAGACAAGTCTGTATAGTCCCCATTCCACTGACTGAGCATGCACAGTTGTAATGGTCTTAGATGAATGCGCGCAAAAGGAACTATGTCCATCGCCGCCACCATCAACCCGATCACTTCCATGCACTGAGCTATGGAAGGAAGAGGAACGGAATGAAGTATCCGACAAGAGTCCAGAAGCTTTGTTTTTCTGGCCTCTGTTAGAAAGATCCTCATTTCTAAGGAGTCTATAATTGTTCCCAAGAAGGGAACCCTTGTTGACGGGGATAGAGAACTCTTTTCCACGTTCACTTTCCAGCCGTGAGATCTGAGAAAGGCCAGGACAATGTCCGTGTGAGCCTTTGCTTGAGGAAGGGACGACGCTTGAATCAGAATGTCGTCCAGGTAAGGTACTACTGCAATGCCCCTTGGTCTTAGCACCGCTAGAAGGGACCCTAGTACCTTTGTGAAAATCCTTGGAGCAGTGGCTAATCCGAAAGGAAGCGCCACGAACTGGTAATGTTTGTCCAGGAATGCAAACCTTAGGAACCGATGATGTTCCTTGTGGATAGGAATATGTAGATACGCATCCTTTAAATCCACCGTGGTCATGAATTGACCTTCCTGGATGGAAGGAAGGATAGTTCGAATGGTTTCCATCTTGAACGATGGGACCTTGAGAAATTTGTTTAAGATCTTGAGATCTAGGATTGGTCTGAACGTTCCCTCTTTTTTGGGAACTATGAACAGATTGGAGTAGAACCCCATCCCTTGTTCTCTTAATGGAACAGGATGAATCACTCCCATTTTTAACAGGTCTTCTACACAATGTAAGAACGCCTGTCTTTTTATGTGGTCTGAAGACAACTGCGACCTGTGGAACCTCCCCCTTGGGGGAAGTCCCTTGAATTCCAGAAGATAACCCTGGGAGACTATTTCTAGCGCCCAAGGATCCAGAACATCTCTTGCCCAAGCCTGAGCGAAGAGAGAGAGTCTGCCCCCCACCAGATCCGGTCCCGGATCGGGGGCCAATATTTCATGCTGTCTTGGTAGCAGTGGCAGGTTTCTTGGCCTGCTTTCCCTTGTTCCAGCCTTGCATTGGTCTCCAAGCTGGCTTGGCCTGAGAAGTATTACCCTCTTGCTTAGAGGACGTAGCACCTTGGGCTGGTCCGTTTTTACGAAAGGGACGAAAATTAGGTCTATTTTTTGCCTTGAAGGGCCGATCCTGAGGAAGGGCGTGGCCCTTACCCCCAGTGATATCAGAGATAATCTCTTTCAAGTCAGGACCAAACAGCGTTTTCCCCTTGAAAGGAATGTTTAGTAGCTTGTTCTTGGAAGACGCATCAGCCGACCAAGATTTCAACCAAAGCGCTCTGCGCGCCACAATAGCAAACCCAGAGTTCTTAGCCGCTAACTTAGCCAATTGCAAAGAGGCGTCTAGAGTGAAAGAATTAGCCAATTTGAGAGCATTGATTCTGTCCATAATCTCCTCATAAGGAGGAGAGTCACTATCGAGCACCTTAAGCAGTTCATCAAACCAGAAATATGCGGCAGTAGTGACAGGGACAATGCATGAAATGGGTTGTAGAAGGTAACCCTGCTGAACAAACATCTTTTTAAGCAAACCTTCTAATTTTTTATCCATAGGATCTTTGAAAGCACAACTATCCTCTATGGGAATAGTGGTGCGTTTGTTTAAAGTAGAAACCGCTCCCTCGACCTTGGGGACTGACTGCCATAAGTCCTTTCTGGGGTCGACCATAGGAAACAATTTTTTAAATATGGGGGGAGGGACGAAAGGAATACCGGGCCTTTCCCATTCTTTATTAACAATGTCCGCCACCCGCTTGGGTATAGGAAAAGCTTCTGGGAGCCCCGGCACCTCTAGGAACTTGTCCATTTTACATAGTTTCTCTGGGATGACTAAATTTTCACAATCATCCAGAGTGGATAATACCTCCTTAAGCAAAATGCGGAGATGTTCCAATTTAAATTTAAATGTAATCACATCAGATTCAGCCTGCTGAGAAATGTTCCCTAAATCAGTAATTTCTCCCTCAGACAAAACCTCCCTGGCCCCCTCAGATTGGGTTAGGGGCCCTTCAGAGATATTAATATCAGCGTCGTCATGCTCTGCAGTAACTAAAACAGAGCAGCCACGCTTACGCTGACAAGGGTTAATTTTGGCTAAAATGTTTTTGACAGAATTATCCATTACAGCCGTTAATTGTTGCATAGTAAGGAGTATTGGCGCGCTAGATGTACTAGGGGCCTCCTGAGTGGGCAAGACTCGTGTAGACGAAGGAGGGAATGATGCAGTACCATGCTTACTCCCCTCACTTGAGGAATCATCTTGGGCATCATTGTCATTATCACATAAATCACATTTATTTAAATGAATAGGAATTCTGGCTTCCCCACATTCAGAACACAGTCTATCTGGTAGTTCAGACATGTTAAACAGGCATAAACTTGATCAGAAAGTACAAAAAACGTTTTAAAATAAAACCGTTACTGTCACTTTAAATTTTAAACTGAACACACTTTATTACTGCAATTGCGAAAAAACATGAAGGAATTGTTCAAAATTCACCAAATTTTCACCACAGCGTCTTAAAGCCTTGAAAATATTGCACACCAATTTTGGAAGCTTTAACCCTTAAAATAACGGAACCGGAGCCGTTTTAAGCTTTAAACCCCTTTACAGTCCCTGGTATCTGCTTTGCTGAGACCCAACCAAACCCAAAGGGGAATACGATACCAAATGACGCCTTCAGAAGTCTTTTATAAGTATCAGAGCTCCTCTCACATGCGACTGCATGCCATGCCTCTCAAAAACAAGTGCGCAACACCGGCGCGAAAATGAGACTCTGCCTATGCTTTGGGAAAGCCCCTAAAGAATAAGGTGTCTAAAACAGTGCCTGCCGATATTATTATATCAAAATACCCAGATAAAATGATTCCTCAAGGCTAAATATGTGTTAATAATCAATCGATTTAGCCCAGAAAAAGTCTACAGTTTAAATAAGCCCTTGTGAAGCCCTTATTTACAATCGTAATAAACATGGCTTACCGGATCCCATAGGGAAAATGACAGCTTCCAGCATTACATCGTCTTGTTAGAATGTGTCATACCTCAAGCAGCAAGGGACTGCAAACTGTTCCCCCAACTGAAGTTAATTGCTCTCAACAGTCCTGTGTGGAACAGCCATGGATTTTAGTTACGGTTGCTAAAATCATTTTCCTCATACAAACAGAATTCTTCATCTCTTTTCTGTTTCTGAGTAAATAGTACGTACCAGCACTATTTGAAAATAACAAACTCTTGATTGAATAATGAAAAACTACAGTTAAACACTAAAAAACTCTAAGCCATCTCCGTGGAGATGTTGCCTGTACAACGGCAAAGAGAATGACTGGGGTAGGCGGAGCCTAGGAGGGATCATGTGACCAGCTTTGCTGGGCTCTTTGCCATTTCCTGTTGGGGAAGAGAATATCCCACAAGTAAGGATGACGCCGTGGACCGGACACACCTATGTTGGAGAAATAACAATAATTAAATTTGACATAAAAAGTACAAAGCAACGTTTTTATGCACAGTCACTATAAGAATTCTCACAGCTCTGCTGAGAGAAGTTACCTCCCTTCAAAGAAGTTTGAAGACCCCTGAGATCTGTCAGAGATGAACCGGATCATGCAGGAAAAATAAAAGTGACTGACTGGAATTTTTTGATGCGTAGTAAAGAGCGCCAAAAACGGCCCCTCCCTCTCTCACACAGCAGTGAAGAGAAACGAAACTGTCACAATTACAAGCAAAAAACTGCCAAGTGGAAAATAATGCCCAAATATCTATTCACACAGTACCTCAGCAATGTAAACGATTCTACATTCCAGCAAAAACGTTTAGCATGATAAATAGTTATTAAAAGTATTAGTGACCTTTAGCAGAGTAGTTCCGGTGAAATACCATCCCCAGAATACTGAAGTGTATACATACATGTCATTTTAACGGTATGGCAGGATTTTCTCATCAATTCCATTCAGAAAATAAAAACTGCTACATACCTCAATGCAGATTCATCTGCCCGCTGTCCCCTGATCTGAAGCCTTTACCTCCCTCAGATGGCCGAGAACAGCAATATGATCTTAACTACTCCGGTTAAAATCATAGTAAAAAACTCTGGCAGATTCTTCCTCAAACTCTGCCAGAGAAGTAATAACACGCTCCGGTGCTATTGTAAAATAACAAACTTTTGATTGAAGTCATAAAAACTAAGTATAATCACCATAGTCCTCTCACACATCCTATCTAGTCGTTGGGTGCAAGAGAATGACTGGGACTGACGTAGAGGGGAGGAGCTATATGCAGCTCTGCTGGGTGAATCCTCTTGCATTTCCTGTTGGGGAGGAGTTATATCCCAGAAGTAATGATGACCCGTGGACTGATCACACATAACAGAAGAAATATGCTTTAAGAGAAATACTATGCATAATTCCACCTCTTAATACAGATTGTCTTATTTACCCATGGCACAATTTTAATGCCATGCTTTATTGAGCACAGTTATTGTGATTAAATTATTTGGGACCCATTATCTTTAATTTTGTTGCAGTTTCTCTCACTTATTTCATTGTTGCATACTTAATATGTAATATTTCACTGTCACTTTATCTGACAACTGTGCCCTTGGCATTTTTCACTGTAGGACAGTTCTGTATTCTGACTGTCTACCAGAAAATATTAGAGGGCAAGTCATGGAGAATCCCTTGCATATAATGCTGAGTACCCTCACAGGTACATGTACATCTACCACAGGTTGACAAACAAGGGTATGTATGTTAGAAATATATAACTATAGTTTATTAGTTGGAAGGGGGGGGGGAGTTACTTGTCCACTCAATGATAAAGACTGCAATTTCTTTCTTGTGTTTTCATACCAGCAATTAAACTTTTTACTTTTCTGAAACTTGTTTCCGAATCTCGTTCTAATGAGAACAGTAAACTCATCTTTTTTTGTAAAACTAAAGGGTGTTTCTAAGCACAAAAGGTAGGAGCATGGGGTGTGCTTAGTAAACTAGCAGAAAGGTTAGGAGTTTTCCTATATAATGTTTTGCTGCCCAGTGCAGTTACGGTACATTTATAGCATGAGATAAGGACTTAGATCTCCAAACATACAAGACCAAGCTGTTGTTTTAGTGATTTAGTGATAGAGATAAATAAGGAAGCAGGTAATAATGAATCTTTATAAGCACAGCACACATACATGAGCACTTTGTGTGCAGCAGTGTAATACAAAAAAAATATAAGCACTGCTATTGTTCCTTCATGGAAATATCAAAGCCAGTTAGTCATTTATGACACATTCCCTAGAAGAGAGACAGTCTCAAACAGAGTCTGTGCTGAAATTGTGTTAACTTTCCACTATAACACCACTTTTTAAAAATAAAAGTATTAAAAACTATTAAAAAAATAAGCATGCCTGCTATGTGCTGTACAATTCATACAGGTTTATTTGGGACCTCTATATTGTAATCATGTTTGATAAAGGAAAACATAATACTATTACTTTTTCTAGCTTTTCTGTATAACACCCCTGAAAATTGCTCTCGTTTTACTCCCTCTAGAGTCTAGAGAGGCTGGAGCTCAAGTGTTGACTTTTCTCTTGTATTAGCAAGCAAAGCTCCAGAGTCCTCTTCAGCCATATATTATCAGAGTTGTAATGATACTAGGTGCTTTAGGAACAGATATGTTTAGGATAGAAACTAGCAATAACTAACAGAAGGCTGCTTTTCAGCACCTATGCACTGGAGCCTATGATTAATAGGCATGTGTGACATAAATCTAATATGTATGTTCATACACACACACACACACACACACACACACACACACATATATATATATTATTATTTTTTTTTTTTTTAAACAAAGCTGCAAAATGATTTTCATATGTAAAGTTTTTTGCAGCTTACAATTTGTGTTTAATGTCCCTAAAACGACTTCTGTGCCGAGTATGATATATTGTTTCTTCCCCTTTCATTCCAGAAAAATAAAAGCAAAAAACTCTGAACCGACAGTGGAACCATAAAATGTATGACAAAAATATTTAGGAAATAATCTCACATGATGTTTACCATGTATGCTATACAACGCAATTACAAACACACAAAAAAAAACACTGAAACTGATGTTTTAAGACAATGAGGTTTTCTTTTTCTTTAAAAAAAATAGCTTTAACAATGGGTGTAAAATGGCTCAGTAGTGAAAGGGTTAAATAGAATGTGAGCTGTCTACTTACATTGTCAGATGATGGCTTTGGTGATAACCTGGCGTTCAGTGCATCTGTCTTATTGTTCGAAAGCTTCAGCAGATCACAAAAGTAGAAAGTCAAACTTGAAACCATCAGACGTTAATGAGAGGTTCCAGCTAGAAGAAACAAAATACCCATGTACTTCAGTTAGTCAGAAAAAGGATATATCCTCATTACAATAAATAATTACAAGAGCAGCTAAACAATGCACGCAGTGTGCGTAGCCCTGAAATAGCTATTTCTAGAGAAGCCCTTCCAGAAAAAAATAACTTGTATGAACAATTAATTATCAAGAAAGTTTATTTCCAACTAAACAAACAGAGACCTTCACTGAAACAAATGTTATGTTGGTCAATGTAAATCTAATTTACACACTATTAAAGGGACAGTAAGCTGCTGGGCACAACTGCTTGCAATAGTTACTACACACCATGCTATTGTTTCTCCTCTTGTACCTGCCACTTTCTTCAAAGCATTCTTTTATTTTAACCCTTTACAAGTGCTGGTTAGTGAAACTCTGCATCTTCACACTGGGCGCTGCCATATTGGAGTTTAAGCATTAAAGCACACTGTGTAGTTACAGATCTGTTACAGTGCCGTCTTCTTAAAGGGACATGAAACCCAACATTTTCCTTTTGTGATTCAGATATTGCGTGCAATTTTAAACAACTTTCTAATGTACTTCATTTTCTTTATTCACTTGGTATCTTTTGTTGAAAAGCAGGGACCTATGCTTAGGGGCCTGCCCATTTCTGGAACACTATATGGCAGAAGTTTTGCAAG
The DNA here is from genome assembly GCF_027579735.1 of Bombina bombina. Classification (NCBI taxonomy): domain Eukaryota; kingdom Metazoa; phylum Chordata; class Amphibia; order Anura; family Bombinatoridae; genus Bombina; species Bombina bombina. The sequence continues at coordinate 1,226,807,969 of NC_069500.1, read as the reverse complement.
AATGTTAACCATTTGCATTTTTTTATTTTTAAATCTCAATTAAAAAGGTTGGATTTCAGAATAAGTTTGTAATTTAGAATTCCGGATTTGGGAATTTGTACCTGTATATGCTTTATAAACAGGTGCACATATGCTTTGCACACAGTAAAAAGCTACCACTAAACAGTGCTGTTAAATGTTTCTGTTCAAAATGTAAATACATAAATTCATTCTATTCAAAACAGCAGTTTCAGAGATCCATAGAAAACAACTTTATTTACAAGTCTCTTAAAGGTCAACTACTCCCCCTTCAGGCAGCATGAGATATGAACACACAAATGTATTCTAACTCCTGTTAACTGCAACATGAATGTAGCACATGACATATCTATGACAATATTTTAGTGTGTTCACTCACTCCTTTAGTAAACTCAATGACTGCAGCTGCATTTTAATGTTTTAGTGGCTTATTTATCCAAACAAAACAGAACTGCAAAATATCAGTGAAAATGAATAAAGATATTCAAGGGATAGAGAGGTCAAAATTGAAAAGTACATGAGTGCATTTAGTTTAAATAGCATCATTTTACAATATACTTTTATTAGCAAAAAAGCATCTTAGTAAAATTAGTTTTTCCAGCACCCTGTGAAGGTCCAATGCACCAACAGTCAAATACAATATGTTCTCAGAGAGTCGGCAGTGGCTTGTATGACACAAATTCAAGGGACAGGTTTAAAAAGATAGCTAATCCCTTTATTACCCATTCCCTAGTTTTGCATGGCCAACACAGGTATATTAATATATTTTTTCCCTCTGTGATTACCTTGTATCTAAGCCTCTGCAGACTGCACCCTGAGCTAAGTTCTTTTGAAAGACTTGTATTTTAGAGAATCAATAATGACTTATAAATAACTCCACGGGAGTGAGAACAGTTATCTACACAGCACACTAGAACTAGCGTTGTCTAGCTGTAAAAAAAACTGTCAAAATGCAGAGATAAGAAGCAGCCTTCAAAAGTTTAGAAATCAAATTGATCCTACCTAGGTTTAGCTTTCAAAAAAGAATACCAAATGAACAAAGCAAAATGATGATAAAAGTAAATTGGAAGGTTGTTTTAAATTGCATGCTTCATAAAAGTTTTATTTTGACTTAAAGGGACATGAAACCCAAAAAAAATGTCTTTCATGATTCAGATAGATAATACAATTTTATACAACTTTTTAATTTACTTCTATTATATAATTTGTTTCATTCTCTTGGTATCATTTGTTGAAGGAGCAGCAATGCACTACTGGTTTCTAACTGAACACATGGGTATGACAATCGGTGTGTGTGTATGAATGTATGCACAGTATGTATGTATGTATATACAGCCAACAATCAGCAGCTAGAACCTAGTTTTATTTGCTGCTACTGAGCTTACCTAGATAAACCTTTCAGCAAAGGATAATAAGAGATGGAAGCAAATTAAATAATAGAAGTAAATTGGAAAGTTGTTTAAAATTGTATTCTCTATCTAAATCATGAAATAAACATTTTGGGTTTCATGTCCCTTTAACTGTCCCTTTCAGTATTCACTACACACCACCAACAGCTCTCTAAGCAGGCATGGTGTTTGAATCCTGATGCTATACTAGCATATGTGTGTATGCCGTTGGAACAGTAATAACTTCTACTAGAAGAATTTTGCTAACAAAACTATATTGCTTCTATTTAAAAAACAGAATTTATGCTTACCTTATACATTTCTCTCTCTTGTGATGTATCAAGTCCACGGATTCATCCATACTTGTGGGATATTCTCCTTCTCTACAGGAAGTGGCAGAGCTGTCCATATAGCTCCTCCCTTAGCTCCAGCCCCCAGTCATTCGACCGAAGGCTAGGAAGAAAAATGAGAAACTATAGGGTGCAGTGGTGACTGAAGTTTTTAAAATAAAAATATACTACCTGTCTTAAATAGACAGGGCGGGCCGTGGACTCGATACAACACAAGAGAAAGAAATTTATCAGGTAAGCATAAATTCTGTTTTCTCTTGTAAGATGTATCGAGTCCACGGATTCATCCATACTTGTGGGATACCAATACCAAAGCTTTAGGACACGGATGAAGGGAGGGACAAGACAGGTTCCTTAAACGGAAGGCACCACTGCTTGTAGAACCTTTCTCCCAAAAATAGCCTTCGAAGAAGCAAAAGAATCGAATTTGTAAAATTTGGAAAAAGTATGAAGCGAAGACCAAGTCGCCGCCTTACAAATCTGTTCAACAGAAGCCTCATTTTTAAAAGCCCATGTGGAAGCCACTGCTCTAGTAGAATGAGCAGTAATTCTTTCAGGAGGCTGCTGGCCAGCAGTCTCATAAGCCATACGGATGATGCTTTGCAGCCAAAAAGAAAGAGGTAGCCGTAGCCTTTTGACCTCTCCGCTTACCAGAATAGACAACAAACAATGAAGATGTTTGACGGAAATCTTTGGTTGCTTGTAAGCAGAACTTTAAAGCACGAACCTCCACACTCCTCTTTCCCTTCCTAGCAGTTAAGCAGGCAGAGAGAATGACTGGGGGTGGAGCTAAGGGAGGAGCTATATAGACAGCTCTGCTGTGGGTGCTCTCTCTGCCACTTCCTGTAGGGAAGGAGAATATCCCACAAGTATGGATGAATCCGTGGACTCGATACATCTTACAAGAGAAATTAAATACATTTATGCACATTTAAATTCTGACCTTTCTTTTGCTTAAAGGGACATAAAACAATTATTTTCTTTCATGATTCAGATAGAAAATACAATTTTACACAACTTTCCAATTTACTTCTGTTATCAAATTTTCTTTGTTTTCTTGTTATTCTTTGTTGAAATGCTGGGATGTAAGCTCATGAGTGTGCATGTGTCTACAGCACTATTTAATAACTGACAAATATGCAATACAAAAGACAATGCAATAGCACTTTTTAATAAAAAAAAAAATTAAATGAGCAATATATTTTCTATAATATTTTCAAAGTTAATCCAATTTCCCTCCACTTGTATCATGTGACATCTACCAGCAAATTACAAAATGCATATATGTATATACTGTGCACTTTTACAAATGCTCAGTGGTAACTGGAGCCTCAGAAAGTGTGTACATATAAAAACAATGGGCACATTTTAATAATGGAAGCCTATTGGAATTTGCTTCCCATATTGCATGCTTTAGCTGAATCAGAAAATTTTAATTTTGACTTCCGCACACTTGCACTGAAAGGCACCAATAAATTAACAGCTTGTATGGAGAAGGTACTAGTCTGCTGAATGTTTGTCTGCAGACAGTAGCCATATACTGTTGTGATGGGTATATAAAAACACACTGCTTCAAAGTAGACATTTTAAAATCACTTATAATAATAATGAAGAAAAATGTATTCTAAATTGTTTTCCAGTTAAACATTCAGTACAGCTGATTTTAAAAAAAACACACATAGTCGTATTTCCTATTCCTTCCATAAAAAAGTAACCTTCAGTTACTCTCAAATACACTGAGTGCAAATAAACCAATGTTTTGTGTTTGTTTTTCTGTTTCTGTACAGAAGACACTTTACTGTCACTTTACTGGAGCAGTAATCATAGGAAAGCATTGTGTTGGGCTGTGAGGTTGCAGATCACTTTGTCTTGACAGAAGTGCACAAACTTTTGTGGTGTGTTAGTGTGATATAATTGTGTGGTGTGCAAATCACATGAAAAACAGCTTGCACAAAAAAAAAAAATCTTAATTTAAAGGACAATTAGAATAGAAAAAGTGCATGCGCTAATTTGTTAGCACTAGTGACCTTGTTACTCTGATTTAGAACAGGACCAGCAGTTCTCAGTGGCTCCCAAGCAGTACTTTTAACTATGTGCTTACCCTCTTTACTAAAGTTAAAACACAGAGTTGCAGGGTCACTAGTTTCTCCAAGATGTCAAATTTGCCACTTTCCCTCAGTCAACACGGCTGCGGGGAAGACTTTGCAGAAACCCAAGATTCTTCCAATTCTGAAATGACAAAATACCACCTACATCTTCCATCCAGATTACCAGGTTATTTATATATATATATATTATATATATATGCAAATAGAGAAAAAGGCACTCACTGAAAAATTATATAAAACAGAGCAGCTCTGTAATTTTTCTTTGCTGTATCATGCATTTGACAAAGGGGACGTAACATTCCCGAAACGTTATGCTTTTTATGTGACTTATTAAATGTTAAGTTTTATATAATTTGCCTTTTTGGATATTTTTTGTAAGTGCACCCTGGAGGCTGTTATTGTTTTATGGAGTGCCTATTCTACTGACTGCAATATATATATATATATATATATATATATATATATATATATATTTATATATATATATATATATATATATATATATATATATACACACATATATATATACATATATACACACATACACACTGTAGTATATAGATAGTGCAGGTTTATTCAATATATATATATATATATATATATATATATATATATATACACACATATACACACACACACACACACACACTAGGGCTGCACAATTAATCGCATATGCGATTTAAAACCGCAATTAATCGCCGCGATTTTAAAACCACGAGAGTCGCGATTTTTTCCTAAATAAAATACCGGTAATCATCAGAAGTGGCTGTAATATTGATTTGTTAGTGATTTCTTGCAAACCAGCTCCATCTAGTGGTTGCTTTTAGCACACATTTGTAAAATGGCTGTTTTACTTTCACTTTCTGTTCTCATAAGCAGCCGATCAATCTAGAAATCTAAAAGCAGAGCCCATGCAGGAATGAACAGGAGAGAAAGCCACTTACTTATATTTCCACCTAGGGACGTCTGTAGTCTGAAACTCAGGGTATGTAAACATTATGGAACCTCTCACACAATCTCCTGCTCCTCTGGCTCAAATACATAGCAGATGCAGTTAACCCCACGGCTCCCAAAAAAGGCTAAAACTGCAGTCCCCTCTGCTGCTGGGTTAACTTAACTGCATCTACAATGTTTTTTTATTTATATATATATCTGTGTGCAACTGTGTATGTGATTGTATATTATATATATGTGTGTGTGTGTGTGTGTGTGTATATATGTATATATATATATATATATATATATATATATATATATATATATAAATTGTGTGTGTATGTGGCTTATACTGCTTCATTTGTTAATCATATGACTGTCCAAGAAAACATGACAATGTTGTGTGTCATAAGACCTAACAACTGGCTTATGGCTACTATTTAATCACATCACAGGCAGCAAATTTAATTTTAACTATTTTGTGGTTATTGGACATTGAGAAACATGTACATTAAAATTCTGTAGTGTTAAATAAACTTTAGAATCAAAATGAAGGTGTTATAGTCATTTATAAGAAAATCGCGATTAAATCGCAATATCGATTTTTTTTTTTTTTTGCCCATATTGCCCAGCCCTAATACACACACATAGCCTTACTATTTAGATGCTTCAAATATCTGATAATCATAGAACTGTAAAGTGCTGTTCTTCATTAAATCCAATTAAGAAAGAGGCATAAGGAACTCGCAGGAAATTACCCGAATTAACTTGTAAGACATTGTCAGTTACATAGTAGATGAGGTTGAAAAAAGACCGAAGTCCATAGAGTTCAACCTATACAAATCTAAAATATATACAAAAAAGCTCCAGTTAAGCTTAAATAATCCCACTAAAAGGTGACCCATTTAATACTAGCAATCATATCCATGAATTAATTAGTTAATAGTTAAATGTTGCCTGAGTGTAATGTTTGGTAATGTGTTGCAGAGAGAGAATACCACTAAAACACAGTGCATGGAATTAATATAAAAATAATCAAATATATACATAAGTATAGTACACTGTTTATGTTTAGTATTTCTATCTAAAAACAAAAAAACAACCCTTGTTTTGACGTGGGAAGCTAGGTATTAGTTAACATGTTCGCTCACTGCATATGTACACTTATCCAGTGATCTATGTTCAGTATCTCCCAAGTGGTACAATCACACTGTTTGTTTTCTTTTTAAACTGAAATAAAGCAGTAAGAAATAAATTAAATTGAATTGTAAAATTAATGCTCATGGACATTTTCTCTTACATGCTTAGTTGAAATTTAGCTATTTCCCACTAGAGCATATTGAGGTATGCTCAGGACTGAGCACATCTTGAGCAGTATATAACAAACACATTGTTGCACTCAGAGCTGCAACCTCTAAACATGTTTGACCTGTGCAATTTTTGGACAAGTAACTAAAATGTGTGCAGCCATGTTATAAAGATAACACCACACATACACAAACATTCCCACATGTTCTCCCACAAAACACTCTCAACCACACTCTCATAACACACACATTCACGAAACACACGGTCACGCACACATTGAGGTATTGCGCAGACACTCACACAGGAGAGAACTCTGACACAAAAAAACCTTACCTCACACAGACTAAACACATAAACAAAACACACACAACATGCTCTCACGAAAAACAAACTGTCACACACCCATTCCCTCACACAAAACACTAACATGCAAATATCATTCAAATAATAATGACAAAATGATAAGTGCATGTATAAAAGTTAAACAATAAAACAGGTTAAATCACTATTAAACAATTACTCCATTGCTCTATATAATTATAGTCAGCACTCTATAATATTTTATTAATTTAATACTGTGACCTTCTGGGGTATTACACAGACACACACAGAAGAAAACTCTCGAAACACACACTCGACACACTCTCACAAGACATATTCTGTCGCACACAGTCTTAAACAAAAACACACATTCCCCTCACACAAAACACTTTCCTCCTGCTCTCAGCCTGGACCGCGGCATTAAAAAAAAAAAATATTTAAAGAAAAAAGTACATTCTTCTTGGCCTATGCACATCTCTTAAACAGAAATCAAAAAGCAACCACACACATAAAAATCAATGCAATTTATTGTGCAGCAAACAGAAAACAGCCCTTAATCATCCTATACGAACACTGTGCCACACCCACTATTTAAACTGTACATAGCCACACCCCTCTGACAGAGACTGCGGTTCTGAACAAGTGACTTTCTTTTTGTCCTGCACATAAATTAGATTTTTTTTCCAGCTTGAACAGGATCTGTTAAAACTCTGGGAATATTCATGATAATGAGATTGGTAATTTGTCTCTCACAAAGTTGGAGTTTAGAAATAATAATTTATGCAACAGTGTTACCATAGAAGTGTTGACACATTTATATACCTAGTGAACTGCTTGTAATAGACCCTACTATAAAGAAGAATATGCACAGAAACTGATCTAAAATCCAGTATAAAACCTTTAAAAAACTTACCTAGAAGCTTCCAGTTTAGCACTGTTGATGAGGTTAGGCTGGGATGCCCATTGAAAAGGGATAAGAAAGAAGAGCAGACCCCCTCCCCTGTATATGGAAATACCCATTACACAAAGAGAAGCAAGCAGGAGTCTGTAGACTTGGGTCTACATCTGATACGTTGGGGCTTGGTTAGGAGTCTGAAAAATCAGTACAATGTTATTAAAAAAATAAGCAAAACTATACGTTACAAACACACTCCCAGATGGGTTATATAAATGGATCATCTACAAAACATTTATGCAAAGAAAATCTATTGTACAGTGTTTCTTTAAGAAAGGATGTTATTTCTGGTAAAGGCAGAATGAAAAAGATGTGAATTTTTTTCTAAGGATGACAAAGAAGCATTATATACATTGAGTAAAAACAAACAAAATCAGCTGATAAAGGCGGAGCTACCATCATCTTAGATAAAGAACACTATGTTTCAGAAATAAAGCAACAGGTATCTGATGTTACAGTATAAAACCTTTTTGAGTTCTAATCTCATTTGTTGAGGGATGAGTAACTAAATTCCATTAAATAGAAAGCAAAAAACATAATTTATGTAAGAACTTACTTGATAAATTCATTTCTTTCATATTGGCAAGAGTCCATGAGCTAGTGACGTATGGGATATACAATTCTACCAGGAGGGGCAAAGTTTCCCAAACCTCAAAATGCCTATAAATACACCCCTCACCACACCCACAATTCAGTTTAACTAATAGCCAAGAAGTGGGGTGAAAAAATAAAAAGTAAAAAAGCATACAAAAGAGGAACTGGAAAAATTATTGTGCTTTTATACAAAAATCATAACCACCATAAAAAGGGTGGGCCTCATGGACTCTTGCCAATGTGAAAGAAATTAATTTATAAGGCACGTTCTTAAATAAATTATGTTTTCTTTCATGTAATTGGAAAGAGTCCATGAGCTAGTGACTTATGGGATAGAAATACCCAAGATGTGAAAGTCCACAGAAGAGTCACTAGAAAGGGAGGGATAAAATAAGAACAGCTATTTCCACTGAGATAGCTTTTCCTTGAAAACACTTAAATCAAGAGCAGGCGAATCAAACTGAAACTGCTGCCTGAAGAACTTTTTCTACCAAAGACTGCTTCAGAAGAAGCAAATATATCAAAATGGTAGAAAAACAATAAAAGTATGCAAAGAAGACCAAAATACTGATTTGCAAATTTGATCAACCTAAGCTTCATTCTGAAAAAGCCCAAGAAATAGCGACTGAACTTACTAGAATGAGCTGTAAAACTTGGAGGCGGAGCCTGCCCAGCTTTGAAATAAGCCTTGAAAAACAAAAGCTTTAATCAGGAAGCCAAAAAAATGGCAGAGGCTTCCTAACCATTTCTGGAACCAGAAAAACAGCAGATAGACTAGAAGTCTTCTGAAATCCTAGTAACCTCGATATAGACTCAAAGCTCTTAGCACATCAAAAGGATGTAAAGAACTCTCAAAGAATTCTTTAGGATTAGGACACAAAGAATGAACAACAATTTCTCTACTAATGTTGTTCAAATTCACAACCTTAGAAAAAAAAGAAGTCCACAAAACAACTTATCTAGATGAAAAAAAATCAGATAAGCAAACACACAAGAGAGAGCTGATAAATCAGAAACTCTTGTAGCAGAAGAGATAGTCAAAAGAAACAACACTTTCCAAGAAATTAGATAATCTTCAAACCAAATAAGACTCCACAAAGGAAAAATCAAAAAATGAACAGGCTTGATACCAACCAAAGCCTGAAAAAAACAGTTAATATCAGGAAGTTTAAACAACCTTTCTAGAAAATAAAACAGAAAGAAGAGAGATTTGTCACTTAAAAAATTTGCAGACAAACATCCAAACCATCCTAAAAAACTGTAAAATCCTAGGAATATGAAAAGAATGCCAAGAGAATAATGAGAAGAACACTATAAAATATAGCTTTTCTAAACCTGATAATACATGTTCCTTGAAACAGACTTATAAGTCTGCAACATAGCGATAAAAACGAAGTCAGAGAAACCTCTATGACTAAACACTAATTGATTTCCATACCCCAAAATTAGTAAGTTGAGATCCTGATGGAAAAATAGCTACTAGAACAAGAGGGCTGGCCAAAGAGAAAACGGCCAAGGATGGCAACTTGGACATCTGAACAAGATCCACATACCAAACCTGTGAGGCCATGCTGATGCTATCAGAAACCCATGACACTGTTCCAAAATGACCTTGGAAATCACCTTTGGAAGAAAAAAACAGAAGCGGAAGGATGTAGTCAGGTTGCAAAACCAAGACACTGCTAATGCATCCACCATCTCCACCTGAGGATCCCTGGACCTGAAAAGGTACCTGGGAAATTGAGAAAACACATCTATATAGAGACACCACTCTCCCGGATGTAAAGACTGACGGCTGAGATAATCCACCTCCCAAATGTCTAAAAATAGATAGGAGATGGATTCCATCTAAGAACGTATTCAAGATACTTCTTAATTGCTAAGGAACTACAAATCCCTATTGTGTATTGACATATGAAGTTCTCTCCTAAAAGAGGACAAACCTGAAAGAGCTCTGAAAAAATAGCACAGAGTTCCAAAATATTGATTGGAAACCTCGCCTCTTGAAGTTTCCACAGCCCTTGTGCTGTCAAAAGACCCTCAGACAGCTCCCCAACCTGTAAAACTTGCATCCATTAAGAATACAGCCCAGGAAGGATGAACAAAAGGAGGCCCCCTGAATAAAATGATGATAGACTAATCATCAAAACATTGAGAATAGAGTGTTAGGATTTTAAAAATATCAACTGTGATATCTAAAATCAATCCCTGTATCATTGATTCAGTATGCAAAGCAAAAAGAGATCTCAGATGAAAAACGAGCAAAGGGAACAATGCCTGATGCTGCTGATATGAGACCTAAAATTCCAATCACATAGCCACTGAAAGGAATGTTCTAGACTGTAAGTTTAGACAGGCTGACGCCACTTACAATTGACTTTTGTCTGATAAAGACAAAGGCATAAACACACAAAATCCATCTAGAAACCCAAAAAGAAGTGACCCTTGTCTGAGGAATCACGAAACTCTTAGGTAAATTAAATCCTCTAACCATGTCTTGAAGAAACAAAACTTAGTTGATTCATGAGGTATACCACAAAAAGAAAAGTCCATATATTTGAATACTTTTCTTTCATATATATGTATTGGGTACTTGTAAAGTGCGTCTAAATACCCGCAAGGGAGTTAAGACGCTGCTCATATAATCGACCTCGGAAGGATGAAAGGCTGAATGGACCTCGTCGGAAATCGAACCTGCAACCCTCAGGTTGCTACAGAGTTCAGCCACAGAGTATTAGCATGTTGAGCTATCTGTCCGGCTTTAATAAAAGAAAAGTTTAAGCTAATACCAAAATACCATCCAAATAGGGAAGACAATACCCTACTGTCTGAAGACAGAAGAAGGGCACTAAGAACCTTTGAAAAGATTCATAAAGCTGTCACTAAACCAAATGAAAAAAGCGACAAATTGGTAAAGCTTAAAAATAAAATTTCAGAAACCACAAGTGGTCTGAATGAAATAAAATATTGAAAAATGGAGTGGACATGAAATGACTTTAACAAAAAGGCATAATAGTCCGTATAATCGTCAACTTAAAAGTTAAGACTCCAACAAAACAATATAAAAGTCTTCAGATTCAAGAATGGACTGAATAAACCTTTCTTCTTAGGGACAAAGAATAGAATTGAATAGAAACCCAAAACCTGTTCCTGCAAAAAGAACTGGCATAATCACTCCTGAAAAAAATTCACAGAGTGTACTAAGAAAGAAATATTCTTCCCATAGAAGGTCTCATTCTAAAAATCTATTCAAACCCTAAGAATAATATAGAATTTGGACTGAGTTCATCCAAAAACAATTTAATCTGCCCCCCCACACACACACCAGACAGACTGGTTAGAGAACGGCACCTTCATGCAGTCTAATAACTAGTAATTTATATAGCGTTTTTCTCCCAGGAGGATACAAATAAAAACACTTTCTCAGTGCTTACACTCTGAGTTAACCAAATTAGCTGCTGATAAAAACAGTAGTTATTATTACCCAAATAAATGGTACACAATAAATTGACCTCTCAGGCCAAAGGGCTGTATTAACCCTGCCGGGAAATGAATCTATGACCCTTAGATCTAGAACAAGCATTTGTAGACAGGACATTCACCAACTGATCTACATCACCGGACTAAAAGTAGGGCAAAAAAAAAAAACACTAAACCTCCAGAAATAGTGGAGATTATAGAAATCAAACAAATTATTATACTAACAAGATAGAGATAATAAAATATATTTGAAATTATAATAATAAATATAGTAAACATAATTAAATGAATACATCTAAAGTAAATAAACAAAGTTAAATACTTAAGATTTAAACAGTGCTTGACGAATATGTTAAAAAATTAGGAGCCAATAAGAATATTTAGGAGCCAGGCATATTTTTTAGGAGCCAGAGAGTATAGATATATGGAGAATAACCCAAAATGTTAGGAGCCAGGGGTAATATTCTAGGAGCCAGTGGCTCCCAGGCTCCTGGGTTTGTTGAGACCTGCTTAAGAATCTGAAACTGCTTATGCTAACTGTTTAACAATGATTGAGAGAACAGTAATGGCAATGCACATATAAAGCTGAGCTAAAAATATAAACAGTACATGAATATGCTCTACTAAGGTTATATTAAAATTCTAAAGAATCCTTAAAACAAGAACGAATTTCCATAGAAATAGTAGTACAGTCAGTCCCAAGAGGGAATCAGAATAACCATTCTATAGAATATAATACAGATAGTATATTGAATAGAAAAAACCTCAAAAGCAAAAATGTTAAAATCCAGATTTGAAAAGGACTATTAACATAGTTAATAGGAGGACTAGACTCCTAAAAGCTATAAATAGAAAAAAATCCTTAAAGAATGTTCAAATGAAAAATAAGGAGACTTTTAACAAACTGATACAGGATCCTTTCAGCCAAAGAAACCTTCATCAGTAGAATAAACAAATATGTTGTCGGTCCGAACAAAATTAATTAAATCTTAATTTTGAAAAGACCTGGTAAGTTTACTTAAAGGCATAATAGCAGTCATAACCTTTTATGATATAAGCAACATGTGATGTTTGCAGATGAAATCAAGTACATGAACTGAATATGTGAAAAACAGTAAATGTTACTGTACATGTAGAAACTTTGCTAGCATAAAACAAGATAAATAAATGCCACATAATTGAGCTGAAGAAATAACAACAGCTTAAAAATGAAAAGAACACACTTAGCTTTGTAGAATTTGTGTTCCAGGGCATCATAGTTTCTACAGTAACATCAGAGTCAGGATCAGAATGAAACATCTCGCAAAATGTAACAGACAAAAGAAAAATAACATTAGGCAAAACATTCAATTTCCACAATGTAACCGTTTCAGTAGAGAAAAACAAAAGCAGGCATAATAGCTTTCAAAGTTCATGAAAACAGCGAGCAATAGAGGGAGAGGGGTAAAATAACTAAAATCTGGTGCCAAGAATGACGCATTATGCAAAAAGGTAAAAAAAAATTGCCACAAAACACCAGGAAATTACACAACTCGCGTCATAACAAACGCGATTTCGCGCCAAAACAACTAGCGTCAACAAAGACGCAGGAAATGACGAAATTTGCGTAAAAAATTACGCAATAAAAAAAACAGCATTTTGCGCCCTCATGAGCCTAGATTTGCCCGCGAAAAAATGAAAGTCAAATTGAAAAAGACTGAACCCCAGGTAAGAAAAAAGTTTAAATAAACTTTCCAAACATGATTCCTAAACTGAAACTGTTTAGACTGCAAGGGGAAATACACATAGACCTGACTCATGGCAAATATAAGTAAAATACATATATTTAAAACTTTATATTAATACATAAAGTGCCAAACCATAGCTGAGTGTCTTAAATAATGATACAAACTTACCTGAAAGACACCCATCCACATATAGCAGATAGCCAAACCAGTACTGAAAACTATCAGAGGTAATGGTATATAAGAGTATATCGTCGATCTGAAAAGGGAGGTAGGAGATTAATCCCTACAACCGATAACAGAGAATCCTTGAAAAGATTTCCCACGAGGAAACCATGAAATCAATAGGCAATACGCTCTTCACATCCCTCTGACAAACACTGTACTCTGAGAGGAATTGTGCTTCAGAATGCTTAGAAGCGCTTATCATAGAAGAAATCATAAAAATCAAGCACAAACTTACTTCACCACCTCCATAGGAGGCAACGTTTCTAAAACTGAATTGTGGCTGCGGTGAGGGGTGAATTTATAGGCATTTTGAGGTTTGGGAAACTTTGCCCCTCCTGGTAGGATTGTATATCCTATACGTGACTAGCTCATGGACTCTTGACAATTACATGAAGGAAATCAATATTTAGTTTTTGCATCAAGGTATAATAGATTGTTTCCAAATCTTTAAGATTATTAAATCATGCAGTCCCGATGTAATTGTATTTCAGATTTTTCAATGCATAAAAACTGTGTGGAATTTGAGAGATACCCTCGTTAGGACAGATGTTGGCTCATTAAAGAGAAATATTAATACAGAATTTTTTTTGTTGTTGTTTCCCCTGTCTAGGGTGTTCCCAATGTAATTTAATATGATTAAGGGTTAATTTTTTTGTTCATCCCAGTCTATCTATTAAAATGTACATGTGGGATTATCATGAGATGCAGGACACAGCAAAGAGGGTACAACACTATTTTATTGTAGAGCATGGGAATATACATCTGGTAAATTGATCTCACTTAGTAACTGCGACATAGACAATAATGGACCTAAGACCACGCCTCCATCCGGTGACGTCACTTCCCACTCTCATCACATCATCCCCCTTTTCAAAGGACAAAGCATACACTTTTTTTCTCATTTGAATACAACAAAAAACAAGGTATACAACAACTGTTTTGAATAGTATATAACAAATAACATGTTAAAGAAAATATCTGTATAAACAACATGAATTACATCCTGACTTGAACATCGGGGTAGACTACCCTAGTCCACAGTGACCATGGGATTATTCTGCCCATACTTCCGGTCACTGCTCTAACTAGTGCTAATCCCGATATCGGGCTGGAAGTTTCACCACTCTTCCACTTGATGTAACTCTACATGAACTGTCCTCTGATACAGAAGAAGGTGATTGAGAGTCTGTTGGAGGCAAAGACATATCCCCGCTGTGGTCTTGCTGAAGGGGAAGGCACCCCTCTTAAAACAGGGGATCCCACGGGTGGTGGTACTGAGGCATCCAGTTCCAAACTCTCAGGTACAGGCTGAAGATGTTTTCGATTTCTATGTGCGACTGTCCCTCCATCAGTAAGGACTACATAAGACCTTGGTTCTGGAGAGCGTCCAATTACCGTAGCAGGCGTCTTCCATTTCTTCTCATCATCCAGTTTAATTCTGACACTTTGCCCCGCATTCAGCTCCTGTAAGGGCCTCACAGAGTGTCTCCTGTCGTAGAAGAATCGATAAACCCTTTTTGCCTCTTCATCCCTCCTAAGAACTTTGTCACGAGGAATAGAGCTAGTTGGCTGGAAACACCCACAAAGGGTAAGGTGGTGCAAATCTGGCGTACTAGCATCAGCTGTGCTGGACTAAACCCCGTATATTGAATGGGAGTCGCCCTATAAGACAAGAGGGCCAGGTACGGCTCAGATTGCTTCAAAATGAACTTTGTAGTTTGAACTGCCCTTTCAGCCATTCCATTGGCCTGCGGGTAATGTGGACTTGACGTGGAAAGTACAAAATCATATTCTCCGCTGAAAGAACTGAACTCTGTGGAAGCAAACTGCATACCGTTATCACTCACCAACTCCATTGGTATGCCCCATCGGGCGAACAAACTCTTGAGACGAGTGATAACGGGTTGATTTGTGATTTCATTCAAGTGTGCAATCTCCAAATACCTGGAATAGTAGTCGATCACGACTAGGTACTTTTTCCCCGTGCAGCTCGCACAAATCCGCAGCTATTTTCTGCCACGGGCCTGCAGGCAGCGGAGTAGAAATCAAGGGCTCCCTTCTCTGAGTAGGCCAGTGTTCCTGGCAAAAGGCACATTTTGACACATGGCTTGCAATGTTGGAACTGATCCCAGGCCACTATACTACCATAGCTGCCCTTTCTCTGCACTTTGTAATGCCTAAGTGGCCATCATGAATCCTGTTTAACATCTCCTGCCGCATGCTAACAGGAATAACAATGCGGTCCTGGAACAGCACCAACCCATCCAGCTCCGTGAGCTGTGACCTTTTCTGACTGGTAAGAACTTAAAGATATCCAGGCTGCCCGACTCTCTGGCCAACCTTCTTTTATGTACTTTATAACTTCTTGAAGGTCTGTATCTAAATATGTCTCTTTTCTTATTTGTTCTAGCTTCCCTGAAGAAATGGATTTGGAGGCCAGAACCGAATCTACATACACCTTCACATCTGATTCCATTAAATATTCTTCAGCAGCAGCCAGCGGAAGCCTGGAAAGTATATCTGCTACAACCAGTTGTTTCCCCGGCACATGCACTGCCTGAACATTGAACCTGAGCAGCCTCATTAGAAGTCTCTGGCATCTTAGGGGTGTTCTGTCAATATCATAGGAGTTGATTAGAGGGACTAGCGGTTTATGGTAAGTCTCCAGACAAAATTTCTCTAAACCCACTAGGTAACGCTGAAAGCGCTCACAGGCCCAAACTGCAGCCAGACACTCTCTCAATTTGGGCGTATTTTGACTCAGCAGCCGTAAATGTGTACGGGAACATTTGGCGATGGGCTGTAGTTTGTTCTCATTCAACTGCAGGAGGGCGGCCCCTAACCCATAACTGCTTGCATCAGCACTAACCACAGTCTTTTTGGAAGGGTCGTAGAACCCCAACACTGGGGCAGACCCCAGCAGGGACTTAACCTGCATAAAAGATTCTTCCTGTGAAGGTCCCCAGACCCAGGCAACATCTTACTTTAGCAACTCTGTGAAAGGGTGTAGTATTGTTGATAAATCTGGAAGTAACCTGCCCAAATAATTTACAAGGCCCAATATTTGTCTCAGCTCATGTACATCAGAAGGACTTTTCATCTGTTCAATAACACAAATTCTCTCGGGGCCTGGCTTGATGCCATCTCCATTAATGATATGCCCAAAGTAACATAACTCAGCTTTCCTAAAATGGCATTTCTCTTTATTTAACTTCAGCCCGGACTCTCTAATAGTCTGCAGCACACAGCTCAAACGCTGATCATGTTCCTCCGGTGTAGACCCATACACCAGGATGTCGTCCATGACGACTGCCGTACCCATGTGGTCTCTTAGGAAAGAATTCATTTCTCTTTTCAGGAGCAGAGGATATCCCGAAAGGGAGTCTGCAGAAGCAAAACCAACCTACCGGTGTAATAAAGGTAGTCAGTTTGCGGCACTTTGGATCTAGAGGTATCTGCCAGAAGTCGCTAGAAGCATCCAATGTACAGAAGAACTTCGCCCCAGCCAATTTCGGAGCTATGTCTTCAAGTGTCGGCAGAACATATTTCTCTCTCTTCACTGCCTCATTCAGCCTTTTCAAGTCTACACAGATGCGTACTTTCGCGTTTTTCTTCGCAACAGGCACAATAGGGGCACACCAGTCAGTTGCTTTAACAACCTCTTCAATAACCCCCATATTCTTCATACGCAGAAGCTCCTTCTCCACTTGAGGCATGAGCTGGAACGGAATTCTACGGGGAGTGGTAATGCTGTAGGGGACTGCGTCACCTTTAAGTGATATACGGACTGGGTTGCACTTCAGTAGGCCCGATTCACCAAACATCTCTTCTGAGATCTCATTCACTCTGGCTACTAGGCCCAAACCACAGGCGGCTCTTCTGCTCAATAAGTTAACACACTGACCTCTAATCACATGCACCCACATGGTGAATTTCCTTTGCTTGTATTAGCAGCTAGCAAGAAATTTCCCCTAACAATCAATGCGGCCACCAGGACTATGGACTTTTGTTGTAACTTTCGCCAGCTGGGGCTGTCAAAGCAGTTTTATGAATGCTGCAAGAGACATCAACTTTGGCTCCCATTACAGTAAGAGTAACCCTCCAATCTTCTTCTGAACCCAGCCGTTCAACAACAGACACTACAAAGGACACTTCTAGACCCTCCTGGTTGCTATCCATCTGCATTTCCTTAATATATTCAGTTTTACACACCACTTCAAAATGGCCCATTCTGTTACATTTTCTACATCTTTTGTCTTTAGCAGGGCATATAACACTCTGATCATGGGCACGGTTGCACCGTGTGCATCGGGCATGCTGCACCCATCCGCTTCTGGGCCATCTGTTGCCATTGGTCTACCACTCACACTGTGCCTTTCACTAGCAGCTCTCCTGAACTGCTGCACTTCATCCACAATATTCTCAGACCTCAGATCAGCACTTTGCTTTTTCACCAGTTCACTCTGGTGGGCCATCCTAATAGCCCCATCTAATGTCAAATCAGACTCTAACTGTAGCTTCAGTGAGACTTCAGCATCTGCAATTCCTATGACTATTCTGTCTCTGATTTGCTCCTCTTTAGCAACACAAACTCACAGAATTCAGCTAGTTCAAACAGGCTGCGCACAAATGACTCCACAGATTCTCCCACACGCTGGGCATGTTTGTGAAAACAAACCCTCTCATGAATCACATTTCTTTTGGGCACAAAGTGGGCACTGAGTTTGTTCATAACTATGTCAAAGTCAAATTCTTCCCCTTCTTGGAAAGCAAAGGCATTGAACACTGGCTCCACATCTTTCCCCATAGAGTATAAGAGAGAATTAACTTGTACTTCCCCACTCTCCTTGTCCAGCTTGGAAGCAATCATGAAGCGCTGAAACCACTGATGCCATGTGGGCCAAGCTGCAGGCTGAGAAAAATCAAAAGGCTCAGGTGGGGTAAACTTCGACATCGTCATCAATCAGGAAACAGAAGGGCAGGCAAGAACTTTTGACACCATGTCATGAGATGCAGGACACAGCAAAGAGGGTACAACACTATTTTATTGTAGAGCATGGGAACATACATCCGGTCACTTAGTAACTGCGACATAGACAATAACGGACCTAAGACCACGCCTCAATCCGGTGATGTCATTTCCCACTCTCATCACAGGGATGATCTTTATTAGAGAGACGACCCATAGTGTAAGCGAAAGGATAACAGAGTATAAATTGAGTATTAGGAGAGGAAACCTTAAATCTCCAGTGACAGTACATTTTATACAGGCTGGACATAGCATCAATTCAAAAGGAAGGCAAAAAAAGTCCAACTGATCCGTTAAAATACAAACTTTATTCACTTCTTTAAAATGTGGAAAACACAGTAAAGAATTGATCGGTGTAGAGGGCGCAGCACTGTATGGCTTACGCGTTTCAGAAATGCTCCGTAGTCATAGCCTGGACATAGCATCAGTTAGCTTAGGTTTCAAATCACTGAGCAAGTACCTAGTTTTGGGGAAATAGAGAGCTCTTGTCAAAGCAGAGAGAAGCTTTCTGGATTTTTCATCTTAATTCATTAACACCAATAGGGATGAATAAAGATTAGGATTTAAGTGTACTTCTGTGATGATCCTTAGTTTCCTTGCCATACAAAAATGTTTTTTTTCCTGTATAAATATTTTAGGATTGAGAATGATTCATAAAATGTATATGAATTTGTTGTGTAAGGGTTAAATCTGTATTTAGACGAATGTGGCTATAGTTTAAATAGTGGGTGTCACAGTATATGTATAGCAGAATTAATGGAATTATGCAGAAACATTGCTGTATTCTGTTTGACGCACAATAAATTGCATTGATTTTTATGTGTGCTGGTGCTATTTGGATGTTTTTTGTAACAGAGGGTTATAGTGAAGAACCATTAGCATAGCGTGCACACTGACTCAGTGTGGATTACTGCTGGACATCCTTTGATATTTGTCACATCTCTTAAAAGCCTTTGCGCTCTGTTCATAAAGTACTCCCACCTCACACACAAAAAACACTCCATGACACACACTTTCAAAACAGACACAACACACTTATGTAACACACAAAACACTGTAAGGCACACATTTTGTCACACAAAACACACACTTGCAAGTATCTATATAACAACAACAATGACAAAATGATAAATGACAGCTAAAATAGAGAAACCAGAAGATAAAACACTCTTAAATCACTATTAAAAAAATGACTATTGCTCTACATAATTAATAGAGAAGTCTGTTAGCACTTTATAATAATTTATATATTTAAAGGGACACTGAACCCAAATTTTTTCTTTCAGTATTCAAACAGAGCATGCACAATTTTAAGCAACTTTCAAATTTACTCCTATTATCAAATTTTCTTCATTCTCTTGGTATCTTTATTTGAAATGCAAGAATGCAAGTTTAAATGCCGGCCCATTTTTTGTGAACAACCTGGGTTCTTGCTGATTAGTGGATAAATTCAACCACCAATAAACAAGTGCTGTCCGGTGAACTGAACCAAAAATAGCTTAGATGCCTTCTTTTTCAAATAAAGATAGCAAGAGAATGAAGACAAATTGATAATAGGGATAAGCTAGAAAGTTGCTTAAAATTGCATGCTCTATCTGAATCATGAAAGAAAAAAATTGGATTCAGTGTCCCTTTAATACGGTGACCTTCTGAGGTACACATACACACACACAAAACACTTTCTCACTTGCAAATACCTATATAATAACAATACTGAAAAAAATAATAAATGCCAATGCATGTATAAAAACATAATTTATGCTTACCTGATAAATTCCTTTCTTCTGTAGTGTGATCAGTCCACGGGTCATCATTACTTGTGGGATATTAACTGCTCCCCTACAGGAAGTGCAAGAGGATTCACCCAGCAGAGTTGCTATATAGCTCCTCCCCTCTACGTCACCTCCAGTCATTCGACCAAGGACCAACGAGAAAGGAGAAGCCAAGGGTGTAGTGGTGACTGGAGTATAATTTAAAAAATATTTACCTGCCTTAAAAAACAGGGCGGGCCGTGGACTGATCACACTACAGAAGAAAGGAATTTATCAGGTAAGCATAAATTATGTTTTCTTCTGTTAAGTGTGATCAGTCCACGGGTCATCATTACTTGTGGGATACCAATACCAAAGCAAAAGTACACGGATGACGGGAGGGATAGGCAGGCTCTTTATACAGAAGGAACCACTGCCTGAAGAACCTTTCTCCCAAAAATAGCCTCCGAGGAAGCAAAAGTGTCAAATTTGTAAAATTTGGAAAAAGTATGAAGCGAAGACCAAGTTGCAGCCTTGCAAATCTGTTCAACAGAGGCCTCATTCTTAAAGGCCCAAGTGGAAGCCACAGCTCTAGTGGAATGAGCTGTAATTCTTTCAGGAGGCTGCTGTCCAGCAGTCTCATAAGCTAAACGAATTATGCTACGAAGCCAAAAAGAGAGAGAGGTAGCAGAAGCTTTTTGACCTCTCCTCTGACCAGAGTAAACGACAAACAGGGAAGACGTTTGTCGAAAATCTTTAGTTGCCTGTAAATAAAATTTAAGGGCACGAACTACATCCAGATTGTGCAAAAGACGTTCCTTCCTCGAAGAAGGATTTGGGCACAAGGATGGAACAACAATCACCTGATTGATATTCCTGTTAGTGACTACCTTAGGTAAGAACCCAGGTTTAGTACGCAGAACTACCTTATCCGAGTGAAAAATCAAATAAGGAGAATCACAATGTAAGGCTGATAACTCAGAGACTCTTCGAGCCGAGGAAATAGCCATTAAAAATAGAACTTTCCAAGATAACAACTTTATATCAATGGAATGAAGGGGTTCAAACGGAACACCCTGTAAAACGTTAAGAACAAGGTTTAAACTCCATGGTGGAGCCACAGCTTTAAACACAGGTTTAATCCTGGCCAAAGCCTGACAAAAAGCCTGAACGTCTGGAACTTCTGACAGACGCTTGTGTAACAGAATGGACAGAGCTGAGATCTGTCCCTTTAAGGAACTAGCGGATAACCCCTTTTCTAAACCTTCTTGTAGAAAAGACAATATCCTAGGAATCCTAACCTTACTCCAAGAGTAACCTTTGGATTCGCACCAATATAGGTATTTACGCCATATTTTATGGTAAATCTTTCTGGTAACAGGCTTCCTAGCCTGTATTAAGGTATCAATAACTGACTCAGAAAAACCACGCTTTGATAAGATCAAGCGTTCAATTTCCAAGCAGTCAGCTTCAGAGAAGTTAGATTTTGATGTTTGAAAGGACCCTGAATCAGAAGGTCCTGTTTCAGAGGTAACGACCAAGGTGGACAGAATGACATGTCCACCAGATCTGCATACCAAGTCCTGCGTGGCCATGCAGGCGCTATTAGAATCACTGATGCTTTCTCCTGTTTGATTCTGGCAATCAATCGAGGAAGCATCGGGAAAGGTGGAAACACATAAGCCATCCTGAAGGTCCATGGTGCTGTCAAGGCATCTATCAGGACCGCTCCCGGATCCCTGGATCTGGACCCGTAGCGCGGAAGCTTGGCGTTCTGTCGAGACGCCATGAGATCTATCTCTGGTTTGCCCCAACGTCGAAGTATTTGGGTAAAGACCTCTGGATGAAGTTCCCACTCCCCCGGATGAAAAGTCTGACGACTTAAGAAATCCGCCTCCCAGTTCTCCACTCCCGGGATGTGGATTGCAGACAGGTGGCAAGAGTGAGACTCTGCCCAGCGAATTATCTTCAATACTTCCATCATTGCTAGGGAGCTTCTTGTCCCTCCCTGATGGTTGATATAAGCTACAGTCGTGATGTTGTCCGACTGGAACCTGATGAACCCCCGAGTTGTTAACTGGGGCCCAGCCAGAAGAGCATTGAGGACTGCTCTCAATTCCAGAATGTTTATTGGAAGAAGACTCCCCTCCTGATTCCATAGTCCCTGAGCCTTCAGAGAATTCCAGACAGCGCCCCAACCTAGTAGGCTGGCGTCTGTTGTTACAATTGACCAGTCTGGCCTGCTGAATGGCATTCCCCTGGACAGATGTGGCCGATAAAGCCACCATAGAAGAGAATTTCTGGTCTCTTGATTCAGATTTAGAGTGTTGAATGGAATGAAGGACACGGCATGCATTTTGAAGTTTTGTTAACCTGTCCTCTGTCAGGTAAATCTTCATTTCTACAGAATCTATCAGAGTCCCCAGGAAGGGAACTCTTGTGAGTGGAAAGAGAGAACTTTTCTCTTCGTTCACTTTCCATCCATGCGACCTTAGAAATGCCAGTACTATCTCTGTATGAGATTTGGCAGTTTGAAAGCTTGAAGCTTGTATCAGTATGTCGTCTAAGTACGGAGCTACTGAAATTCCTCGCGGTCTTAGTACCGCCAGAAGAGTGCCCAGAACCTTTGTGAAGATTCTTGGAGCCGTAGCCAGTCCGAATGGAAGAGCTACAAACTGGTAATGCCTGTCTAAAAAGGCAAACCTTAGATACCGGTAATGACTTCTATGAATCGGTATGTGAAGGTAAGCATCCTTTAAATCCACTGTGGTCATGTACTGACCCTCTTGGATCATGGGCAAAATTGTTCGAATAGTTTCCATCTTGAACGATGGAACTCTTAGGAATTTGTTTAGGATCTTTAAATCCAAGATTGGCCTGAAGGTTCCCTCTTTTTTGGGAACTACAAACAGATTTGAGTAAAACCCTTGTCCTTGTTCCAACCACGGAACTGGATGGATCACTCCCATTAATAAAAGATCTTGTACGCAGCGTAGAAACGCTTCCTTCTTTGTTAGGTTTGTTGACAACCTTGACAGATGAAATCTCCCTCTTGGGGGAGAGGATTTGAAGTCCAGAAGGTATCCCTGAGATATGATCTCTAACGCCCAGGGATCCTGAACATCTCTTGCCCAAGCCTGGGCGAAGAGGGAAAGTCTGCCCCCCACTAGATCCGGTCCCGGATCGGGGGCCCTCAATTCATGCTGTCTTAGGGGCAGCAGCAGGTTTTCTGGCCTGTTTGCCCCTGTTCCAGGACTGGTTAGGTTTCCAGCCATGTCTGTAGCGAGCAACAGCTCCTTCCTGTTTTGGTGCAGAGGAAGTTGATGCTGCTCCTGCTTTGAAATTACGAAAGGAACGAAAATTGGACTGTCTAGCCTTGGCTTTGGCCTTGTCCTGAGGCAGGGCATGACCTTTACCTCCTGTAATGTCAGCAATAATCTCTTTCAAGCCGGGCCCGAATAAGGTCTGCCCTTTGAAAGGAATATTAAGCAATTTAGATTTAGACGTAACATCAGCTGACCAGGATTTCAGCCACAGAGCTCTGCGTGCCTGAATGGCGAATCCTGAATTTTTAGCCGCAAGTTTAGTTAAATGTACTACGGCATCTGAAATAAATGAATTAGCTAACTTAAGGAATTTAAGTTTGTGTGTGATGTCATCTAGTGTGGATGATTGAAGTGTCTCTTCCAGAGACTCAAACCAAAATGCTGCTGCAGCCGTGACAGGCGCAATACATGCAAGAGGTTGCAATATAAATCCTTGTTGAACAAACATTTTCTTAAGGTAACCCTCTAATTTTTTATCCATTGGATCTGAAAAAGCACAGCTATCCTCCACTGGGATAGTGGTACGCTTAGCTAAAGTAGAAACTGCTCCCTCCACCTTAGGGACCATTTGCCATAAATCCCGTGTGGCGGCGTCTATTGGAAACATTTTTCTAAATATAGGAGGGGGTGAGAAAGGCACACCGGGTCTATCCCACTCCTTAGTAACAATGTCAGTAAGTCTCTTAGGTATAGGAAAAACGTCAGTACTCGTCGGTACCGCAAAATATTTATCCAACCTACACATTTTTTCTGGGATTGCAACTGTGTTACAATCATTCAGAGCCGCTAATACCTCCCCTAGTAACACACGGAGGTTCTCAAGCTTAAATTTAAAATTTGAAATGTCTGAGTCCAGTTTATTTGGATCAGAACCGTCACCCACAGAATGAAGCTCTCCGTCTTCACGTTCTGCAAACTGTGACGCAGTATCAGACATGGCCCTTGCATTATCAGCGCACTCTGTTCTCACCCCAGAGTGATCACGTTTACCTCTTAGTTCTGGTAGTTTAGCCAAAACTTCAGTCATAACAGTAGCCATATCTTGTAATGTGATTTGTAATGGCCGCCCAGATGTACTCGGCGCTACAATATCACGCACCTCCTGAGCGGGAGATGCAGGTACTGACACGTGAGGCGAGTTAGTCGGCATAACTCTCCCCTCGTTGTTTGGTGAAATATGTTCAATTTGTACAGATTGACTGTTTTTTAAAATAGCATCAATACATTTAGTACATAAATTTCTATTGGGCTCCACTTTGGCATTAACACATATAGCACAGAGATATTCCTCTGAATCAGACATGTTTAACACACTAGCAAATAAACAGCAACTTGGAAATACTTTACAAAGTAATTTACAAATAATATGAAAACGAACTGTGCCTTTAAGAAGCACAGAAAAATATAACAGTTAAAATAATTAAGTTATAGCATCAATCTTTGTCAGAATATACAGTTTTAGCAAAGGATTGTTCCCCTCAGCAAATGATAACTAACCCAGGCAGCAGAAAAAAAATACACAAATAAACGTTTTTGTTTTTTTTTGTTTTTTTTATCACAGTCAATACAATCAGCACAGCTCTGCTGTAATGATTACTTCCCTCAAAAAAGGCTTTGGAGATCCCTGAACTCTGTAGAGATGAACCGGATCATGCAGGAAGAAAATGAATCTCTGACTGAGTTTTTTCTGATGCATAGTGAAAGCACCAAAATGGCCCCTCCCCCACACACATAACAGTGAGAGGGATCAGTGAACTGCTCTAATTTAAATCAAAACTATTGCCAAGTGGAAAAATAGTGCCCAAAACATTTTTTCACCCAGCACCTCAGAGAAAAAAACGTTTTTACATGCCAGCAAAAAAACGTTTTACCTCAATAATTAATTGTCATTTAAAACCTATTGCAAGTCCCTGCAAATTAGGTTAAGTCTATGTATACAGTATAAAAACCAGAGAAGTATAAAATATACATACATGACAGCCTGATATCAGCTACATCTACTGCATTCAAGGCTGGGTTTACATTATAACGGTATGGCAGGATTTTCTCATCAATTCCATGTCAGAAAATAATAAGCTGCTACATACCTCTTTGCAGATTAATCTGCCTGCTGTCCCCTGATCTGAAGTTTGCCTCTCCTCAGATGGCCGAGAAACAGCAATATGATCTTAACTACTCCGGCTAAAATCATAGAAAAAAATTCAGGTAGATTCTTCTTCAAATTCTACCAGAGAAGGAATAACACACTCCGGTGCTATTATAAAACAACAAACTTTTGATTGAAGATATAAAAACTAAATATATCACCATAGTCCTCTCACACATCCTATCTAGTCGTTGGGTGCAAGAGAATGACTGGAGGTGACGTAGAGGGGAGGAGCTATATAGCAACTTTGCTGGGTGAATCCTCTTGCACTTCCTGTAGGGGAGCAGTTAATATCCCACAAGTAATGATGACCCGTGGACTGATCACACTTAACAGAAGAAAGCTAATTGTGATATTAAAGAGCTATTAAAAACTACTTTTCTACTCTATTGGCTCTATTTAACAATCTGAGATAGCAGCATCAGAGCCACAAAGTTTCAGGCTTGCTCTACTTAACCTGTCCGCAACACTTCAGGTGGCGGATTGTAATCATCTTGATCCGATTGGATTGAGATGATTGACAGCCCCCTTCAGGGGGCGGCATCGCAGAATCAGTGGATGGTGCCATTTTAAATGTGAGCAGTGTACTGCTGCCCGCTTGCTGCAAGGCTGGGCAGACAAGGTTAATGACAGCAAACCTAGTCCTCTGGCCTTTTGTTAAATGGAGCCCTATATAACTAACAGAGGAACCTGTCAGAACTCTGGCCTATAATAAATAATGAATTTATTTATTTTCCACATAAGTTATAGGTTCATATTCCAAAAAGTCACAGTATGAAATAAATGATTTAATATAGACAGATTGTATCCATGTACCCTGGAAGTGACAGTGCTGGTCTTGTGGAACCTTATTATATTTAGAATGATAAATCGACAACTTTGAAAAAAATCTATTTAAGCTCTAGGTACCATAAAGACAATGCTACCTCTAAAATACATTGGTAACAACTGTGCAGCAGTGATTCTTGATACGTTTGCGCTGATTTACTTTCACTAAATATGCATCTTTTTAATTTATTTATTTTTGCTTAATTTTTAAAGCATTTTTGACCATTCTCATTGGTGTTTTGCAAATGCATGCCAAAGTATGTCTTATTAATAGTGTGTCCTTTGTTATGTCCTCCATGTGGCCTTATACATTTCAGCTTCACAAATCTAAATACTACAAATACTAAACGCCATCATATCTGCCCACAGAGATCTTATTCCCCTTATACTGATAAGTTGTAAGCAAGATAGCAGAATATCATATTTAAGCAGGGTTACAGTCTACTCCCGAATGTTTATTGTTTAAAAAACAGAATTTATGCTTACCTGATAAATTACTTTCTCCAACGGTGTGTCCGGTCCACGGCGTCATCCATAACTTGTGGGAATATTCTCTTCCCCAACAGGAAATGGCAAAGAGCACAGCAAAAGCTGTCCATATAGTCCCTCCCAGGCTCCGCCCCCCCAGTCATTCGACCGACTGTTAGGAGAAAAAAAGGAGAAACTATAGGGTGCCGTGGTGACTGTAGTGAACAGAGAAAGAAATTTTTCAAACCTGATTAAAAAACCAGGGTGGGCCGTGGACCGGACACACCGTTGGAGAAAGTAATTTATCAGGTAAGCATAAATTCTGTTTTCTCTAACATTGGTGTGTCCGGTCCACAGCGTCATCCATGACTTGTGGGAACCAATACCAAAGTTTTAGGACATGGATGAAGGGAGGGAGCAAATCAGGTTACCTAAACAGAAGGCACCACGGCTTGCAAAACCTTTCTCCCAAAAATAGCCTCCGAAGAAGCATAAGTATCAAATTTGTAAAATTTGGCAAAAGTGTGCAGAGAAGACCAAGTCGCTGCCTTACATATCTGATCAACAGAAGCCTCGTTCTTGAAGGCCCATGTGGAAGCCACAGCCCTAGTAGAGTGAGCTGTGATTCGTTCAGGAGGCTGCCGTCCGGCAGTCTCATAAGCCAATCGGATGATGCTTTTCAGCCAGAAAGAAAGAGAGGTAGCAGTAGCTTTTTGTCCTCTCCTCTTACCAGAATAAACGACAAACAAAGAAGAAGTTTGTCCGAAATCCTTTGTTGCTTCTAAATAGAACTTTAAAGCACGGACTACATCTAAATTGTGTAACAAACGTTCCTTCTTTGAAACTGGATTCGGACACAAAGAAGGAACAACTATTTCCTGGTTAATATTCTTGTTGGAAACAACTTTTGGAAGAAAACCAGGCTTGGTACGCAAAACAACCTTATCTGAATGGAACACCAGATAGGGTGGATCACACTGCAAAGCAGATAATTCAGAAACTCTTCTAGCAGAAGAAATAGCAACCAAAAACAGAACTTTCCAAGATAGTAACTTAATGTAAGGGTTCAAACGGAACCCCTTGAAGAACTGAAAGAACTAAATTTAGACTCCAGGGAGGAGTCAAGGGTCTGTAAACAGGCTTGATTCTGACCAAAGCCTGTACAAAAGCTTGTACATCTGGCACAGCTGCCAGTCGTTTGTGTAACAAGACAGATAAAGCAGAAATCTGTCCTTTTAGAGAACTCGCTGACAATCCCTTATCCAAACCTTCTTGGAGAAAGGAGAGGATTTTAGGAATTTTAATCTTACTCCAGGAGAATCCCTTGGATTCACACCAACAGATATATCTTTTCCATATTTTATGGTAAATCTTTCTAGTCATAGGTTTTCTGGCTTGGACCAGAGTATCTATCACTGAATCTGAAAACCCACGCTTGGATAAAATCAAACGTTCAATTTCCAAGCAGTCAGCTGCAGAGAAACTAGGTTTGGATGTTCGAATGGACCTTGTACTAGAAGATCCGGTCTCAAAGGTAGCTTCCATGGTGGAGCCGATGACATATTTACCAGGTCTGCATACCAAGTCCTGCGCGGCCACGCAGGAGCTATCAGAATCACCGAGGCCTTCTCCTGTTTGATCCTGGCTACAAGCCTGGGAAGGAGAGGGAACGGTGGAAACGCATAAGCTAGGTTGAACGACCAAGGCGCCACTAATGCATCCACTAGGGTCGCCTTGGGATCCCTGGATCTGGACCCGTAGCAAGGAACCTTGAAGTTCTGACGAGACGCCATCAGATCCATGTCTGGAATGCCCCATAATTGAGTCAACTGGGCAAAAACCTTCGGGTGGAGTTCCCACTCCCCCGGATGGAAAGTCTGACGACTCAGATAATCCGCCTCCCAGTTGTCTACTCCTGGGATGTGGATTGCAGATAGGTGGCAGGAGTGATCCTCCGCCCATTTGATGATTTTGGAAACCTCTCTCATCGCCAAGGAACTCCTTGTTCCCCCCTGATGGTTGATGTAAGCTACAGTCGTCATGTTGTCTGACTGGAATCTTATGAATCCGGCCTTCGCTAGTTGAGGCCAAGCCTGGAGAGCATTGAATATCGCTCTCAGTTCCAGGATGTTGATCGGGAGAAGAGACTCTTCCCGAGACCATAAACCCTGAGCTTTCAGGGAATCCCAGACCGCGCCCCAGCCTAATAGACTGGCGTCGGTCGTGACAATGACCCACTCTGGTCTGCGGAAACTCATTCCCTGAGATAGGTGATCCTGGGACAACCACCAACGGAGTGAGTCTCTGGTCATCTGGTCTACTTGAATCTTTGGAGACAAGTCTGTATAGTCCCCATTCCACTGCTTGAGCATGCACAGTTGTAATGGTCTTTGAGCAAAAGGAACTATGTCCATTGCTGCAACCATCAACCCTACTACTTCCATGCACTGAGCTATGGAAGGCTGCAGAATAGAGTGAAGAACTTGACAAGTGTTTAGAAGCTTTGATTTTCTGACCTCTGTCAGGAAGATCTTCATTTCTAAAGAATCTATTATTGTTCCCAAAAAGGGAACTCTTGTCGACGGAGACAGGGAACTCTTTTCTACGTTCACCTTCCACCCGTGAGATCTGAGAAAGGCTAGAACAATGTCTGTATGAGCCTTTGCTTTTGCAAAAGACGACACTTGGATTAGAATGTCGTCCAGATAAGGTGCCACTGCAATACCCCTTGGTCTTAGAACCGCTAGAAGGGACCCGAGCACCTTTGTGAAAATTCTTGGAGCAGTGGCTAGCCCGAATGGGAGAGCCACGAACTGATAATGTTTGTCCAGAAAGGCGAACCTTAGGAACTGATGATGATCTTTGTGGATAGGTATATGTAGATACGCATCCTTTAAATCCACGGTAGTCATAAATTGACCCTCCTGGATTGTAGGTAAAATTGTTCGAATGGTTTCCATTTTGAACGATGGAAATCTGAGAAATTTGTTTAGAATTTTTAAATCCAGAATTGGTCTGAAAGTTCCCTCTTTTTTGGGAACTACAAACAGATTTGAGTAAAACCCCTGACCTTGTTCCACTGTTGGAACTGGGTGTATCACTCCCATCTTTAACAGGTCTTCTACACAATGTAAGAATGCCTGTCTCTTTATTTGGTTTGAAGATAAGTGAGACATGTGGAACCTTCCCCTTGGGGGTAGTTCCTTGAATTCTAGAAGATAACCCTGAGAGACTATTTCTAGTGCCCAGGGATCATGAACATCTCTTGCCCAAGCCTGAGCAAAGAGAGAGAGTCTGCCCCCTACTAGATCCGGTCCCGGATCGGGGGCTACCCCTTCATGCTGTCTTGGTAGCAGCAGCAGGCTTCTTGGCCTGTTTACCCTTGTTCCAGCCTTGCATTGGTTTCCAAGCTGGTTTAGTCTGGGAAGCGTTACCCTCTTGTCTAGAGGCTGCAGAGATGGAAGCCGGTCCTTTCCTGAAATTGCGAAAGGAACGAAAATTGGACTTATTCTTAGCCTTGAAAGGTCTATCTTGTGGGAGGGCATGGCCCTTTCCCCCAGTGATGTCTGAAATAATTTCTTTCAATTCTGGCCCAAAAAGGGCCTTACCTTTGAAAGGGATATTAAGCAAATTGGTCTTGGAAGATACATCTGCAGACCAAGACTTTAGCCAGAGCGCTCTGCGCGCCACAATTGCAAACCCTGAATTTTTCGCCGCTAACCTCGCTAACTGCAAAGCGGCGTCTAAAATAAAGGAATTAGCTAACTTAAGTGCGTGAATTCTGTCCATGACTTCCTCATATGGAGTCTCCCTACTGAGCGACTTTTCCAGTTCCTCGAACCAGAACCACGCCGCTGTAGTGACAGGAATAATGCACGAAATAGGTTGAAGGAGGTAACCTTGCTGTACAAAAATCTTTTTAAGCAAACCCTCCAATTTTTTATCCATAGGATCTTTGAAAGCACAATTGTCATCAATGGGAATGGTCGTGCGCTTGGCTAGTGTAGAAACCGCCCCCTCGACCTTAGGGACTGTTTGCCATAAGTCCTTCCTGGGGTCGACCATAGGGAACAATTTTTTAAATATAGGAGGAGGGACAAAAGGTATGCCTGGCTTCTCCCACTCCTTATTCACTATGTCCGCCACCCGTTTAGGTATCGGAAAGGCATCAGGGTGCACCGGGACCTCTAGGAACTTGTCCATCTTGCACAATTTTTCTGGGATGACCAGATTGTCACAATCATCCAGAGTAGATAGCACCTCCTTAAGTAATGCGCGGAGATGCTCTAATTTAAATTTAAATGTCACAACATCAGGTTCTGCCTGCTGAGAAATTCTTCCTGTATCAGAAATTTCTCCATCTGACAAACCCTCCCTCACTGCCACTTCAGACTGGTGTGAGGGTATGACAGAAAAATTATCATCAGCACCCTCCTGCTCTACAGTGTTTAAAACAGAGCAATCGCGCTTTCACTGAAATGCTGGCATTTGGGATAAAATATTAGCTATGGAGTTATCCATTACTGCCGTTAATTGTTGCATAGTAACAAGCATTGGCGCGCTAGAAGTACTAGGGGTCGCCTGCGCGGGCATAACTGGTATAGACACAGAAGGAGATGATGTAGAACTATCTCTACTTCCTTCATCTGAGGAATCATCCTGGGCAACCTTACTATTTGTGACAGTACTGTCCTTACTATGTTTGGACGCTATGGCACAATTATCACATATATTTGAAGGGGGAACCACACTGGCTTCCATACATACAGAACATGATCTATCTGAAGGTACAGACATGTTAAACAGGCTTAAACTGGTTAATAAAGCACAAAAAACGTTTTTAAACAAAACCGTTACTGTCTCTTTAAATGTTAAACAGGGCACACTTTATTACTGAATATGTGAAAAACTATGAACTAAGGAAACCACAGTGTCTTAATGCATTCAAAGTATTGCACCCCAATTTTCAAGCTGTTAACTCTTAAAATGTGGAAACCGGAGCCTTTTGCAATTTTAACCCCACTACAGTCCCAGCCACAGCCTTTGTTGCGACTTCACCAATCCCAGGGGGGTATACGATACCAATTCAAGCCTTCTAGGAACGTTTCCGTGGATACCAGACCCTCACACATGCAGCTGCATGCACTGTACTCAAAAGTAACTGCGCAATAATGGCGCGAAAAACATAATTTATGCTTACCTGATAAATGTATTTCTCTTGTAGTGTGTTCAGTCCACGGGTCATCCATTACTTATGGGATATATTCCCTTCCCAACAGGAAGTTGCAAGAGGATCACCCAAGCAGAGCTGCTATATAGCTCCTCCCCTCACATGTCATATCCAGTCATTCGACCGAAACAAGACGAGAAAGGAGAAACTATAGGGTGCAGTGGTGACTGGAGTTATAATTTAAAATTTAGAACCTGCCTCAAAAAAGACAGGGCGGGCCGTGGACTGAACACACTACAAGAGAAATAAATTTATCAGGTAAGCATAAATTATGTTTTCTCTTGTTAAGTGTGTTCAGTCCATGGGTCATCCATTACTTATGGGATACCAATACCAAAGCTAAAGTACACGGATGATGGGAGGGACAAGGCAGGAACATTAAACAGAAGGAACCACTGCCTGTAGAACCTTTCTCCCAAAAACAGCCTCCGAAGAAGCGAAAGTGTCAAATTTGTAAAATTTGGAAAAAGTATGAAGTGAAGACCAAGTTGCAGCCTTGCAAATCTGTTCAACAGAGGCCTCATTCTTAAAGGCCCAGGTGGAAGCCACAGCTCTAGTGGAATGAGCTGTAATTCTTTCAGGAGGCTGCTGTCCAGCAGTCTCATAGGCTAAACGTATTATGCTACGAAGCCAAAAAGAGAGAGAGGTAGCCGAAGCCTTTTGAACTCTCCTCTGTCCAGAGTACACGACAAACAGAGAAGAAGTTTGCCGAAAATCTTTAGTTGCCTGTAAGTAGAACTTCAGGGCACGGACCACGTCTAGATTATGCAAAAGATGCTCCTTCTTTGAAGAAGGATTAGGACATAATGATGGAACAACAATCTCTTGATTGATATTCCTGTTAGAAACAACCTTAGGTAAAAACCCAGGTTTAGTACGCAGGACTACCTTGTCTGAATGAAAGATCAGATAAGGAGAATCACAATGTAAGGCAGATAACTCAGAGACTCTTCGAGCCGAGGAAATAGCCATCAAAAACAGAACTTTCCAAGATAAAAGCTTAATATCAATGGAATGAAGGGGTTCAAACGGAACACCCTGAAGAACTTTAAGAACCAAGTTTAAGCTCCACGGAGGAGCAACAGCTTTAAACACAGGCTTAATCCTAGCCAAAGCCTGACAAAAAGCCTGGACGTCTGGATTCTCTGCCAGACGCTTGTGTAAAAGAATAGACAGAGCAGAAATCTGTCCCTTTAGCGAACTAGCGGATAAACCCTTTTCTAAACCCTCTTGTAGAAAAGACAATATCCTAGGAATCCTAACCTTACTCCATGAGTAACTCTTGGATTCACACCAATATAAATATTTACGCCATATCTTATGGTAAATTTTTCTGGTCACAGGTTTCCGAGCCTGTATAAATGTATCAATAACCGACTCAGAGAAACCACGCTTCGATAGAATCAAGCGTTCAATCTCCATGCAGTCAGCCTCAGAGAAATTAGGTTTGGATGATTGAAAGAACCCTGAATTAGAAGGTCCTGCCTCAGAGGCAGAGACCATGGTGAACAGGACGACATGTCCACTAGGTCTGCATACCAGGTCCTGCGTGGCCACGCAGGCGCTATCAGAATCACCGATGCTCTCTCCTGTTTGATCTTGGCAATCAGTCGAGGCAGTAACGGAAAAGGTGGAAACACATAAGCCATGTTGAAAACCCAAGGGGCTGCTAGTGCATCTATCAGCACCGCTCCCGGGTCCCTGGACCTGGATCCGTAGCACGGAAGCTTGGCGTTCTGGCGAGATGCCATGAGATCCAGTTCCGGTTTGCCCCAACGAAGAATCAGTTGAGCAAATATCTCCGGATGAAGTTCCCACTCCCCCGGATGAAAAGTCTGGCGACTTAGAAAGTCCGCCTCCCAGTTCTCCACGCCTGGGATGTAGATCGCTGACAGGTGGCAAGAGTGAGACTCTGCCCAGCGAATTATCTTTGAGACTTCTAACATCGCTAGGGAACTCCTGGTTCCTCCTTGATGATTGATGTAAGCTACAGTCGTGATGTTGTCCAACTGAAACCTGATGAACCTCAGTGTTGCTAACTGAGGCCAAGCTAGGAGAGCATTGAATATTGCTCTTAATTCCAGAATGTTTATTGGAAGGAGTTTCTCCTCCTGAGTCCACGATCCCTGAGCCTTTAGGGAGTTCCAGACTGCGCCCCAGCCTAGTAGGCTGGCATCTGTTGTTACAATCATCCAATCTGGTCTGCGAAAGGTCATTCCTTTGGACAGATGAACCCAAGACAACCACCAGAGAAGAGAATCCCTAGTCCAGATACAGTAAAGGGGACAGATCTGAGTAATCCCCATTCCACTGACTTAGCATGCATAATTGCAGCGGTCTGAGATGCAGGCGCGCAAATGGCACTATGTCCATTGCCGCGACCATTAAGCCGATTACTTCCATGCACTGAGCTACTGATGGGCTTGGAATGGAATGAAGGACACGGCAAGCATTTAGAATTTTTGATAACCTGGACTCCGTCAGGTAAATCTTCATCTCTACAGAATCTATAAGAGTCCCTAGGAAAGGGACCCTTGTGAGTGGAAACAGAGAACTCTTTTCCATGTTCACCTTCCACCCATGCGACCTCAGAAATGCTAGAACTATCTCTGTATGAGACTTTGCATTTTGAAAACTTGACGCTTGTATCAGAATGTCGTCTAGGTACGGAGCCACCGCTATGCCTCGCGGTCTTAGTACCGCCAGAAGCGAACCCAGAACCTTTGAAAAAATTCTCTGAGCCGTAGCTAACCCGAAGGGAAGAGCTACAAACTGGTAATGCCTGTCTAGAAAGGCAAACCTTAGGTACCGATAATGATCTTTGTGAATCGGTATGTGAAGGTAGGCATCCTTTAAGTCCACTGTGGTCATATACTGACCCTCTTGGATCATGGGTAGAATGGTCCAAATGATTTCCATCTTGAACGATGGAACCCTTAGGAATTTGTTTAAGATTTTTAAGTCTAAGATTGGTCTGAAGGTTCGCTCTTTTTTGGGAACCACAAACAGATTTGAGTAAAACCCTTGCCCTTGTTCCGTTCGCGGAACTGGGTGGATCACTCCCATCACTAAGAGGTCTTGTACACATTGTAGAAATGCCTCTTTCTTTATTAGGTCTGTTGATAACCTTGACAGATGAAACCTCCCTTGTGGAGGAGAAGTTTTGAAATCCAGAAGGTATCCCTGAGATATAATCTCCAACGTCCAGGGATCCTGTACATCTCTTGCCCAAGCCTGGGCGAAGAGAGAAAGTCTGCCCCCCACTAGATCCGTCACCGGAAAGGGGGCCCTGTCTTCATGCTGTCTTAGGGGCGGAAGTAGGCTTTCTGGCCTGCTTGCCCTTGATCCATGACTGGTTGCCTTCCAACCTTGTCTGTAACGAGCAGTAGTTCCTTCCTGTTTTGGAGCAGAGGAAGTTGATGCTGCTCCTGCCTTGAAATTACGAAAGGCACGAAAATTAGACTGTTTGGCCTTTGATTTGGCCCTGTCCTGAGGAAGGGTGTGGCCCTTACCTCCAGTAATGTCAGCAATAATTTCCTTCAAGCCGGGCCCAAATAAGGTCTGCCCTTTGAAAGGAATATTCAGTAGTTTAGATTTAGAAGTTACATCTGCTGACCAGGATTTAAGCCATAGCGCTCTGCGCGCCTGTATGGCGAATCCGGAATTCTTAGCCGTAAGTTTGGTTAAATGTATTACGGCATCCGAAACAAACGCATTAGCTAGCTTAAGCGTTCTAAGCTTGCTCAAAGTCTCATCCAATGGTGCTGTGCGAATCGCCTCTTCCAGAGACTCAAACCAGAATGCCGCTGCAGCAGTGACAGGCGCAATGCATGCAAGAGGCTGTAATATAAAACCTTGTTGAACAAACATTTTCTTAAGGTAACCCTCTAATTTTTTATCCATTGGATCTGAGAAAGCACAACTATCCTCCACCGGGATAGTGGTACTTTTGGCTAAAGTAGAAACTGCTCCCTCCACCTTAGGGACCGTCTGCCATAAGTCTCGTGTGGCGCCGTTTATAAGGAACATTTTTCTAAAAATCGGAGGAGGGGAAAAGGGCACACCAGGTCTATCCCACTCCTTGCTAATAATCTCTGTAAGCCTTTTCGGTATAGGAAAAACGTCAGTACACACCGGTACCGCATAGTATTTATCCTGCCTACATAATTTCTCTGGGATTGCCACCGTGTCACAATCATTCAGAGCCGCTAACACCTCCCCTAGCAACACGCGGAGGTTCTCAAGCTTAAATTTAAAATTTCTGAATCCGGTCTCCCCGAATCAGAACCGTCACCCACAGAATGAAGCTCTCCGTCCTCATGTTCTGCAAATTGTGACGCAGTATCAGACATGGCTCTCGTGTCATCGGCGCGCTCTGTCCTTAACCCAGAGCTATCGCGCTTGCCTCTTAACTCGGGCAGATTGGATAATACTTCTTTCATAACATTAGCCATATCATGTAAAGTGATTTGTAAGGGCCTTGATGTACTTGGCGCCACAATCTCACGCACCTCCTGAGCGGGAAGCGAAGGTACTGACACGTGAGGAGAGTTAGACGGCATAACTTCCCCCTCGTTGTCTGGTGATAATTTCTTTATCGGTAAAGATTGACTTTTATTTAAAGTAATATCAATACAATTGGTACACATATTTCTATTGGGCTCCACATCGACTTTTAAACATAATGAACAAGCAGATTCCTCTGTATCAGACATGTTTAAACAAACTAGCAATGAAGCTAGCAAGCTTGGAAATTACTTTCAATAAGTTTACAAGCAATATAAAAAACGCTGCAGCGCTTTTCAAAAACACAGTTGAATAACAATGAACTAATTCAGTTATAGCCAACAATTTTTAACAGTAAATGTATTAATTAGCAGAGGATTGCACCCATTAGCAAAAGGATGATTAACCCCTCAATACCCAAAAACGGATAATCAAATTAAGATTTAACGCTTTTATCACAGTCAAACACACTGTCACAGGTCTGCTGTGACTGATTACCTCCCTCAAAAACGAATTTTGAAGACCCCTGAGCTCTCTAGAGACGTCCTGGATCAAGGAGGAAGACTGTGCTAGAATTTTAACTGCGCAACAAGGCGCTAAAAAAAGGCCCCTCCCACTCATATTACAACAGTGGGAGACCTGATATAACGGTTTCTATGCAGAAAAATACGTTAGCCATGTGGAAAAAAAAAAATCATGCCCAAAAAGATTTATCACCAAAGTACCTCACAAAACGAATAACATG
Organism: Bombina bombina; assembly: GCF_027579735.1. NCBI lineage: Eukaryota > Metazoa > Chordata > Amphibia > Anura > Bombinatoridae > Bombina > Bombina bombina. Next base: position 1,226,770,530 of record NC_069500.1, on the reverse strand, counting down.
CCAGTAAACGTTTTAAAAACAAACTTTTTCAATGTCATGCAAAGTTATCACTAAGCCTGCTACCAGTCGCTTCTACTGCAGATAAGGCTTAAGCATTATTTCAGTATTAACAGTATTTTCTCAGTCAAATTCTAGTCCCTAGAAAATAACTCAACTGCGCATACATTTATCAGCCTGATACCAGTCGCTACTACTGCATTTAAGGCTGTACTTACATCATATGGGTAACAGCAGTGTTTTCTTAGTCAACTCCATTCCCAGAAAATATTGTACTGCACATACCTCATTTGCGGGGGACCCCGCATGCTATTCCCATTTTCTGAAGTCACCCCACTCCTCAGAATGTCGAGAACTGCCAGTGGATCTTAGTTACGTCTGCTAAGATCATAGAAAATGCAGGCAGATTCTTCTTCCAAATACTGCCTGAGATAGAAAAACAGCACACTCCGGTGCCATTTTAAAATAACAAACTTTTGATTGAAGAATAATTAAGTAAAAACTCCAGCTCCTCTCGCGACCTCCTTCTTTGTTGAGGGTTGCAAGAGAATGACTGGATATGACATGTGAGGGGAGGAGCAATAAAAGTGTGAAAATTACTTCAAACTTTCAAAAATAACTTAAATAAACAATCGATTTAGCCCTTAAGAGTGTCCACCAGTTAATAGCCCATAATAAGCCCTTTATTCTTTCTAAGTCTTAGAAAATGGCTTACCGATCCCCATGAGGGAAAAATGACAGCCTTCAAGCATTACACAGTCTTGTTAGAAAAATGTCATACCTTGAGCAGAAAAGTCTGCAAACTGTTCCCCCCAACTGAAGATCTCTCAGCTCAACAGTCCTGCGTGGGAACAGCAATTGATTTTAGTCACTGCTGCTAAAATCATACTCCTCTTTTAAACAGAACTCTTCATCTCTTTCTGTTTCAGAGTAAATAGTACATACCAGCACTATTTTAAAATAACAAACTCTTGATAGAAGAATAAAAAACTACAACTAAACACCACATACTCTTCACCATCTCCGTGGAGATGCTACTTGTTCAGAGCGGCAAAGAGAATGACTGGGGGGGCGGAGCCTGGGAGGGACTATTTGGTCAGCTTTTGCTGTGGTCTTTACCATTTCCTGTTGGGGAAGAGAATATTCCCACAAGTTATGGATGACGCCGTGGACTGGACACACCAATGTTGGAGAAAGTTAGATAATCCCTTTATTACCCATTGCCCAATTTTGCATAACCAACACTGTTATATTAATATACTTTTTACCTCTGTGATTACCTTGTATCTAAGCCTCTGCAGACTGCCCCCTTTTCCATCTTAATGGGAGGAGAGTCCACTGCTTCATTCATTACTTTTGGGAATTAAGAACCTAGCCACCAGGAGGAGGAAAAGACACCCCAGCCAAAGGCTTAAATACCTCCCCCACTCCCCTCATACCCCAGTCATTCTATGCCTTTCGTCACAGGAGGTTGGCAGAGAAGTGTCGGAAGATTCAGAGTAGTCTCTTATGGAGGATAGTACTCTTCGAAATGGGACTGCACCTGCCCGTTTCTCTGGTGGGTGGACCTAAATTTATTATTAATCTTCTGGCACCATTTATACCCTGATATTTCTCCTACTGTTGCTTGTCCCTTGGCAGAATGACTGGGGGATGAGGGGAGTGGGGGAGGTATTTAACCATTTGGCTAGGGTGTCTTTGCCTCCTTCTGGTGGCCAGGTTCTTAATTCCCACAAGTAATGAATGAAGCAGTGGACTCTCCTCCTACAGATGGAAATTAAATTATTATGTAAGCATAATTTAAGTTATTTCAGTTCTTTTGACAGACTTGCATTTTAGCCAATCAGTGCCCTCTCATAAGTAACTCCACGGGTGTGAGCACGTTATCTATATGACACACATGAACTAACACCCTCTAGCTGTGGAAACTGTCAAATGCTTTGAGATAAGGGAAGCCTTTTCAAGGGCTTAGAAATTAGCATATGAACCTACCTAGGTTTAGCTTTTAAATAGGAATACCAATACAACAAAGCAAATTTGATGATAAACGTGAAATGGAAAGTTGTTTAAAATTTTATGCTCCATCTAAATCATGATAGTTTAATTTTGACTAGACTGTCCCTTTAATGTTGAGAAGCTCCAACACTGACACCCTCCCTCTGCAGCCACTCAGTCACAGACTGAAGTGCAGGTGCAACAAAAACAAAAAGTATTTCCTCCAGTACTAATTATTCTTGGCCTGTGCACATCTCTTAAAAGCCTGTGCGTTTTATTAACCCCTCAACAACCAGCGCCGTACCCTGTACGACACTGGTCGTTATGCTCTTTAGGACCAGCGACGTACCCTGTACGTCGCTACAGTCCTGGGCTTCTCTCTGTCGCAATCTTGCTCAAAATAGCGAGATTGCGCTATTTCTGCATGCCCCACGAGTGGGGCACTGCAGAAATAGATTTGCAGAATTATCACTTTGTGGCCCTCTCTGCATCGGATCGGACAGCTGTGGTGCCGATCGTTGGTGGGTGAGAGGCTAAGGAGAGACACGGGTGGATGGCCCATCGATTTAGGGGGCGCGAGTGGGTGGAACCGCAAAGCCAAGCTACAGGGATAAAAAAAATAAAAAATAAGTGCGTCATTAAGGGGGAAGGAGGGAGGAGGGACAATGAGGGTTTTCCTATGTGGGATCAGTTGACGGCAAGGAATCTGGGAGGGGCGTAAGGTATTGAGGGAGGCAGCTACACTATAGAAAAAAATAACATTAAGATGGGGTGACAATTGTGGGGGGGGGGGTGGAAGAGAGCTGTTTGAGAGGGGTCAGGGAGGGTTTAGGGGGTGGGAGGCTGATCTCTACACTAAAGCTAAAATTCACCCTACAAGCTACCTAATTAACCCCTTCACTGCTGGGCATAATACAAGTGTGGTGCACAGCAGCATTTAGCGGCCTTCTAATTACCAAAAAGCAATGCCAAAGCCATATATGTTTGCTATTTCTGAACAAAGGAGATGACAGAGAAGAATTTACAACAATTTGTGCCATGATTGCACAAGCGGTTTGTAAATAATTTCAGTGAGAAACCTAAAATTGTAAAAAAAAAAAAAAAAAGTGGACGATTTTTTTTATTTGATCGCATTTGGCGGTGAAATGGTGGCATGATATACACCAAAATGGGCCTAAATTAATACTTTGGGTTGTCTACTAAAAAAATATATATATATAGTTTTGATAGGTAAATATAAAAAGGGCTTTTTTCTGTTTAAATGTAGCGAGGACACAAACGCTCTGGTCTTTTGGGGAAGTTTTTGTCTGAAATGCCCGGTCCCTAAGGGGTTAAAAAAAAAAAAAAGGTATGCATGAGCACACCTAAGAGGGAATGGTCCTCATAACATGTACATGCTCCCAAACCTATTTCAGTATGCTCTTAATGGAAAGGAGATTATTTTAATAAAGGATAACAAAGTAGGAAGGAAGCAAACAGATTTTTATCAATTGTATATTTACATTTTGACTTCCATGTGCCTTTAATTGATATAATCTATAAACAACTTTTAAAAAAAAGTTTGCTTCCACACTTATTTTGCTACTTTCTGGTTAAATCTGAATAATGTTGCTTTGCTTTATTGCCAAAGGTTCTCTGTCATCTTATACGAACAGGCTTAACTTACAGCAGCCGAACAGAAAGCACATGAAAATAAATGATAACATAGATGTAAGTTAAACTGAACCTATTTTTTTTTCTTTAATGATTCAGATATAGCACGCAATTTTAAGCGACTTTCTAATTTACTTGTATTATCAATTTTTCATCATTCAAAAATGGGCCGGCTTCCCGCATACGAATCTAATAACCCTTACATTGTTGTATTATGACGGTTACAACTACCTAACACTTGGTTTCTGCTTTATATGATCCATACTGAGAATACTTATTCCTGAGAGTTCTGTCTTCTGATAAGTACTAGTCTCCAGGTCCCATAAGTGGATCTATTTCACATTGTTGACGCTTGTATGATCTGTTATTAAATTTTAAAAAGGGGCATCATTAGGGTCAATACCGCACTCCTACTATTGTTCAGTGTATTTATGCTTGAATGAAGGAACTGCTGTCACGTAATATTGTTTGAGATATTGCCCTATCTGCTGTGTTTGTACTTTGATATATTTCATTGCCTCAATAAAAATACTTATTAAAAAAAAAAAAAATGGGCCGGCTTGTAAGCTTACATTCCAACTTTTTCAAATAAAGATACCAAGAGAAAGAAGAATAATTGATAATAGGAGTAAATTAGTTGCTTAAATGTACATGCTCTGTCTGAATCATTTTATTAAAAGTACCTTATTGTAAAGAAAAAAGGTGTTTCAGTTTCCACTAATTTATATAATTGAACATCAAAATTAGGTGATTACTAATTAACTGCTAGCACTCAAATACATACATTAGAGTCAATCACTGTTGCTTTGCGCTGCTGCTCCATATTTGATTGTTCTCTTCAAACCGTGCTTTGCTCTGGATGCACTGTTTTATGGAGAAAAAAAAACGTACACAACACAGCCAGAGCAAAGCTCTGTTTGAAGAGAACAGTCTAATTTGCTACAAAGTGAAAGTGCTTACAGTTCCTGCATGTGTCATTCTTTCTGCAGACATGATGCATTTTCTGCGATGACATCTCAGATCACAGCATGTTCTGGCTTGGGGCATGCAACATCACTTATTGCTTAGTTATAGCTCTCTCCAATGTGAGGATTGTCCCCTGTGGGATTGGATTAGTTAATCCATACATACTTCACTTTATTTGTCCTTTTCCTCCCTTGCATATCTTCCTGTGATCCTCTGCAATCAAGCACCTGAGGCAGATTTTCTGCCTATTTGGAATTTCCTTTAACGTATCCTTGCTTATTTGCACTTTTGTTGTTTTGTATTTATACAATTGTTTTCTCTTATTCAAACCAAAAAATAAGAAGAAAATAAAAGGACCCGATATCCAGGCTAAATTAAATGGCCAGTGCTCAAAATAACAACAACACAACATGACAATTGCTCGAGTGATTTATGAAACAACACTGTTCCATTTACAAGCTGGACTGTGTGCTGTAAAAATGCCTTCTATTTGTTTTCATTCATGCTTCTTAGTCATTAGTCATAAGCTCTGTTTGTGAAGGTCTAATAAGATCTCATTGACGTCAGCTAATGGATAGATTTTGATAGCTTCAGCGGATCAGTGTCCATTTCAGCAGCTTTTGCCTGTTTGCTTGAGAGTATCTGATGAGCCTGCCCATTCACTGGTACCATAGCTGATATAGCAAAACGTTTAAAGGAAAGAAAAAATGCTGAATATATTGAAAGATACATGGCATGGTAAAGCTACAAACGCAGATTTTATCTTCAGTGGAATATGCATAATCAGTGGCACAAAGCAGGATAAGGAGAGCACTGATGGTAAAAACATAATTTATGCTTACATGATAAATTTATTTCTCTTGTAGTGTATCCAGTCCACGGATCATCCATTACTTATGGGATATTCTCCTTCCCAACAGGAAGTTGCAAGAGGATCACCCACAGCAGAGCTGCTATATAGCTCCTCCCCTAACAGTCATATCCAGTCATTCGACCGAAAACAGAGAAAGGAGAAACCATAGGGTGCAGTGGTGACTGTAGTTTAATTAAAATTTAGACCTGCCTTAAAAGGACAGGGCGGGCCGTGGACTGGATACACTACAAGAGAAAATAAATTTATCAGGTAAGCATAAATTATGTTTTCTCTTGTTAAGTGTATCCAGTCCACGGATCATCCATTACTTATGGGATACCAATACCAAAGCTAAAGTGCACGGATGATGGGAGGGACAAGGCAGGATTAAGCGGAAGGAACCACTGCCTGAAGAACCTTTCTCCCAAAAACAGCCTCCGAAGAAGCAAAAGTATCAAATTTGTAAAATTTGGAAAAAGTGTGAAGCGAAGACCAAGTCGCGGCCTTGCAAATCTGTTCAACAGAGGCCTCATTTTTAAAGGCCCAGGTGGAAGCCACAGCTCTAGTGGAATGAGCTGTAATCCTTTCAGGGGGCTGCTGTCCAGCAGTCTCATAGGCTAGGCGTATTATGCTCCGAAGCCAAAAGGAAAGAGAGGTTGCCGAAGCTTTTTGACCTCTCCTCTGTCCAGAGTAAACGACAAACAGGGTAGATGTTTGACGAAAATCTTTAGTAGCTTGTAAGTAAAACTTCAAGGCACGGACTACGTCCAGATTATGTAAAAGACGTTCCTTCTTTGAAGAAGGATAAGGACACAATGATGGAACAACAATCTCTTGATTGATATTCTTGTTAGAAACCACCTTAGGTAAAAACCCAGGTTTGGTACGCAGGACTACCTTATCTGCATGAAAAATCAGATAAGGATAATCACATTGTAAGGCAGATAGCTCAGACTGTCCGAGCCGAGGAAATAGCCATCAAAAACAGAACTTTTCAAGATAAAAGTTTAATATCAATGGAATGAAGGGGTTCAAACGGAACTCCTTGAAGAACTTTAAGAATCAAGTTTAAGCTCCACGGGGGAGCAACAGGTTTAAACACAGGCTTAATTCTAACCAAAGCCTGGCAAAATGCCTGGACGTCTGGAACCTCTGCCAGACGCTTGTGCAAAAGAATAGACAGAGCAGAAATCTGTCCCTTTAAGGAACTAGCTGATAATCCTTTGTCCAAGCCCTCTTGGAGAAAAGACAATATTCTAGGAATCCTAACATTACTCCATGAGTAATTCTTGGATTCACATCAATAAAGATATTTACTCCATATCTTGTGGTAGATTTTCCTGGTAACAGGCTTTCGTGCCTGTATTAAAGTATCAATGACTGACTCGGAGTAAGGAATCAAGCGTTCAATCTCCATGCAGTCAGTCTCAGAGAAATTAGATTTGGATGATTGAAATGACCTTGTATCAGAGTCCATGGTGGAAAGGATGACATGTCCACTAGGTCTGCATACCAAGTCCTGCATGGCCACGCAGGTGCTATCAGAATCACCGATGCTCTCTCCTGTTTGATTTTGGCAATCAGTCGAGGGAGCAGAGGAAACGGTGGAAACACATAAGCCAGGTTGAAGAACCAACTATCAGCGTCGCTTCTGGGTCCCTGGACCTGGATCCGTAACAAGGAAGCTTGGCGTTCTGGCGAGACGCCATGAGATCCAACTCTGGTTTGCCCCAACGATGAATCAACTGAGCAAACACCTCCGGATGGAGTTCCCACTCCCCCGGATGGAAAGTCTGACGACTTAGAAAATCCGCCTCCCAGTTCTCCACGCCTGGGATATGGATTGCTGACAGGTGGCAAGAGTGGTACTCTGCCCAGCGAATTATTTTTGAGACTTCTAACATCGCTAGGGAACTCCTGGTTCCCCCTTGATGGTTGATGTAAGCCACAGTCGTGATGTTGTCCGACTGAAATCTGATGAACCTCAGTGTTGCTAACTGAGGCCAAGCCAGAAGAGCATTGAATATCGCTCTTAACTCCAGAATATTTATTGGAAGGAGTTTCTCCTCCTGAGTCCACGATCCCTGTGCCTTCAGGGAATTCCAGACTGCACCCCAACCTAGAAGGCTGGCATCTGTTGTTACAATTGTCCAATCTGGCCTGCGAAACGTCATACCCTTGGACAGGTGTACCCAAGACAACCACCAGAGAAGAGAATCTCTGGTCTCTTGATCCAGATTTAACAGAGGGGACAAATCTGTGTAATCCCCATTCCACTGACTCAGCATGCATAATTGCAGCGGTCTGAGATGAAGGCGCGCAAATGGCACTATGTCCATTGCCGCTACCATTAAGCCGATTACCTCCATACACTGAGCTACCGAAGGGAGCGGAATGGAGTGAAGAACACAGCAAGCATTTAGAAGTTTTGATAACCTGGACTCCGTCAGGTAAATTTTCATTTCTACAGAATCTATAAGAGTCCCTAAGAAGGAGACTCTTGTGAGTGGGGATAGAGAACTCTTTTCCTCGTTCACTTTCCACCCGTGCGACCTCAGAAATGCCAGAACTATCTCTGTATGAGACTTGGCAACTTGAAAGCTTGACGCCTGTATCAGGATGTCGTCTAGATACGGAGCCACCGCTATGCCTCGCGGTCTTAGAACCGCCAGAAGTGAGCCCAGAACCTTTGTAAAGATTCTCGGGACTGTAGCCAACCCGAAGGGAAGAGCTACAAATTGGTAATGAATGTCTAGAAAGGCAAACCTTAGAAACCGATGATGATCTTTGTGAATCGGTATGTGAAGGTAGGCATCCTTTAAGTCCACTGTGGTCATGTACTGACCTTCTTGGATTATGGGTAGGATGGTCCGAATAGTTTCCATTTTGAAAGATGGAACTCTGAGGAATTTGTTTAAGATCTTTAGATCCAAAATTGGTCTGAAGGTTCCCTCTTTTTTTGGGAACCACAAACAGATTCGAATAAAAACCCTGTCCTTGTTCCGTCCGCGGAACTGGATGGATCACTCCCATAACTAGGAGGTCTTGCACACAGCATAGGAATGCCTCTTTCTTTATCTGATTTGCAGATAGCCTTGAAAGATGAAATCTCCCTTGTGGAGGGGAAGCTTTGAAGTCCAGAAGATATCCCTGAGATATGATCTCCAACGCCCAGGGATCCCGAACATCTCTTGCCCACGCCTGGGCGAAGAGAGAAAGTCTGCCCCCTACTAGATCCGGGGGCCGTTCCTTCATGCTGTCTTAGAGGCAGCAGCAGGCTTTCTGGCCTGCTTGCCTTTGTTCCAGGACTGGTTAGGTTTCCAGGCCTGCTTAGATTGAGCAAAAGTTCCCTCTTGTTTTGAAGCGGAGGAAGTTGATGCTGCACCTGCCTTGAAATTTCGAAAGGCACGAAAATTAGACTGTTTGGCCTTTGCTTTGGCCCTGTCCTGAGGAAGGGTGTGACCCTTACCTCCAGTAATGTCAGCAATAATTTCCTTCAAACCAGGCCCGAATAAGGTCTGCCCCTTGAAAGGAATGTTGAGTAATTTAGACTTTGAAGTCACGTCAGCTGACCAGGATTTAAGCCATAGCGCCCTACGCGCTTGGATGGCGAATACGGAATTCTTAGCCGTTAGTTTAGTCAAATGAACAATGGCATCAGAAACAAATGAGTTAGCTAGCTTAAGCGTTCTAAGCTTGTCAATAATTTCAGTCAATGGAGCTGTATGGATGGCCTCTTCCAGGGCCTCAAACCAGAATGACAGGCGCAATGCATGCAAGGGGCTGTAAAATAAAACCTTGTTGAATAAACATTTTCTTAAGGTAACCCTCCAATTTTTTATCCATTAGATCTGAAAAAGCACAACTGTCCTCAACCGGGATAGTAGTACGCTTTGCTAAAGTAGAAACTGCTCCCTCCACCTTAGGGACCGTCTGCCATAAGTCCCGTGTAGTGGCGTCTATTGGAAACATTTTTCTAAATATAGGAGGTGGGGAAAAAGGCACACCCGGTCTATCCCACTCCTTGCTAATAATTTCTGTAAGCCTTTTAGGTATAGGAAAAACATCAGTACACACCGGTACCGCATAGTATTTATCCAGCCTACACAATTTCTCTGGTACTGCAACTGTGTTACAGTCATTCAGAGCAGCTAATACCTCCCCAAGCAACACACGGAGGTTCTCAAGCTTAAATTTAAAATTAGAAATCTCTGAATCAGGTTTCCCCGAATCAGAGATGTCACCCACAGACTGAAGCTCTCCGTCCTCATGATCTGCATATTGTGACGCAGTATCAGACATGGCCCTTACAGCATCTGCGCGCTTTGTATTTCTCCTAACCCCAGAGCAATCGCGCTTGCCTCTTAATTCAGGCAACCTGGATAATACCTCTGACAGGGTATTATTCATGATTGCAGCCATGTCCTGCAAGGTAATCTCTATGAGCGTCCCTGATGTAATTGGCGCCATATTAGCGTGCATCCCCTGAGCGGGAGGTGAAGGGTCTGACACGTGGGGAGAGTTAGTCGGCATAACTTCCCCCTCGTCAGAATCTTCTGGTGATATTTCTTTTATAGTTAAAGACTGATCTTTACTGTTTAAGGTGAAATCAATACATTTAGTACACATTCTCCTATGGGGCTCCACCATGGCTTTCAAACATAATGAACAAGTAGTTTCCTCTGTGTCAGACATGTTTAAACAGACTAGCAATGAGACTAGTAAGCTTGGAAAACACTTTAAACAAGTTTACAAGCAATATAAAAAACTTTACTGCACCTTTAAGAAACACAAATTTTGTCAAAATTTGAAACAGTGAAAAAAGGCAGTTACACTAACGAAATTTTTACAGTGTATGTAACAAGTTAGCAGAGCATTGCACCCACTTGCAAATGGATGATTAACCCCTTAATACCCAAAATGGAATAATAAAAGACAAAAACTTGTTTTTTGTTTTTTTCAAACAGTCACAACAACTGCCACAGCTCTACTGTGGCTTTTTACCTCCCTCAAAAACGATTTTGAAGCCTTTTGAGCCCTCCAGAGATGTCCTGGATCATGCAGAGGGAAACAATGTCTCTGTCAGTATTTTTAGCTGCACAGAAAAGCACTAAAAAAGGCCCCTCCTACTCATATTACAACAGTGGAAAGCCTAAGGAAACTGTTACTAGGCAAAATTCAAGCCAGCCATGTGGAAAAAAACTAGGCCCCAATAAGTTTTATCACCAAATACATATAAAAACGATTAAACATGCCAGCAAACGTTTTATATTACATTTTTATAAGAGTATGCATCTCTATTAATAAGCCTGCTACCAGTAGCTATCACTGCGTTTAAGGCTTTACTTACATTAGTTCGGTATCAGCAGCATTTTCTAGCAAATTCCATCCCTAGAAAAATATTAACTGCACATACCTTATTGCAGGAAAACCTGCACGCCATTCCCTCTCTGAAGTTACCTCACTCCTCAGAATATGTGAGAACAGCCATGGATCTTAGTTACTTCTGCTAAGATTATAGAAAACGCAGGCAGATTCTTCTTCTAAATACTGAGATAAACAGTACACTCCGGCACCATTTAAAAATAACAAACTTTTGATTGAAGAATAAACTAAGTATAAAACACCACACTCCTCTTACGACCTCCATCTTGGTTGAGGCTTGCAAGAGAATGACTGGATATGACAGTTAGGGGAGGAGCTATATAGCAGCTCTGCTGTGGGTGATCCTCTTGCAACTTCCTGTTGGGAAGGAGAATATCCCTTAAGTAATGGATGATCCGTGGACTGGATACACTTAACAAGAGAAAATGATTGTAATTCAACCTATTACACTCATTAGCTGGTAATTCACAATATTGATTGCTTAATATAAATTCCATGTTGTAGTACTTGCTGGCTGGGATCATCTAAACCAGATTGTTTTTTCACACTGTTGTATTCTAAAAAAATACTGAATCTTTATAAGGTAACAGGTAATGCAACATCTTAAAGCGTCAACATCACTTGCAACATGAGAGATGTGTTTTCTCCCTTGCCATATACAGTACATACACACACACATATATATATATATATATATATATATATATATATATATATATATATATATATATATATATATATATATATATATATATATATATATATATATATACACACACACACACACACACACTATATGGCCATAAGTATGTGGACACCTATCACCCCTATACAGGGAGTGCAGAATTATTAGGCAAATTAGTATTTTGACCACATCATCCTCTTTATGCATGTTGTCTTACTCCAAGCTGTATAGGCTCGAAAGCCTACTACCAATTAAGCATATTAGGTGATGTGCATCTCTGTAATGAGAAGGGGTGAGGTCTAATGACATCAACACCCTATATCAGGTGTGCATAATTATTAGGCAACTTCCTTTCCTTTGGCAAAATGGGTCAAAAGAAGGACTTGACAGGCTCAGAAAAGTAAAAAATAGTGAGATATCTTGCAGAGGGATGCAGCACTCTTAAAATTGCAAAGCTTCTGAAGCGTGATCATCGAACAATCAAGCGTTTCATTCAAAATAGTCAACAGGGTCGCAAGAAGCGTGTGGAAAAACCAAGGCGCAAAATAACTGCCCATGAACTGAGAAAAGTCAAGCGTGCAGCTGCCAAGATGCCACTTGCCACCAGTTTGGCCATATTTCAGAGCTGCAACATCACTGGAGTGCCCAAAAGCACAAGGTGTGCAATACTCAGAGACATGGCCAAGGTAAGAAAGGCTGAAAGACGACCACCACTGAACAAGACACACAAGCTGAAACGTCAAGACTGGGCCAAGAAATATCTCAAGACTGATTTTTCTAAGGTTTTATGGACTGATGAAATGAGAGTGAGTCTTGATGGGCCAGATGGATGGGCCCGTGGCTGGATTGGTAAAGGGCAGAGAGCTCCAGTCCGACTCAGACGCCAGCAAGGTGGAGGTGGAGTACTGGTTTGGGCTGGTATCATCAAAGATGAGCTTGTGGGGCCTTTTCGGGTTGAGGATGGAGTCAAGCTCAACTCCCAGTCCTACTGCCAGTTTCTGGAAGACACCTTCTTCAAGCAGTGGTACAGGAAGAAGTCTGCATCCTTCAAGAAAAACATGATTTTCATGCAGGACAATGCTCCATCACACGCGTCCAAGTACTCCACAGTGTGGCTGGCAAGAAAGGGTATAAAAGAAGAAAATCTAATGACATGGCCTCCTTGTTCACCTGATCTGAACCCCATTGAGAACCTGTGGTCCATCATCAAATGTGAGATTTACAAGGAGGGAAAACAGTACACCTCTCTGAACAGTGTCTGGGAGGCTGTGGTTGCTGCTGCATGCAATGTTGAAGGTGAACAGATCAAAATACTGACAGAATCCATGGATGGCAGGCTTTTGAGTGTCCTTGCAAAGAAAGGTGGCTATATTGGTCACTGATTTGTTTTTGTTTTGTTTTTGAATGTCAGAAATGTATATTTGTGAATGTTGAGATGTTATATTGGTTTCACTGGTAAAAATAAATAATTGAAATGGGTATATATTTGTTTTTTGTTAAGTTGCCTAATAATTATGCACAGTAATAGTCACCTGCACACACAGATATCCCCCTAAAATAGCTAAAACTAAAAACAAACTAAAAATTACTTCCAAAAATATTCAGCTTTGATATTAATGAGTTTTTTGGGTTCATTGAGAACATGGTTGTTGTTCAATAATAAAATTAATCCTCAAAAATACAACTTGCCTAATAATTCTGCACTCCCTGTAAAGAGCTTGTTAGACATCCCGTTAATTAATCCCGTTATTAATATAGAGTTCAACCAAATTTTTCAAAAATATATATAGAGTACCGGAGTAAATAAAACATTACTTTTATTAGAACATATTAAAACAACTAGCAATGTCCAAAATAACAGTATGGGTACATTAGCACGCCAGATGAAAAATCTGAGGCGTTTCAGGTTCTGAAATATTTATAGCTGTAATTTTCACTAAACACAACCCCATTTTAAAAAGGAGACCCCCTTACTCCTATTTGATAAGAACAATTGATGTAACTAAGTACCAACCTTATATCTCACTCAACAATTAACTTAGTACAATCTTTATCACACTTGTCAATTGTACCTAGGGTTGCCACCTCAGTCATGTTTTCCTGGACACTTATGAGATACACATGATGCAGGGTGTGCATAATGCAGGGAACATGAATATTGCTGTCCAGCTACTGAACAGTAGTTGCAAGTCTTCCATTGGTGTGCTGTCCAGGGGCACAATACATGTTCCCTTTTGTGCACCCTGTAACATGTATAACTGTCCAGGAAAATATGGCTGAGGTGACAACCCTAATTGTACCTAAGGTGGTCTAATTCACTGAATTCTGATTGCATAAAAAACACTTATAATAATAACCATACAAAATTGCTAATGATGCAGACTGGTCACCTCAACAGCAATGTAATTTGCCTAACTGCAATATGAGCTTACTTAGTGAAACTGTGTATGCAATATTGAATCATTCTTCATTTAGTTATTTACCAAACACCCTTTCAGACCTTACGGAAAAAAAACACTAAGAATGAAAGTCTGTCCAAATGCTTATAATTCAATCAATTCAATAACAATTTGCCCTCTATAAATTTCAAGTTAACTAGTTCAGAAATATGAAGGTTCACACTGTTAGAATCAATGCCAGAGAAGATTCAACACCAAAAATTATTCAAATCAAATTCAGAATTCAGGCCTTGCAGCATTCTTGTCCTTAAAGGAATAGTCTAGTCAAAATTAAACTTCCATGACTCAGATAGAGCATGCAATTTACTCCTATTATCATTTTTTTCTTCGTTGTCTTGCTATCTTTATTTGAAAAAGTAAGAATGTAAGCATAGGAGCCGGACCATCTTTGGTTAAGGACCTGGGTAGCACTTTCTGATTGGTGTCTAAATGTAGCCACCAATCAGCAAGCGCTACCCAGGTTCTGAACCAAAAATGGGCCAGCTCATATGCTTACATTCAAATAAAGATAGCAAGAGACCAAAGAAAAATTGATAATATGAGTAAATTAGAAAGTTGCTTAAAATTGCATTCTCTATCTGAATCATGGAAGTTTAATTTTGACTAAACTATTCCTTTAATTTGTGTATCCAATAAACTTTCCATTTCACTAAAATTTTATCACTCCCACCTCCTCTGCTTCTTAGTTTCACCTTTTTTATAATATTCCAACTATAGCAATCCACTTTTTTCTGATGTGACCTTTTGATTTGTTGAACAAAAGGAGTAGACAGAGATCCATTATTAATATTGGATAAGTCTTCACATATACATGAACTAACCACCCTGGTGGTGAGTCCCACATACTGCACTCTGCAATCTATGCAAATAACAAAACATATAGAATACACAGACCTCTGCCTGCTATAAAATTTGATTACTTACATAAAAAGGGGAAGTGTATTGAATCATTCCAGCCAAGGCTTGGCATTGCACATGTTGACATGACGGCTTGTGTACAGCTGCTTGGCCATAGCAGCCCATTTCATGAAGCTCCCAACACACAGTTCTTGTGCTGATGTTGCTTCCAAAGGCTGTTTGGAACTCAGTAGTGAGTGATGCAACAGATGACAAGTGATATATATGCATTATGTACTTCAGCACTCAGCAGACCCGTTCTGTACATTTCAGTGGTCTACCCACTTCATAGCTGTACTGTTGTTGCTCCTAGATGTTCCCACTTCACAATAATAGCAATTACAGTTGACTGGGCATGATGTAGAAGGGCAGAAAGTGCCACATTTAGAGTTACTGAGCTCGTTAGTACAACCCATTTGAAATGCCAATGTTTGTCTATGTAGATTTAAAGGGACATTAAACACTAAATACATGCTAGATAGAATGATACATTCAAAGAAAAAATTAGTCCATGACTAACATGTAGTTGTATTTTTTAAAGTTTCATTAGTTGTTTAAACAGTGACAAAATAAGTGTAAAGTTTTAGTGTCTATAAAACACTGGGAGCTGCCATGTTGTAACTTGTGTTACCGTCTCTGCTGTGGCCAATAAGGGTCAGTTATAAATAGGTCACTAGAGTGTGCAGCCAATGGTTGTGCTGGATTTAACAGTGTTCTGCACTTCCATTTCTAACAGGAACTGAAAAGCTCACAATTTCAGAATGGAATTACAAGCAAAGAGGACAAAATAAATAATGAAAGTATATTACAGAGCTGTTTTATATATACAATTTATCATTTTATATTACCATCTAAAAGTGTTTAATGTCCCTTTAATGGCTATGTGCTAGATTGTATGCACCTGTCAGTAATTAGTGTGGCTGAAACATCTTAACTCAATACTTAGTAGCTGTCATCACATACTTATTATATATGAAAATGTCACAACCAGCACTATCTGGGTTTAGGCCCTAATCAATATATACACTACACACTTAGCTGGCTAATAAAAAACAATCTAGCTGCAACAATATTTTTTTGCTGGGTTCTAAGTTTGATAATAATTTCGTAAGAAGTGTGTTAAGCAATATGGAATACAAACATGAGCAGATTTGCATAAATGTTACAGACATCTAATACAAATGTTTCATCATAATACAAAACAAAATCAATATCCCCTCTAACAAATGTGCTCTTCCATTTCTACACAAAATCCTTTCCTTTGAAATGTCTGCTGGATTTTAATATGGTCTCCTTTAAAGGTCAGTTTCAGAAATTATTTCCATACACGGCTTAAATATTGCAAACATTTTGACTGCTGTTGTGTTGAGTTGGACGACGGGGGGGGAGTGACGGAGAATCCGGTGTACACGCAGAATATTTGTTGAGAGCTAACAGAGGAGGAAATGATTCAGTAAACACATGAGCAGCTGAGCTTGCATGGATTTTTAGAGGTTAATATTTTTTCACATTGTAAATCTGACAGGTTTTAATTTTTAGCCAAAACAACAACAAAAAACCCACATCAACAATACTTAGTGGTGTTTAAAAAAATAAATAAATAATTAATAACAACTATACAGGAATTATTATGGACCAAAATATTTACGGATGTTTTTTCTTCTTCATAAACATCTATTTTTTATACATTATCTCTAGAAACCGTGCACATGCCATGAAGACAAGGTAGATACAATAGAAAATATAACCTATTTTTCTGACTGTCCAATTTTTTTATAACATGTAGCAATTACCAGGTTAACGTTTGAAAGTTCTCAATAACCTTAAAGTACCTAAACAGCCCAGAATGCTCTATTTGCATGCACACCCGCACACAAATTATGTTTGGATTTGTGCTAACATAAGCCAGTATATTAAAAAGTATGAGGCTAAATAATATAACAGTTAAAAAAAAATAATGTTTGGGAAGTTATCAATGTTATTGCCACAACAATATGTAGCACTCACACCTTTATACAACAATATGTAGCACTCACACCTTTATACAACAATATGTAGCACTCACACCTTTATACAACAATATGTAGCACTCACACCTTTATACAACAATATGTAGCACTCACACCTTTATACAACAATATGTAGCACTCACACCTTTATACAACAATATGTAGCACTCACACCTTTATACAACAATATGTAGCACTCACACCTTTATACAACAATATGTAGCACTCACACCTTTATACAACAATAACAGAATTTATGTTTACCTGATAAATTACTTTCTCCAACGGTGTGTCCGGTCCACGGCGTCATCCTTACTTGTGGGATATTCTCCTCCCCAACAGGAAATGGCAAAGAGCCCAGCAAAGCTGGTCACATGATCCCTCCTAGGCTCCGCCTACCCCAGTCATTCGACCGACGTTAAGGAGGAATATTTGCATAGGAGAAACCATATGGTACCGTGGTGACTGTAGTTAAAGAAAATAAATTATCAGACCTGATTAAAAAAACCAGGGCGGGCCGTGGACCGGACACACCGTTGGAGAAAGTAATTTATCAGGTAAACATAAATTCTGTTTTCTCCAACATAGGTGTGTCCGGTCCACGGCGTCATCCTTACTTGTGGGAACCAATACCAAAGCTTTAGGACACGGATGAAGGGAGGGAGCAAATCAGGTCACCTAAATGGAAGGCACCACGGCTTGCAAAACCTTTCTCCCAAAAATAGCCTCAGAAGAAGCAAAAGTATCAAACTTGTAAAATTTGGTAAAAGTGTGCAGTGAAGACCAAGTCGCTGCCCTACATATCTGATCAACAGAAGCCTCGTTCTTGAAGGCCCATGTGGAAGCCACAGCCCTAGTGGAATGAGCTGTGATTCTTTCGGGAGGCTGCCGTCCGGCAGTCTCGTAAGCCAATCTGATGATGCTTTTAATCCAAAAAGAGAGAGAGGTAGAAGTTGCTTTTTGACCTCTCCTTTTACCAGAATAAACAACAAACAAGGAAGATGTTTGTCTAAAATCCTTTGTAGCATCTAAATAGAATTTTAGAGCGCGAACAACATCCAAATTGTGCAACAAACGTTCCTTCTTTGAAACTGGTTTCGGACACAGAGAAGGTACGATAATCTCCTGGTTAATGTTTTTGTTAGAAACAACTTTTGGAAGAAAACCAGGTTTAGTACGTAAAACCACCTTATCTGCATGGAACACCAGATAAGGAGGAGAACACTGCAGAGCAGATAATTCTGAAACTCTTCTAGCAGAAGAAATTGCAACTAAAAACAAAACTTTCCAAGATAATAACTTAATATCAACGGAATGCAAGGGTTCAAACGGAACCCCCTGAAGAACTGAAAGAACTAAATTGAGACTCCAAGGAGGAGTCAAAGGTTTGTAAACAGGCTTAATTCTAACCAGAGCCTGAACAAAGGCTTGAACATCTGGCACAGCAGCCAGTTTTTTGTGAAGTAACACCGACAAGGCAGAAATCTGTCCCTTCAGGGAACTTGCAGACAATCCTTTTTCCAATCCTTCTTGAAGGAAGGATAGAATCCTAGGAATCTTAACCTTGTCCCAAGAGAATCCTTTAGATTCACACCAACAGATATATTTTTTCCAAATTTTGTGGTAAATCTTTCTAGTTACAGGCTTTCTGGCCTGAACAAGAGTATCAATAACAGAATCTGAGAACCCTCGCTTCGATAAAATCAAGCGTTCAATCTCCAAGCAGTCAGCTGGAGTGAAACCAGATTCGGATGTTCGAACGGACCCTGAACAAGAAGGTCTCGTCTCAAAGGTAGCTTCCAAGGTGGAGCCGATGACATATTCACCAGATCTGCATACCAAGTCCTGCGTGGCCACGCAGGAGCTATCAAGATCACCGACGCCCTCTCCTGATTGATCCTGGCTACCAGCCTGGGGATGAGAGGAAACGGCGGGAACACATAAGCTAGTTTGAAGGTCCAAGGTGCTACTAGTGCATCCACTAGAGCCGCCTTGGGATCCCTGGATCTGGACCCGTAGCAAGGAACTTTGAAGTTCTGACGAGAGGCCATCAGATCCATGTCTGGAATGCCCCACAGCTGAGTGACTTGGGCAAAGATTTCCGGATGGAGTTCCCACTCCCCCGGATGCAATGTCTGACGACTCAGAAAATCCGCTTCCCAATTTTCCACTCCTGGGATGTGGATAGCAGACAGGTGGCAGGAGTGAGACTCCGCCCATAGAATGATTTTGGTCACTTCTTCCATCGCTAGGGAACTCCTTGTTCCCCCCTGATGGTTGATGTACGCAACAGTTGTCATGTTGTCTGATTGAAACCGTATGAACTTGGCCCTCGCTAGCTGAGGCCAAGCCTTGAGAGCATTGAATATCGCTCTCAGTTCCAGAATATTTATCGGTAGAAGAGATTCTTCCCGAGACCAAAGACCCTGAGCTTTCAGGGATCCCCAGACCGCGCCCCAGCCCATCAGACTGGCGTCGGTCGTGACAATGACCCACTCTGGTCTGCGGAATGTCATCCCTTGTGATAGGTTGTCCAGGGACAGCCACCAACGGAGTGAGTCTCTGGTCCTCTGATTTACTTGTATCTTCGGAGACAAGTCTGTATAGTCCCCATTCCACTGACTGAGCATGCACAGTTGTAATGGTCTTAGATGAATGCGCGCAAAAGGAACTATGTCCATTGCCGCTACCATCAACCCGATCACTTCCATGCACTGAGCTATGGAAGGAAGAGGAACGGAATGAAGTATCCGACAAGAGTCTAGAAGCTTTGTTTTTCTGGCCTCTGTCAGAAAAATCCTCATTTCTAAGGAGTCTATTATTGTTCCCAAGAAGGGAACCCTTGTTGACGGGGATAGAGAACTCTTTTCCACGTTCACTTTCCATCCGTGAGATCTGAGAAAGGCCAGGACAATGTCCGTGTGAGCCTTTGCTTGAGGAAGGGACGACGCTTGAATCAGAATGTCGTCCAAGTAAGGTACTACAGCAATGCCCCTTGGTCTTAGCACAGCTAGAAGGGACCCTAGTACCTTTGTGAAAATCCTTGGAGCAGTGGCTAATCCGAAAGGAAGCGCCACAAACTGGTAATGTTTGTCCAGGAATGCGAACCTTAGGAACCGATGATGTTCCTTGTGGATAGGAATATGTAGATACGCATCCTTTAAATCCACCGTGGTCATGAATTGACCTTCCTGGATGGAAGGAAGAATAGTTCGAATGGTTTCCATCTTGAACGATGGAACCTTGAGAAACTTGTTTAAGATCTTGAGATCTAAGATTGGTCTGAACGTTCCCTCTTTTTTGGGAACTATGAACAGATTGGAGTAGAACCCCATCCCTTGTTCTCTTAATGGAACAGGATGAATCACTCCCATTTTTAACAGGTCTTCTACACAATGTAAGAATGCCTGTCTTTTTATGTGGTCTGAAGACAACTGAGACCTGTGGAACCTCCCCCTTGGGGGAAGTCCCTTGAATTCCAGAAGATAACCTTGGGAGACTATTTCTAGCGCCCAAGGATCCAGAACATCTCTTGCCCAAGCCTGAGCGAAGAGAGAGAGTCTGCCCCCCACCAGATCCGGTCCCGGATCGGGGGCCAACATTTCATGCTGTCTTGGTAGCAGTGGCAGGTTTCTTGGCCTGCTTTCCCTTGTTCCAGCCTTGCATTGGTCTCCAAGCTGGCTTGGCTTGAGAAGTATTACCCTCTTGCTTAGAGGACGTAGCACCTTGGGCTGGTCCGTTTCTACGAAAGGGACGAAAAACAGAATTTATGTTTACCTGATAAATTTCTTTCTCCAACGGTGTGTCCGGTCCACGGCGTCATCCTTACTTGTGGGATATTCTCTTCCCCAACAGGAAATGGCAAAGAGCCCAGCAAAGCTGGTCACATGATCCCTCCTAGGCTCCGCCTACCCCAGTCATTCGACCGACGTTAAGGAGGAATATTTGCATAGGAGAAACCATATGGTACCGTGGTGACTGTAGTTAAAGAAAATAAAATATCAGACCTGATTAAAAAAACCAGGGCGGGCCGTGGACCGGACACACCGTTGGAGAAAGAAATTTATCAGGTAAACATAAATTCTGTTTTCTCCAACATAGGTGTGTCCGGTCCACGGCGTCATCCTTACTTGTGGGAACCAATACCAAAGCTTTAGGACACGGATGAAGGGAGGGAGCAAATCAGGTCACCTAAATGGAAGGCACCACGGCTTGCAAAACCTTTCTCCCAAAAATAGCCTCAGAAGAAGCAAAAGTATCAAACTTGTAAAATTTGGTAAAAGTGTGCAGTGAAGACCAAGTCGCTGCCCTACATATCTGATCAACAGAAGCCTCGTTCTTGAAGGCCCATGTGGAAGCCACAGCCCTAGTGGAATGAGCTGTGATTCTTTCGGGAGGCTGCCGTCCGGCAGTCTCGTAAGCCAATCTGATGATGCTTTTAATCCAAAAAGAGAGAGAGGTAGAAGTTGCTTTTTGACCTCTCCTTTTACCTGAATAAACAACAAACAAGGAAGATGTTTGTCTAAAATCCTTTGTAGCATCTAAATAGAATTTTAGAGCGCGAACAACATCCAAATTGTGCAACAAACGTTCCTTCTTTGAAACTGGTTTTGGACACAGAGAAGGTACGATAATCTCCTGGTTAATGTTTTTGTTAGAAACAACTTTTGGAAGAAAACCAGGTTTAGTACGTAAAACCACCTTATCTGCATGGAACACCAGATAAGGAGGAGAACACTGCAGAGCAGATAATTCTGAGACTCTTCTAGCAGAAGAAATCGCAACTAAAAACAAAACTTTCCAAGATAATAACTTAATATCAACGGAATGTAAGGGTTCAAACGGAACCCCCTGAAGAACTGAAAGAACTAAATTGAGACTCCAAGGAGGAGTCAAAGGTTTGTAAACAGGCTTGATTCTAACCAGAGCCTGAACAAAGGCTTGAACATCTGGCACAGCTGCCAGCTTTTTGTGAAGTAATACCGACAAGGCAGAAATCTGTCCCTTCAGGGAACTTGCAGATAATCCTTTTTCCAATCCTTCTTGAAGGAAGGATAGAATCCTAGGAATCTTAACCTTGTCCCAAGGGAATCCTTTAGATTCACACCAACAGATATATTTTTTCCAAATTTTGTGGTAAATCTTTCTAGTCACAGGCTTTCTGGCCTGAACAAGAGTATCGATAACAGAATCTGAGAATCCTCGCTTCGATAAAATCAAGCGTTCAATCTCCAAGCAGTCAGCTGGAGTGAAACCAGATTCGGATGTTCGAACGGACCCTGAACAAGAAGGTCTCGTCTCAAAGGTAGCTTCCAAGGTGGAGCCGATGACATATTCACCAGATCTGCATACCAAGTCCTGCGTGGCCACGCAGGAGCTATCAAGATCACCGACACCCTCTCCTGCTTGATCCTGGCTATCAGCCTGGGGATGAGAGGAAATGGCGGGAACACATAAGCTAGTTTGAAGGTCCAAGGTGCTACTAGTGCATCCACTAGAGCCGCCTTGGGATCCCTGGATCTGGCCCCGTAGCAAGGAACTTTGAAGTTCTGACGAGAGGCCATCAGATCCATGTCTGGAATGCCCCACAGGTGAGTGACTTGGGCAAAGATTTCCGGATGGAGTTCCCACTCCCCCGGATGCAATGTCTGCCGACTCAGAAAATCCGCTTCCCAATTTTCCACTCCTGGGATGTGGATAGCAGACAGGTGGCAGGAGTGAGACTCCGCCCAAAGAATAATTTTGGTTACTTCTTCCATCGCTAGGGAACTCCTTGTTCCCCCCTGATGGTTGATGTACGCAACAGTCGTCATGTTGTCTGATTGAAACCGTATGAACCTGGTCCTCGCAAGCTGGGGCCAGGCCTGGAGAGCATTGAATATCGCTCTCAGTTCCAGAATATTTATCGGTAGAAGAGATTCTTCTCGAGACCAAAGACCCTGAGCTTTCAGGGATCCCCAGACCGCGCCCCAGCCTATCAGACTGGCGTCGGTCGTGACAATGACCCACTCTGGTCTGTGGAACATCATCCCTTGAGACAGATTGTCCAGGGACAGCCACCAACGGAGTGAGTCTCTGGTTCTCTGATTTACTTGTATCTTCGGAGACAAGTCTGTATAGTCCCCATTCCACTGACTGAGCATGCACAGTTGTAATGGTCTTAGATGAATGCGCGCAAAAGGAACTATGTCCATCGCCGCCACCATCAACCCGATCACTTCCATGCACTGAGCTATGGAAGGAAGAGGAACGGAATGAAGTATCCGACAAGAGTCCAGAAGCTTTGTTTTTCTGGCCTCTGTTAGAAAGATCCTCATTTCTAAGGAGTCTATAATTGTTCCCAAGAAGGGAACCCTTGTTGACGGGGATAGAGAACTCTTTTCCACGTTCACTTTCCAGCCGTGAGATCTGAGAAAGGCCAGGACAATGTCCGTGTGAGCCTTTGCTTGAGGAAGGGACGACGCTTGAATCAGAATGTCGTCCAGGTAAGGTACTACTGCAATGCCCCTTGGTCTTAGCACCGCTAGAAGGGACCCTAGTACCTTTGTGAAAATCCTTGGAGCAGTGGCTAATCCGAAAGGAAGCGCCACGAACTGGTAATGTTTGTCCAGGAATGCAAACCTTAGGAACCGATGATGTTCCTTGTGGATAGGAATATGTAGATACGCATCCTTTAAATCCACCGTGGTCATGAATTGACCTTCCTGGATGGAAGGAAGGATAGTTCGAATGGTTTCCATCTTGAACGATGGGACCTTGAGAAATTTGTTTAAGATCTTGAGATCTAGGATTGGTCTGAACGTTCCCTCTTTTTTGGGAACTATGAACAGATTGGAGTAGAACCCCATCCCTTGTTCTCTTAATGGAACAGGATGAATCACTCCCATTTTTAACAGGTCTTCTACACAATGTAAGAACGCCTGTCTTTTTATGTGGTCTGAAGACAACTGCGACCTGTGGAACCTCCCCCTTGGGGGAAGTCCCTTGAATTCCAGAAGATAACCCTGGGAGACTATTTCTAGCGCCCAAGGATCCAGAACATCTCTTGCCCAAGCCTGAGCGAAGAGAGAGAGTCTGCCCCCCACCAGATCCGGTCCCGGATCGGGGGCCAATATTTCATGCTGTCTTGGTAGCAGTGGCAGGTTTCTTGGCCTGCTTTCCCTTGTTCCAGCCTTGCATTGGTCTCCAAGCTGGCTTGGCCTGAGAAGTATTACCCTCTTGCTTAGAGGACGTAGCACCTTGGGCTGGTCCGTTTTTACGAAAGGGACGAAAATTAGGTCTATTTTTTGCCTTGAAGGGCCGATCCTGAGGAAGGGCGTGGCCCTTACCCCCAGTGATATCAGAGATAATCTCTTTCAAGTCAGGACCAAACAGCGTTTTCCCCTTGAAAGGAATGTTTAGTAGCTTGTTCTTGGAAGACGCATCAGCCGACCAAGATTTCAACCAAAGCGCTCTGCGCGCCACAATAGCAAACCCAGAGTTCTTAGCCGCTAACTTAGCCAATTGCAAAGAGGCGTCTAGAGTGAAAGAATTAGCCAATTTGAGAGCATTGATTCTGTCCATAATCTCCTCATAAGGAGGAGAGTCACTATCGAGCACCTTAAGCAGTTCATCAAACCAGAAATATGCGGCAGTAGTGACAGGGACAATGCATGAAATGGGTTGTAGAAGGTAACCCTGCTGAACAAACATCTTTTTAAGCAAACCTTCTAATTTTTTATCCATAGGATCTTTGAAAGCACAACTATCCTCTATGGGAATAGTGGTGCGTTTGTTTAAAGTAGAAACCGCTCCCTCGACCTTGGGGACTGACTGCCATAAGTCCTTTCTGGGGTCGACCATAGGAAACAATTTTTTAAATATGGGGGGAGGGACGAAAGGAATACCGGGCCTTTCCCATTCTTTATTAACAATGTCCGCCACCCGCTTGGGTATAGGAAAAGCTTCTGGGAGCCCCGGCACCTCTAGGAACTTGTCCATTTTACATAGTTTCTCTGGGATGACTAAATTTTCACAATCATCCAGAGTGGATAATACCTCCTTAAGCAAAATGCGGAGATGTTCCAATTTAAATTTAAATGTAATCACATCAGATTCAGCCTGCTGAGAAATGTTCCCTAAATCAGTAATTTCTCCCTCAGACAAAACCTCCCTGGCCCCCTCAGATTGGGTTAGGGGCCCTTCAGAGATATTAATATCAGCGTCGTCATGCTCTTCAGTAACTAAAACAGAGCAGCCACGCTTACGCTGACAAGGGTTCATTTTGGCTAAAATGTTTTTGACAGAATTATCCATTACAGCCGTTAATTGTTGCATAGTAAGGAGTATTGGCGCGCTAGATGTACTAGGGGCCTCCTGAGTGGGCAAGACTCGTGTAGACGAAGGAGGGAATGATGCAGTACCATGCTTACTCCCCTCACTTGAGGAATCATCTTGGGCATCATTGTCATTATCACATAAATCACATTTATTTAAATGAATAGGAATTCTGGCTTCCCCACATTCAGAACACAGTCTATCTGGTAGTTCAGACATGTTAAACAGGCATAAACTTGATCAGAAAGTACAAAAAACGTTTTAAAATAAAACCGTTACTGTCACTTTAAATTTTAAACTGAACACACTTTATTACTGCAATTGCGAAAAAACATGAAGGAATTGTTCAAAATTCACCAAATTTTCACCACAGCGTCTTAAAGCCTTGAAAATATTGCACACCAATTTTGGAAGCTTTAACCCTTAAAATAACGGAACCGGAGCCGTTTTAAGCTTTAAACCCCTTTACAGTCCCTGGTATCTGCTTTGCTGAGACCCAACCAAACCCAAAGGGGAATACGATACCAAATGACGCCTTCAGAAGTCTTTTATAAGTATCAGAGCTCCTCTCACATGCGACTGCATGCCATGCCTCTCAAAAACAAGTGCGCAACACCGGCGCGAAAATGAGACTCTGCCTATGCTTTGGGAAAGCCCCTAAAGAATAAGGTGTCTAAAACAGTGCCTGCCGATATTATTATATCAAAATACCCAGATAAAATGATTCCTCAAGGCTAAATATGTGTTAATAATCAATCGATTTAGCCCAGAAAAAGTCTACAGTTTAAATAAGCCCTTGTGAAGCCCTTATTTACAATCGTAATAAACATGGCTTACCGGATCCCATAGGGAAAATGACAGCTTCCAGCATTACATCGTCTTGTTAGAATGTGTCATACCTCAAGCAGCAAGGGACTGCAAACTGTTCCCCCAACTGAAGTTAATTGCTCTCAACAGTCCTGTGTGGAACAGCCATGGATTTTAGTTACGGTTGCTAAAATCATTTTCCTCATACAAACAGAATTCTTCATCTCTTTTCTGTTTCTGAGTAAATAGTACGTACCAGCACTATTTGAAAATAACAAACTCTTGATTGAATAATGAAAAACTACAGTTAAACACTAAAAAACTCTAAGCCATCTCCGTGGAGATGTTGCCTGTACAACGGCAAAGAGAATGACTGGGGTAGGCGGAGCCTAGGAGGGATCATGTGACCAGCTTTGCTGGGCTCTTTGCCATTTCCTGTTGGGGAAGAGAATATCCCACAAGTAAGGATGACGCCGTGGACCGGACACACCTATGTTGGAGAAATTAGGTTTATTTTTTGCCTTGAAAGGCCGATCCTGAGGAAGGGCGTGGCCCTTACCCCCAGTGATATCAGAGATAATCTCTTTCAAGTCAGGGCCAAACAGCGTTTTCCCCTTGAAAGGAATGTTAAGTAGCTTGTTCTTGGAAGACGCATCAGCCGACCAAGATTTCAACCAAAGCGCTCTGCGCGCCACAATAGCAAACCCAGAATTCTTAGCCGCTAACCTAGCCAATTGCAAAGTGGCGTCGAGGGTGAAAGAATTAGCCAATTTGAGAGCATTGATTCTGTCCATAATCTCCTCATAAGGAGGAGAATCACTATCGACCGCCTTTATCAGCTCATCGAACCAGAAACATGCGGCTGTAGCGACAGGGACAATGCATGAAATTGGTTGTAGAAGGTAACCCTGCTGAACAAACATCTTTTTAAGCAAACCTTCTAATTTTTTATCCATAGGATCTTTGAAAGCACAACTATCCTCTATGGGTATAGTGGTGCGTTTGTTTAAAGTGGAAACCGCTCCCTCGACCTTGGGGACTGTCTGCCATAAGTCCTTTCTGGGGTCGACCATAGGAAACAATTTTTTAAATATGGGGGGAGGGACGAAAGGAATACCTGGCCTCTCCCATTCTTTATTAACAATGTCCGCCACCCGCTTGGGTATAGGAAAAGCTTCTGGGAGCCCCGGCACCTCTAGGAACTTGTCCATTTTACATAGTTTCTCTGGGATGACCAACTTGTCACAATCATCCAGAGTGGATAATACCTCCTTAAGCAGAATGCGGAGATGTTCCAACAAATTTAAATGCAATCACATCAGGTTCAGCCTGTTGAGAAATGTTCCCTGAATCAGTAATTTCTCCCTCAGACAAAACCTCCCTGGCCCCATCAGACTGGGTTAGGGGCCCTTCAGAGATATTAATATCAGCGTCGTCATGCTCTTCAGTATCTAAAACAGAGCAGCCGCGCTTACGCTGACAAGTGTTTATTTTGGCTAAAATGTTTTTGACAGAATTATCCATTACAGCCGTTAATTGTTGCATAGTAAGGAGTATTGGCGCGCTAGATGTACTAGGGGCCTCCTGAGTGGGCAAGACTCGTGTAGACGAAGGAGGGAATGATGCAGTACCATGCTTACTCCCCTCACTTGAGGAATCATCTTGGGCATCATTGTCATTATCACATAAATCACATTTATTTAAATGAATAGGAATTCTGGCTTCCCCACATTCAGAACACAGTCTATCTGGTAGTTCAGACATGTTAAACAGGCATAAACTTGATAACAAAGTACAAAAACGTTTTAAAATAAAACCGTTACTGTCACTTTAAATTTTAAACTGAACACACTTTATTACTGCAATTGCGAAAAAACATGAAGGAATTGTTCAAAATTTATCAAATTTTCACCACAGTGTCTTAAAGCCTTAAAAGTATTGCACACCAATTTTGGAAGCTTTAACCCTTAAAATAACGGAACCGGAGCCGTTTTAAACTTTAACCCCTTTACAGTCCCTGGTATCTGCTTTGCTGAGACCCAACCAAGCCCAAAGGGGAATACGATACCAAATGACGCCTTCAGAAAGTCTTTTCTAAGTATCAGAGCTCCTCTCACATGCGACTGCATGCCATGCCTCTCAAAAACAAGTGCGCCACACCGGCGCGAAAATGAGGCTCTGCTTATGCTTTGGGAAAGCCCCTAAGGAATAAGGTGTCTAATACAGTGCCTGCCGATATTATTATATCAAAATACCCAGATAAAATGATTCCTCAAGGCTAAATATGTGTTAATAATGAATCGATTTAGCCCAGAAAAAGTCTACAGTCTTAATAAGCCCTTGTGAAGCCCTTATTTACGATCGTAATAAACATGGCTTACCGGATCCCATAGGGAAAATGACAGCTTCCAGCATTACATCGTCTTGTTAGAATGTGTCATACCTCAAGCAGCAAGAGACTGCACACTGTTCCCCCAACTGAAGTTAATTGCTCTCAACAGTCCTGTGTGGAACAGCCATGGATTTTAGTTACGGTTGCTAAAATCATTTTCCTCATACAAACAGAAATCTTCATCTCTTTTCTGTTTCTGAGTAAATAGTACATACCAGCACTATTTCAAAATAACAAACTCTTGATTGAATAATAAAAACTACAGTTAAACACTAAAAAACTCTAAGCCATCTCCGTGGAGATGTTGCCTGTACAACGGCAAAGAGAATGACTGGGGTAGGCGGAGCCTAGGAGGGATCATGTGACCAGCTTTGCTGGGCTCTTTGCCATTTCCTGTTGGGGAGGAGAATATCCCACAAGTAAGGATGACGCCGTGGACCGGACACACCTATGTTGGAGAAATGTAGCACTCACACCTTTATACAACAATATGTAGCACTCACACCTTTATACAACAATATGTAGCACTCACACCTTTATACAACAATATGTAGCACTCACACCTTTATACAACAATATGTAGCACTCACACCTTTATACAACAATATGTAGCACTCACACCTTTATACAACAATATGTAGCACTCACACCTTTATACAACAATATGTAGCACTCACACCTTTATACAACAATATGTAGCACTCACACCTTTATACAACAATATGTAGCACTCACACCTTTATACAACAATATGTAGCACTCACACCTTTATACAACAATATGAAGCACTCACACCTTTATACAACAATATGTAGCACTCACACCTTTATACAACAATATGTAGCACTCACACCTTTATACAACAATATGTAGCACTCACACCTTTATACAACAATATGTAGCACTCACACCTTTATACAACAATATGTAGCACTCACACCTTTATACAACAATATGTAGCACTCACACCTTTATACAACAATATGTAGCACTCACACCTTTATACAACAATATGTAGCACTCACACCTTTATACAACAATATGTAGCACTCACACCTTTATACAACAATATGTAGCACTCACACCTTTATACAACAATATGTAGCACTCACACCTTTATACAACAATATGTAGCACTCACACCTTTATACAACAATATGTAGCACTCACACCTTTATACAACAATATGTAGCACTCACACCTTTATACAACAATATGTAGCACTCACACCTTTATACAACAATATGTAGCACTCACACCTTTATACAACAATATGTAGCACTCACACCTTTATACAACAATATGTAGCACTCACACCTTTATACAACAATATGTAGCACTCACACCTTTATACAACAATATGTAGCACTCACACCTTTATACAACAATATGTAGCACTCACACCTTTATACAACAATATGTAGCACTCACACCTTTATACAACAATATGTAGCACTCACACCTTTATACAACAATATGTAGCACTCACACCTTTATACAACAATATGTAGCACTCACACCTTTATACAACAATATGTAGCACTCACACCTTTATACAACAATATGTAGCACTCACACCTTTATACAACAATATGTAGCACTCACACCTTTATACAACAATATGTAGCACTCACACCTTTATACAACAATATGTAGCACTCACACCTTTATACAACAATATGTAGCACTCACACCTTTATACAACAATATGTAGCACTCACACCTTTATACAACAATATGTAGCACTCACACCTTTATACAACAATATGTAGCACTCACACCTTTATACAACAATATGTAGCACTCACACCTTTATACAACAATATGTAGCACTCACACCTTTATACAACAATATGTAGCACTCACACCTTTATACAACAATATGAAGCACTCACACCTTTATACAACAATATGTAGCACTCACACCTTTATACAACAATATGTAGCACTCACACCTTTATACAACAATATGTAGCACTCACACCTTTATACAACAATATGTAGCACTCACACCTTTATACAACAATATGTAGCACTCACACCTTTATACAACAATATGTAGCACTCACACCTTTATACAACAATATGTAGCACTCACACCTTTATACAACAATATGTAGCACTCACACCTTTATACAACAATATGTAGCACTCACACCTTTATACAACAATATGTAGCACTCACACCTTTATACAACAATATGTAGCACTCACACCTTTATACAACAATATGTAGCACTCACACCTTTATACAACAATATGTAGCACTCACACCTTTATACAACAATATGTAGCACTCACACCTTTATACAACAATATGTAGCACTCACACCTTTATACAACAATATGTAGCACTCACACCTTTATACAACAATATGTAGCACTCACACCTTTATACAACAATATGTAGCACTCACACCTTTATACAACAATATGTAGCACTCACACCTTTATACAACAATATGTAGCACTCACACCTTTATACAACAATATGTAGCACTCACACCTTTATACAACAATATGTAGCACTCACACCTTTATACAACAATATGTAGCACTCACACCTTTATACAACAATATGTAGCACTCACACCTTTATACAACAATATGTAGCACTCACACCTTTATACAACAATATGTAGCACTCACACCTTTATACAACAATATGTAGCACTCACACCTTTATACAACAATATGTAGCACTCACACCTTTATACAACAATATGTAGCACTCACACCTTTATACAACAATATGTAGCACTCACACCTTTATACAACAATATGTCGCACTCACACCTTTATACAACAATATGTCACATGTCAGTGGTATGTAAAATACAGAATGCAAGCAGGAATGTCCGGAAAGAGACTGCAGAGGGATGTAAACAGTACATTTAGTACTGCATTTGTAGGTCAGAGACACCTGCTGGTAGGATCATTTCTGTTCGCACCTCCTCAATGCAAAGTGTCTGATTATATGATACATACATTATATATATATTTATATACACACACACACATATATATATATATATACATATACAGCATATATATATATATAATCTAAAAGAACAAGAGCAAAAAAGCACTTCTCATGGTGCAATATATTTAATATGATAGGATAAAATGTACATGAATAAAACTTGCCATACAGATGGGTACTCACAGACAAACCCTCATTAATTAATTAAATGAGGTAAGGTAAAAGACGTTTTGC
The DNA here is from genome assembly GCF_027579735.1 of Bombina bombina. Lineage (NCBI taxonomy): Eukaryota > Metazoa > Chordata > Amphibia > Anura > Bombinatoridae > Bombina > Bombina bombina. The sequence goes on along the minus strand of NC_069500.1, from coordinate 1,226,738,899 downwards.
ATAAGTAAAGTTGTTCCACTGTTTCCCAGACAATGCTGCTCGTAACAGTTAAAACCAAAGTCCTTTTGAAAATGCTTAAAGAAATAGTCTAGGCAAAATTAAACTTTTTAACCAACTTTCTAATTGAAACCTATTATCAATTTTTCTTTGTTCTCTTGGTATCTTTATTTTAATATAAGCTTAGGAGCCAGCCCATTTTTGGTTCAGCAGCTATGTAGCGCTTGCTTATTGGTGGCTACATTTCAGACACCAATCAGAATGCTACCCTGGTGCTGAACCAAAAAATGGGCTGGCGCCTATGCTTACATTCTTGCTTTTTCAAATAAAGATACCAAGAGAACAAAGAAAAATTGATAATAGAAGTGCATGCTCTATCTGAATCATGAAAGTTTAATTTTGACTAAACTATTCCTTTAATCAGGCTTAAATAACAGCTCCAGGGTGACCATAATGGTTGAATACCAGGGCCGGTAGAAGCACAATAAATCTTCCAGGGACAATATGTGTCTCAAAAGTGCCCTATAATATATTAACCAAACCACTAAAAAAGAAAGCACAGTCAGTTACTTCCGTGTTTTGCCGTGTATCAACGTGATGTAAGGTGGGCGTGGCCTAACGTGTTTCACGGATAATCCGCTTCATCAGAGGCTCTTGGGAAATGCACCTACTGCTGTGCTTAATATACATGCTAGACAAAGGCTAGAACACGCCTACTCTTACGTCACGGTGAAAATCGCCACTGTTAAAGCAACCAATCTTTTCAATTGGCTTACAGGGTGTATCTGGCGATAATGTATAAGACTTATAAAATAAACTAAAGAAATGGTCCCGCAACTGTTCAAAAGTTATAGAACTTTAAAGTGGCCAATTTCATAGTTATACCATATGATGCCTAAAAATGTATAAAATACACACATTATATATATATATATATATATATATATATATATATATATATATATATATATATATATATATATATATAAGAATTTTGAAAAACACTGCATTGTTTGTGAACATTTCTACAAGAAAAAAAACATTGTATAAACAAAAAACAAACTATTAAAAAGCCAATAGTGAGAATCTATTTGATGAACTACAATTTGATAAAGGAAAAGGGAAAAACTACAATTTGATAAGGGAAAACTGTGGGGGGGGGGGGGAGAGAGGGAGGAGAAAGGGGAGATAAAAATCCATAAATAAATAAATTAAATTATATGTTATAGGTGGCAGAGCTTGGTTATATGTCAATTTACCTTAAACTGCCCCCATAAAACCCCCTCAAAAATATATCATATTATGTATGTGTGTTTATGTACGAGAAATGGAAATAGATTTTTTAAAAATAGAATGATATAAAAACTATATACATATAAATTCATAGATAAAATACTAGCAGGGAGCACTAAAATATATATGTGTTTTTAATCCAGTAAGTACACATCTTACTAGATTAATCACATAGGTATAATATATAAACTCATTAATAAAACACTTGGAGGGGCAACAAAGAAGTAGAAACTACACCAAAAAAGCTTGAATATCTACATCCCTGTTTATTCCCAGGGATTCTAAAGTTTTTTAAATGGTGGATCCAGGTGGTTTCCCTCTGTCTCAGGAGAAGTAACCTATCCCTTCGTCTTTCGTCAAGAACCACCTGATCTATTGCTTTTAACCTGAGGCTGGAGCTATCATTGTTATGAATATTCCTGATGTGGTCAGTAACATCATGTGACACATTCCCTCTCTCAATGTTCTTTAGATGTTCCATTACCCTCCTCTTTATGGTCCTTTTCGTCCTCCCAATATACTGTTTTTTTAGAATGACAATTCATTGCATGATTTATAACTGTCATCTGTCCATTTGAACTAGAAACAATATGTTTATTGTCTTGATGGATTATGGGGCAGGTGTTACATCCCTTTCTATTACATTTAAAGAAGCCTTTGGCCGATTTATTCAACCAGTCACCCCTCTTGATTTTGGTATTGTTCCTCAACTTGCTAGGTGCCAAAATTTCTTTCAGATTTTTGTTTTTTCTAAAGACAACTCTAGGTATGGGATACAAAGTTCTGCCTAAAATAGGGTCTTGTAAAAGGACATGCCAATGTTTATTTATTGCTCTTTTAATTTTTGCTGATTCCTTATTATATTTGGTTAGAAAAATGTTTTTCTGCATATTATCCTGTCCTTTTTCTTTTTGGCAGATTCGTAATGTCGATCTATCCAGATCATTTGCCTTATTGTAGCATTTCTCAATAATTTCATTTGAATACCCTTTGGCTCAATTTGTTTTTCAGTATTATTGATTCCTGTTCAAATGAAGCTATGTTTTAACAATTTCTTCTGACTCTCTGGAACTGGCCAAATGGAATATTATTGATACAGTTCCTATGGTGTCCACTAGAAGCATGAAGATAGCTATTTGAACCTGTATCTTTACTGTACAGATTAGTGGTTATCCATTCCTTATTTGAAGACAAAATTATATCCATAAATTCTATTTGTTTTTCATTTTTTTGGGGGTAAATTTTAAATGTCTCCACTGAATTTTCATCCCCATTCCATATTAATATCATCATCTATGAACAGTTTCCATAAGATGATGTTATTTATGTGAGGATTATTGTTCCAAATGTACCTATCCTCCCTAAAACCCATATACAAATTCGCATAATTGGGGGCAAAGCGAGTCTCCATCGCAGTGCCCCCAATTTGCAAGAAAAATTAATGCTCAAATAAAAAATAGTTCTTTTTCAGAATGAAATTAATCAAATCTAGTAAACGTCGTCTCTGATTCTTTGGTAAATGATCATGTTTTTCCAAAAAAAAAAAAAAAAAGCTACACACTTCCTACCCCTTTATCATGAGGAATACAAGTATATAAGGATGTAACATCCATGGTTAGCCACCTGTAGCCTGGTTTCCACACAATATTCTCAACTACTTTGAAGATGTATAGGACTACAGGGTTAAGACCATTGGTTTGAGATAGCTATCCACAATTGTGATAAGTTACAAGTTAAGGAGTTTATGCCCAATATTATGGGCCTCCCCGGTAATCTTTCTTGATTCTTGTGAATCTTTGGCAGATGGTAAAAAATTGCCACTTTATACTTGTCCTGAAATAGAAATTCAAATTCATTGGTTATGGTTCCCAGTGCTAGATAGTCATCCAAAAAATATTTTAGTTCTTTTATAAATAAACTAGTTGGTAAACCTGCCCAGAGGGTAGTCTATATGTTGTAAATACAAACCCCCAAGCTACAAAAAATAAGAAATAGAAATACAGAAAAAAATAAAAAAAATTAAACCTAATCCCTATGAAAATAAAAAAGCCCCCCAAAATAAAAACACCCCCTAATCTAATGCTAAACTACCAATAGCCCTTAAAAGGGCTTTTGTAGGGCATTGCTCTAAGTTAAACAGCTCTTTTACATTAAAAATAAACAAAGTCCCCCCTAACAGTAAAACCACCCCAACAAAACACTAATAAACCTAATCTACCCATTGCCCTGAAAAGGGCATTTGTATGGGCATTGCCCTTAAAAGGGCATTCAGCTCTTTTTGAAAGGGCCCAAAAAAGACCTAAGCTAAAAAATAAACCAACATTTAAAAAAAAAAAAACTTGCACTAAAGCCCCAAATAGGTACTCACGGTTTCAGAAGTCCGGCAGGGAAGGTCTTCTTCCAGGCGGGTCCATCATCTTCATCCACAGCGAAGGCGGCACAGTCGTCCCAGATGAAGGGATCCTTGGCGGTGGTCCTCGGCGGCGGCGGTCCTCTTCATCCGATCGTCCGTGGTATACTGAAGAAAGAATGCAAGGAACAGCAAACAATTTGGGCTAACTTGCATTCCTATTGGCTGAATTTTTCAAAACAGCCAATAGGATTAGAGCTACTGAAATCCTATTGGCTGTTCAAATCACCCAATAAGATTTCAGTAGCTCTCATCCTATTGGCTGATTTTAAAATTTCAGCCAATAGGAATTCAAGGTACCCCAATAAATATGGGGTATCTTGAATTCTTTCTTCAGTGTGCGGCGGACGATCGCATGAAGAGGAACCTCCACATCTTCGCCGAGGACCGCCACGAGGAGCGCCAATGCCGCCGATGACTGCCGCAGAGGATCGCCACATCTTGGAAGACCGGATGAAGATGATGGACCCGTCTGGAATAAGACCTTCTCCGCCGGACTTCAGGAACCGTGAGTACCTATTTGAGGCTTTAGGGGGGGTTTTAAAAACAATTTTTTAATAAAAAATTATTAAATTTAATATTAAAAAGTTAAAAAAAATCCCAAAACAGGATAAGTTCTCCACCTATGGAGGTACACTCTAAGAACAAGAGGTTTAATAACAATTAACCTCCTATGCAGAAAAAGAGCACGAGTCAAAACAGTAACAGAGTACGTTTGCTAACCCCACTAGCTGTAGACTAATTTGCTCTTTATGTGTCAAGTCTATAGTTATATAGTGCGTGAAGGCTTTAACAGATAATGCACTTTTTGCAGCCTGCAATAGCTGATGCCTTATTTCGCTCCGTGTGAGACTTAGTAAGTCGTGATGTATAGCGGGGGCAGAGCCTAACGCGTTTCACAAGACTATTCGTTGCTTATTCAGTCCATAGGTGGAGAGCTTATCCTGTTTTGTGATTTTTTAACTTTGTATTGTATTGACTGTATTCAAAGACTACGGATCCACATTATAACTGTGCGGGACTATTAGATTAATAATCTTCTAAAATAACTCAACAGATGTGGACATATGGGAAAATAGATAGTCCTGCATATCCTAATAGCGCTGAGATTTATCTCCTTTTCTAGATTATATATATTTGTGTGTGTGTGTGTGTGTGTGTGTGTGTATATTTATATATACGGTATATATATATATATATATATATATATATATATACACACACATACACACGCACACACAGTATATACATATATATATATATATATATACACACACACACACACACACACACGAGTCGTGGGCGTGGCCAGAAAAGTCATGTCTCAAAACACCCAATAGTACCGAGTAGAATACCCTTCATGTGTATTGACCTTAAGACAAAGCAAATATATCATCTACTTACACCTAGTATCAATGGTATATCAATGATCAACTCGTAATAAATTACAGAACCTGCAAATTATAGAGGTATAGGATATCCACATAGTTATCCAATAGTCTCAAAGTGTCACAAGTACAAGTTGTGGGCGTGGTTAGACCTACTTCTTAGTATCCGTATAACCAATTACATACTCTGTACTATTCATAATATGTGTGATGGGCGTGAAGGTCAATAGTATACACATGAAGGGTATTCTACTTGGTAGTATTGGGTGTTTTGAGACATGACATTTCTGGCCACGCCCACGATCTCGTTCGTGTGCCATCCTGTGCATTCCATGCCATTAAGCTGCAGCAGCGATAGTGATTTGAATGATTTATTATTAACCAAGTAAGGATGATGTGGTTATAACAAACGTTTATTTGGCTTTAGCCTTTTGAAAGGTTGTTATCCCCTCCTGCACTAAAGTAAGGACTGGCCAAATAGGATTCATATATTTGGATTCTTTTTTAGGACTTACTTAGTTTACACTGTGTTTGTATATTTGTGCACGCACACAGCCCCATTCACATATATATTTTGATCACGGATATGATATGTAACATAATATTATATTATATTTGATGTTTTGTATATGTATATTTCACTTCCAGTCATAGCAGGGGCTGTTCTTCTTCGATTGGAGGTGGGGGGTTTTACCTGTTATATTCACTTGTGTTTTGCTCATTTTTCACTTGGTGTGATGAAGGGGTGATTGATCCCCGAAACGTTAGTTGTTTAATGTGCCATTAAAGCACTTATTTTGCACAAATCCAGAGAGTGCATGCGTCTATTTATTTATATATATATATATATTTATATATATATATATATATATATATATATATATATATATATATATATATATATATATATATATATATATATATAACACCTAACACTGAGCTGTGCACAGGTATTAATGCCACAATATATATGTTAGTGATAAACAAAACTTGTATAATAAAGTTTGATTGCTTTTATATACGTATATAGTTATCCACAATGTGAAAGATACAGTAATTCAGCATACACTTCTTACAATGCACACTCTATGTTTACCAAATTAATTACCATCAATGTGCCTCAAGGAGTATGTGTAAAAAAATTATCTTAAGTCTTCTTAATTGCTTCTTCCTTTTGGGAATGGTAGCTCTCCCCTTGATGAGTCACAGGTGCAGCACCAAGGAGTACACTGGAAATTGGGTTGAACTACTGCAAAACAAGAGCACAGGAGCACAACCTCGACTCAAGGTAGTAATAGAGTAATTTATTTTGAGCACACACCAATATATGCACTTACAGGAAAAAAGTTAAAACAATGCCTTAATCAATATAAAATCACAGTTTAAAAATGCCACGATCATCATCCGCTTATGAGTTTTGGGTCTTTAGTACATTTCAGTCCAAGTACACACAAAGCACAGTATCGGTTATTTGAGTCCCGGTAAGGCGCTTTTCTCCCACAAACAATTGGATACGCACACCAGCCCAATCCTACACGTTTCGTATAACCTGTGTAGACTTTCTCAAGGCAATATCGGACTGAAGGTGTATTGCCGCGAGGATCCCCATCTGTTAAGAGCGGCCGCAAACTCCTCCTCTTCCTGTGATGCTCTCCGCTCTGGCTGGCTCGCTTGCACAACAAAGCTGCCTCTAGCCATGTGTTCATTGCGTCACACTGCTTTCAATGCAAGCCGTCTCCATGAATACACAGTTCTTAGGGTTAAACTACTTATTCATAGATAGCAAGTTGCGTATAACAACCCTAAGAAATACCTTACTCTGGGACTTATCGCCAGCACTAATATAAATAAAGAACAAGATATTCATATACTTTATACAATATAAATGATAAAAATCTCATACATAAAATATACACACAACACGTAAAAAGTTCATACATGCCTTTTACTATTTAAAACAAAATTAAAAGCAGCTCATAATATTTAATTCATTTTAAAAAGGCTTAATATACCTCAACTCTTTCCTACCATTAAGAACTATAAACAGACAAATCTATACATAACGTCATATTTCATTTATTTTACAAAAGGGCCTATTAGTCGCTATCTACCAACCATATCTCCATTATCATTACACCATAAAAGACTGCAGATCTAGGTCAATATTCAGACCTTTTGGAGTTAGGCTTTCTAATTCCTGAATCCATCTTGTTTCCTTTTTCCTAAGTAACAAGAGCCTTTGATAGGGGTTTTAACCTTGGGGAACTACTTCAAGTATACCGATGCAAAGATTTCTTGCATCTTTTTAATGGCAGACCCTAAAATGATCTGACACACTATGTGTCTTCAATCCTGCTTCAATGTTACTGATGTGTTCATAGCACCGCCTCTTGACCTTCCTCTTAGTCCTACCTACATAGGTCAAACCACAATCACATGTAAGACCATAGACCACATAGGTACTGTGACAGTTTCCTCTGCTTCTAATAGGTAAAGTCTTAGTGTTATTCCAATTATTAATAGAGTTACGATTCAAAAGATGGGCACACATACAGCACTTACTACGTCCACACTTATACGTCCCGGGTTTACCTGTAACCTAAGTGTCTAATGTACCTGTTCTGTGTGGTTTCTGTTCCCCTTTCAATTTTGAAGGAGCTAGAATATTTGTAAGATTCCTGCTTCTTTTAAAAACTACATATGGTTTATCTTCAATAACCCCCCTAAGTACGGGGTCTGCTTTCAGGATGCCCCAATGTTTATTTAGCACCTTTTTAATAAACCCTGCTCCTTCGCTATACGAAGTAATAAATCTGACTTTATTTATCCCCTGGTTATCAGTATTATTTGTAGTCTGATGTTGCAACATTGTACTACGTTGACACAAAGCATTCTTTTCTCTTGCTTCTCTCACTAATTGTGGATCATATTCTTTTTCAATAAATGTTTTCTGTAAAATATCCGCCTCCCTGTTATAGTCCTCCAACTTAGAACAGTTTTGCCTAATCCTACGGAATTGACCAAATGGAATATTTATTTTCCAATTCCTCATATGCCCACTAGTGGCATTGAGGAATCCATTACTGTCCATTGGTTTCCGGAAATTTCGTACCATAACTGAATTGGAGCAACTATCAATAAAAAGCTCAATATCCAAAAATTCAATTTGATCTCCAGAAATTTTTTCTGTGAAGGTCAAATTGTATTCATTATTATTAATATAATTCACAAAATTTGCTGCACTAATAGTATTACCCTTCCACACAATCATAACATCATCAATATACCTATAGTATTTGATGATGTTATTTGAAAAGATTATTATGCCAAATCATCTCATCCTCAAATATAGCAATATATAAGTTGGCATAGGACAGTCCCATGGAAGTACCCATGGCTGTCCCTTGAATTTGTTTATAAAACACAGAATCAAAACAGAAATAATTATGGATCTAATATATATTTAATACCAGATTTCAAAAACTCCAAATGCTTACTAGACATATTACTCATCTCCCCCATATGCTCAAAAGCTTCCACTCCTTTAGCATGGGGTATATTTGTGTATAATGCCATAACGTTGCATGTCATCCATACATATCCCTCCTCCCAATGCAGTCCTTCAAATTTATTAATAACTTCTAAGGCGTCTTTAATGTAAGACCTGGTTTGTTTAACCATGGGCTGCATATAAGAGTCGATATATATGGATAAGTTGTTAGCTATGGAATCAACACCAGAAATAATCTGACATCCCGGTGGGGTAGTGGAATTTTGGGGAATTTTTGGGATATGGTAAAAAAAATTGGAATCTTTGGATTAGGGTTAAATATGAAACCAAATTCATCACTATTGAGAATGCCATCATTTTTAGCTTCTGTTATTAATCCAAGTAACTCTTTATTATATTCCAGTCGGATCTCTATTTAGTTTAACATATGTACTGTCATCATTTGTTTGTGGGAGGAAAGCGCCTTGCAGGGACTCAAATAACTGATACTGTGCTTTGTGTGTACTTGGACTGAAATGTACTAAAGACCCAAAGCCCATAAGTGGATGATGATCGTGGCATTTTTAAACTGTGATTTTATATTGATTAAGGCATTGTTTTAAAGGGGCATTATACACTCATTTTTTCTTTGCATAAATGTTTTGTAGATGATCTATTTATATAGCCCATGAAGTTTTTTTTTTTAAAAAATGTTTAGTTTTGCTTATTTTTAAATAACATTGCTCAGATTTTCAGACTCCTAACCAAGCCCCAAAGTTTTATGTGAGTACTGAAGTATACATTTTTCCAGCTTGCTCCTGTTTGTGTAAAGGGTCTTTTCATATGCAAAAGAAGGGGGAGGGGGGAAAAGTGTCTTATTTCCCACTTGCAGTGGGCTTTCCAGCTACCTTTTCAACAAAGCTAAACTGAAAGCTTCTAAGTAAGTTTTTAAACAGTTTTATACTGGATTTTTATATCGGTATCTGTGCATCTTATTCTTTATAGTAGTATCTATTACATGCAGTTATATGAAAATGAGTGTATACTGTCCCTTTAAGGTTTTTCCTTTAAGTGCATACATTGGTGTGTGTTCAAAATAAATTACTCTATTACTACCTTGAGTCGAGGTTGCGCTCCTGTTTTACTATATATATATATATATATATATATATATATATATATATATATATATATATATATATTCCAAAAATTTAGAATAATCCCAAAACTTTTATTAATACAAGTAAAATGCCATGTATGATACCCCAGCCAGTTAGACGTTGTTTAGTTGATTACTCTGTTCTTTCTTTTTCTACAGGTCTCTGTAAGGAGTATGTGTCCTTTCACGCCTTGTGAGCTGTCTTCCTGTCGGACAGCTAGACTGCAGGCAAGTGCTTTTGTCTTCTAGGTCTTGGAGACTTGCACTTCAGAAGAATATTTCATATACAGTAGATGGGGAAATTTTTTAAATCCTTTATACAGGATTTTCTTTTGCAGTGGGTAGGCACATTATGTATGTTGAGACTAGGGGTTAATCTGCCCTTTATTGGGACGTTTTTCCTCTTTGGGCTAATTTTGTTGAAATACTTTATTAGTATGTGTGGGGCTTTTGTTTTATATAGGGATTTATGTATAAATTTAAAAATTGGCAGTTGGTTTTCTTTGCTTGCTTAGCTAGAACAGGCTAACTGACAGACTGCTTGAGCATTTGTGTAAATTAAAGGGACAGTCTACACCAAAAATGTTCTTATTTAAAATGATAGATAATCCCTTTATTACCCATTCCCCGTTTTTGCATAACCAACACAGTTATATTAATACACTTTTTACCTCTGTGACTACCTTGTATCTAAGCCTTTGCAGACAGCCTCCTTATCTAAGTGCCTTTGACAGACATGCAGTGTAGTCAATCAGTGAAGACTCCTAAATAACTTCACGGGAGTGAGCACAATGTTATCTATATGACACATGTGAACTAGCACAGTCTAACTGTGAAAAACTTTCAAAATGCTCTGAGCTAGGAGGCGGTTTTCAACTGTTTAGAAATCAGTTTGAGCCTAGCTAGGTTTAGCTTTTCAAAAATACCACCAAGGGAACAAAGCAAATTTGATGATAAAAGTAAATAGGAAAGTTGTTTAAAATTGCATGCCCTATCTGAATCATTAAAGTTTAGTTTTGACTAGACTGTCGCTTTAAGCTCCGGTGTTGTAGGCAGAGGGAAATGCGCGCCTTTTACTAGCTGCATAGTTTCCTCTCTTTGCCGTCGGATATTCACGGAGCGGAGCGGCTTCATTAAATTTCAGTCTCTTCAGTGTCAATCTACTATACAATCGTTTTAGAGATTTCTGGCAGCCAAATTGTGTATAAAAAAATGTTACGGTAAGGCACCTCAGCCTGTCTGAGGTGTAGGGCGCCTGATTTGTTTATTATTTTAAAGAATTTTTGCATAACGTTAAGCGGCTGTGGTATTAAAAATTCTTAAAGTGATGGTGTATTTATTAAAAAAAAAAAAAATCTACAATCTGGGGAATTTTTTATTTAGTAATATGGACATGGAAGACTCAGTCTTTTGACAAATGCTTGTTATGCCTAGAGGCACAAATTGTTTTGCCTATGCAATTATGTGCTGCATGCTTAGCTAGAACACTTCAATTTAAAGATAAATTGTTGCCCGTTGTCTCTGAGGATGATGCTGTTCAGGCAATGCCACAGCTTTCGCCTCAAACATCCCAAGCCTCTATGGCATCACATACAGTGCCATGCAGTTCCTCTCAGCCTCCTAAAGGAGTTTTTTTGCCTGCAGATTTTGATGCACAGGTATCTTCTGCGGTATCTGCGCCATTAACTGCTTTTCCTATGCTGGCAAAACGCATGAGGAAAATTAGACATTAAGATAGTAAGGTTTCTGTTCCACCTACTGCTACACAAGTTGCCCTTCCTCATAAGTCTGATTAGGAGGATACGTCAGTAGCCTCTGAGGGTGAAATCTCAGATTTGGACAGTATTATTCCAAAGTAGCCAATACCTCATTTATCAGTATACAAAGGTGTTGAAGCTTAAATCTGAAGTTTACTTCTTCAGTATCAGATGAAGGATGGTACCCTGAGAAACTTGTTGAGGCACTTTAGAACTAAATTGCGTTGAAAAAGTTCCCTTTTTTTGGGCACCATGAACAGATTTGAATAGAATCCTAGACTCTGTTCCCTTACTGGACTGGAACAATCACTCCCAGGGCAATACAAACTGCAGGTTGCCATTGAAGACCTTAATGAGCATACATCTTCAAATTGAACTATAGGATTCTATTCAAATCTGTTCGTGGTGCCCAAAAAAGGGGGAACTTTTCGACCCATTTTAGACCTAAAGTGCCTCAACAAGTTTCTCAGGGTACCGCCTTCATCTGATACTGAAGAAGTAAACTTCAGATTTAAGCTTGAACACCTTTGTGTACTGTTAAAGGAGGTATTGGCTACTTTGGAAGCCTCCAATACTTCTGTCGTTGTCAACCCTAAGAAGTCTAGTAAACTTAATAAATACTATGATGTTCCTTCCTCTGTGGAAGTTTTTCCTGTCCCAGACTGTGTGACAGAGATTATTTCACAGGAATAAGAGAAGCCAGGGATTCCTTTCTCCCCGTCTCCCGTATTTAAAAAGATGTTTCCTGTTGCTGACTCCATTAAATATTTTTGGCTAAGAGAACTACGATCCCTATAGAGGATAGCTCCTCATTTAAGGATCCCTTGAACAAAAATATGGAAGCTTATTTGAAGAAGATGTATGTTCATCAAGGTATTCAATGGTAACCTGTAGTTTGTATTGCCACAGTAGCAAGTGCGGCATCTTATTGGTGCAACGCTTAGTCCGAATCAATTTTGGTAGAGACTCCGTTGGAGGAGACACAAGATAGGATTAAGGCTCTCAAACTAGCCAATTCCTTTATTTCTGATGCCAACATGCAAGTTATTAGACTGGGAGCCAAGATGTCTGGCTTCACTGTCCTAGCCTGCAGGGCATTGTGGCTAAAATCTTGGTCAGCTGATGTTACCTCTAAGTCTAAGCTTCTGGCGCTTCCTTACAAGGGTAAGACCTTGTTCGGACCTGGTCTGGCAGAAATAATTTCTTATATTGGAAGAACAGACTTAAAAGTCGTCAAAGTAATTTTCGTTCCTTTTCGAAACTTCAAAAGGTTTAAAAGTCTTCTTCTCCCCCTCTTCCAAGCAGAAGCAGTCCAAGTCTTCTTGGAAGCCCAATCAGTCTTGGAATAAGGGGTAGCAATCAAAGAAAGCCTCAGATGAGTCTAAGTCAGCATAAAGGGTTGGTCCCCGGTCCGGGATCAGATCAAGTGGGGGGCAGACCTGTTTTGTCAAGCGTGGAGACAAGATGTCCCAGATTTTTGGGCTGTGGACATAGTATCTCAGGGTTACAAAATAGAATTTAAAACTTCCCCCCATGGGCAGATTCCACCTCTCAAGATTATCTGCAGACCAGGTAAAAAGAGAGGCATTCTTGAACTGTGTTCAGGACCTTTCCTCCCTGGGAGTGATTGTCCCAGTCCAGTAAGGGAACAGAGTCTAGGATTCTATTCAAATTTGTTCATGGCACCCAAAAAGAGGGAACTTTTCGACCCATTTTAGACCTAAAGTGCCTCAACAAGTTTCTCAGGGTACCGTCCTTCAAAATGGAAACCATTCGTTCCATTCTTCCTTTGGTCCAAGAGAGTCAGTTCATGACGTCCATAGACCTGAAGGACGTGTATCTTCATGTTCCCATCCACAGGGATCATCACAAATTCCTGAGATTCGCCATTCTAGACAAACACTTTCAGTTTGTGGTTCTTCCGTTTGGACTTGCAACAGCTCCCAGAATTTTCTCAAAGGTTCTGGAGGCTCTCTTGGCAGTGATCAGGTCTCTGGGAATTGCAGCGGCGCCCTACCTGGACAACATATTGGCTCAGACGACATCTTTTCAACAAGCAAACTCTCATACAGAGATCTTGTTGTCTTTTCTAAGTCTCCACGGTTGGAAAGTGAATCTGGAAAAAAGTTCCCTTGCTCCAGCTACAAGGGTGGTTTTCTTAGGGACCATAATAGATTCCCTAGCTATGAAAATTTTCTGATGGAGGTCAGAAAATCCAAAATTCTTTCCTCTTGCCTCTCTCTACAGTCATATAAATATAAAGAGAGAGTATACATTGTAGTTTTGATTATGTCCCCAACTCAATTTGTACTGTATGTCTTACAGGGAAGTAGAGTATATCAACCCTGTGTAGAGAGTGTCAATCTCTTATCTAATTGGTAGCCAGGGGGGTGCTCAATATCCTAGCATAAATATAGATAAATATGAAGAGAAAAATGGATATATCAGAGCACACAGTGTAGCCACAAATTAAGGTAATGTGTAAGTGAGTTGGCTTGGAGCGAGCCAAGTATAATAAAATATAACTTTTAATATTACATGTTAAAATAAAACTGGTGGAAAATTCCACATATACAGTGCAGAGTTAAAAACAGTTAAAATGAAAACTGAATGCTGAGATGCCCAGGTAACCACCTATAATGTGAGTTAAATGATAGAGTCTGGCAAGGAGGTACCACAAAATGCTCACAGATTGCACAAAGGCTAAGCTATAAAGAGGATTGACCTCACACAACAATATATCTATCCAGTGCAATACTGGAGCAGTGCCTAAGCTTGCCAGAGTCCCAATCTATAGTATGTCAGGTAGTGTAGTAATTAGAAAAACTCAAATATCAATTGTCAGATAGTGGACTAATAGTGGATGGATATTTGAGTTTTTCTAATTACTACACTACCTGACATACTATAGATTGGGACTCTGGCAAGCTTAGGCACTGCTCCAGTATTGCACTGGATAGATATATTGTTGTGTGAGGTCAATCCTCTTTATAGCTTAGCCTTTGTGCAATCCGTGAGCATTTTGTGGTGCCTCCTTGCCAGACTCTATCATTTAACTCACATTATAGGTGGTTACCTGGGCATCTCAGCATTCAGTTTTCATTTTAACTGTTTTTAACTCTGCACTGTATATGTGGAATTTTCCACCAGTTTTATTTTAACATGTAATATTAAAAGTTATATTTTATTATACTTGGCTCGCTCCCAGCCAACTCACTTACACATTACCTTAATTTGTGGCTACACTGTGTGCTCTGATATATCCATTTTTCTCTTCATATTTATCTCTCTCTACAGTCTACTGTTCAGCCATCAGTGGCTCAATGTATGGAGGTAATTGGTCTGATGGTCTCTTCCATGGACATCATTCCCTTTGCTCGATTCCATTTGAGAGCTATGCAATTATGCATGCTCAGACAATGGAACAGAGACCATTCGGATCTGTCTCAAAGAATAGATCTAGACCAGTCAAGAAGAGACTCTCCTGTGGTGGCTTTCTCAGGACCATCTGTCACATGCTTCCGGAAAACTTCCTGAGTGATTGTGACCACGGACCCCAGCCTGCTAGGCTGGGGAGCAGTCTGGGGCTCGTTAAAGGAGCAGGACTTTGGACTTGGGAGGAGTCTGCTCTCCTCATAAACAGCTTGGAATTGAGAGATGTTTACAATGCTCTGATGGTTTGGCCTCAATTGTCCTTAGCCCGGTTTATCAGGATTCAGTCAGACATCACCACTTCAGTGGCTTACATCAACCACCAGGGAGAAACTCTGAGTTGCTTAGCCATGAAGGAGGTGCCACGGTTTATTCAGTGGGTGGAAGCTCACAATTGTTCTCTGCCATCCACATTCCTGGAGTGGACAACTGGGAAGCCTATTTCCTGAGCAGACAGACATTTCATCCCGGGGAGTGGGCTCTCCATCCGGAGGTGTTCTCCAGGTTAATCCTCAAATGGGGGGTGCCGGAGTTGGATCTGATGGCGTCTCGGCAGAACGCCAAGCTTCCAAGGTACGGTACAAGGTCAAGAGATCCTCAGGCCACTCTGATAAATGCTCTGGCGGTTTCTTGGGATTTCGGTCTAGCATACCCGTTTCCTCTGTTTGTGCTCCTTCCACGAGTTATTGCTCGTATCAAACAGGAAAGAGCATTGGTAATTCTAATAGCTCATGCGTGGCATAGCAGGATCTGGTATGCAGACCTAGTGAAGATGTCATCTTGGCCACCTTGGAGGTTGCCTCTGAGGAAGGACCTTCTACCTCAGGGTCCATTCCTCCATCCAAATCTCGTTTCTCTGAAGCTGACTGCATGGAATTTAAACGCTTAGTCCTGTCTAAGGGTGAATTTTCTGAGTCGGTCGTTGAGACAATGATCCAGGCTCGCAAGCCTGTTACTCGAAAAATGTACCATAAAGGTATGGCATGAATCTAAGGGCTATTCTCGGAGTAGGGTCAGGATTCCTAGAATTTTGTAAGAAACAGGAAGCGGATGTTATCGGCGTTTCAAGGATGACAGTCCACCACAACTGAAGTACATCCAAATGAAAGTAACCCAGGAACAACTGCTCAGGCTTAGAGTAACGTAGCTGTGGTTGAATCAAGCTGTAAATATGATGCAAAAGGAGTAGCAGGTACTCAAATGTAGGTTAAAAAATTCCAAACTTTATTGCAAACTTGTTTGGCAGATTAAAAAGTTTCATCAAAGTCCACAAAAAAGGCACAAGTCATGACACATGCAGACATACAGGTTACGTCTAACATGTTTCGCGCCCCCTACAGGCGCTTACTCATATAATTTTGTCTTTTCTTCAAGAAGGTCTAGAGAAATATTTGTCAGCCACTTCTCTGAAAGGTCAGATTTCTGCATTATCTATTTTGTTACACAAGCTTCTGGCAGATGTGCCAGATGTTCAATCTTTTTGTCAGGCCCTAGTCAGAATCAGGCCTGTGTTTAAACCTGTTGCTCCTGCTTGGAGCCTTAATCTTGTTCTTAAAAGTTTTGAAGCAGGCTCCGTTTGAGCAAATTCATTCAGTAGATATTAAGTTGCTATCTCGGAAGGTTTTGTTTCTTATTGCTATTTCTTCTGCTCGGAATGTTTCGGAACTCTCAGCTTTGCAATGTGATTCGCCTTACCTTATCTTTCATGCGGATAGGGCAGTTCTTCGTACTAAATTGGGGTTTCTTCCTAAAGTGGTTTCGGATAGAAATATTAATCAGGAAATTGTTGTTCCTTATCTCTATCCCAATCCTCCTTCTCATAAAGAACACCTGTTGCACAACTTGGATGTTGTGCGTGCTCTAAAAGTCTACCTACAGGCGACTAAGGATTTTCAACAGTCTTCTGCTCTGTTTGTTTGTTTGTTTCTCAGGAAAGTGTAAGGGTCAAAAGGCTACTGCTACTTCTCCTTCCCTCTGGTTGAGAAGTATAATTCGTTTTGCTTATGAGAATGCTAGACAGCAGCCTCCTTAGAGAATTACAGCTCATTCCACTAGGGCCGTCTCCTCTTCTTGGGCTTTCAAAAATGAAGCTTCTGTGGAACAAATTTGCAAGGCTGCAACTTGGTCCTCTCTGCATACTTTTTCAAATTTGATACTTTTGCCTCGGCTGAGGCCTCTTTTGGGAGAAAGGTTCTTCAAGCGGTGGTACCTTCTGTTTAAGTCTGCCTGTCTTGTTCTCCCTCCCTATTCTTTCTGTATCCCCTAGCTTTGGTATTGGTTCCCACTAGTAATTGAATGATGTCGTGGACTCTCCATATCTTAGGAAAAAAAACAAAATGTTTGCTTACCTGATAAATTTCTTTCCGGATATGGAGAGTCCACGACCCCACCCTTTATTAAGACAGTTATTTTTAACTAAACCTCAGGCACCTCTACACCTTTTCCACTTCTACTTCTACACTCCTTTTCCATTTCCCTTCGGTCGAATGACTGGGGATTATGGGTAGGGGAATGACACTTAACCGCTTTGCTGTGGTGCTCTTTGCCTCCTCCTGCTGGCCAGGTGTGATATTCTCTCTAGTAATTGAATGACGTTGTGGACTCTCCATATCCAGAAAGAAAGAAATTTATCAGGTAAGCATAAATTTTGTTATTTACAATTCCCCAGTTTTGCATAACCAACACTGTTATAGAAATATACTTTTTACCTCTGTAATTACCTTGTATCTAAGCTTCTGCAGACTGCCTCCTTATCTCAGATCTTTTGACAGACTTGCATTTCAGGCAATTAGCGCTGACTCTTAAATAACTCCACGTGCATGAGCACAATGTTATTTATATTAAACACAAACTTACGCCCTCTAGCTGTGAAAAACTGTCAAATGCGTTCAGATAAGAGGCGGCCTTCAAGTGCTTAGAACAGGGGTATCAAGCTCATTGTATCTGGGGGCCACTGGTCAAGTGTTCTTCTCCCATGGGGGCCACTTGAACAGAGTGACTGCTCTGGAACTGGATAATAGAAACTGGAAGTGACATTTACCTAAGTAGTAGTGCATCGTAGGAGCTATAGTCCACAATAGACATACACAGCGTATATTTATCTTGTGAGAGATAAGTAAAGTGATCATTCTAGAACTGAATAAAAAGTGACATCCAAGCAATGCATAATGGCAGTCTACACTGGACAATGCAAACTTGTCTTTATATTTATCTTGTGGGTGCCTATATAGAACATCAACTTGTTAAACATTTTAGAACCCTAAAAAAACTGATGGTGCCAATTTAATAATGCGCCTAAAACAATGGAGGGCCAGATTAAACTATTTTATAGGAAAAGATATGGCCCCAGGGCCAGTACTTTGAGACCACTGTCCTAGAAATTAGCATATAAGTCTACCTAGGTTTAGCTATCAACTAAGAATACCAAGCGAACAAAGGAAATTTGATGATAAAAGTAAATTAGAAAGTTGTTTAAAGTGAATGTAAATTTTACACTTATTCCAAATAAATATCGATTCTTATTAACTATATTATTGATACCGCATTGTTATTATATTAAAATATGCAAAATATAACATGATATTTTACTTTTCAACTTAGCTCCGTTTTCAGTTGGAGCTCCTCCAATCCATTACTTCCTTTCTTTCCTTCGCATAACGTCTAGAGCAGTCCCACCCGCTCTATGACGTATTACCAAAGCGCGTTCACAATCTCCTGTTTTTTGTGCGCATGCGTTTTAAATCAACTTCCAAATTTGCTGATCCGAGGTTTATTGCTGCGGGCTTTTTGTGTTCATGCTTACAACGTGTACGTGCAGCGCTTCGAAATACCGCAGCAGTTTGTTTACGCATGCACTTACAAAAGACGCATGCGCATAAAGTCATAATGACGTTTTGAAAAAGGGGCTGGACGCCACGGGGTAAGACCGATCATTAGTTTATTGATGTGTCAATCAAAGTAATAAACGCGGACCAAAATGGCGGGCGTAGGGAGAGAGCGAGACGATTTGAATTAACTAAATATATACATCTATAAAATAAAGAGTTTTTAAAAAAACGATGAGTTAAACTTATGCTAATTTTGAGAGATACAGCAGTTCGGATTGTCTACTATCAGTGACTTTACATCCACTTTAAAATGACATGCCCTATCTAAATTATGAAATTTAATTTGGACTTTACTATGCTTTTAAGCTATGTACAACTCTGAGGATTGTGTGATCAAGAGGAAGATGTAGACAAAGAAAATGTGATAATAGAAATAAATTGGAAACTTTTTTAACATTGTATGCTCCGTCTGATTCACAAGAGACATTTTTTGGTTTTATATACTGTACATTTAAACAAAAAATTTAAAGGAAACAGGGTATTGTATATTATCCCATTGATCATTGCTTCACATAAAAATCACTATTTAACTGATATCAGATCTGTTACTTTTTGTTAGCTCTCAGCTATTATGATGATAAATAAGAATGCATATGTTAAAAAGAAGTGGTACAGTTTTTAACCACACATACTTATAAAAAAATAAAACCTACAATATGTATGATGCAGTAGATAGCATGGTGCAGTAGTTATACTAGAACTAGATCCTATAGTTCAAACTCACAACGTTAGTCAATTAAAAAAATTAAAAAAAACTCTGAAAAAGTAAAATGTAAAAGAATACAAAAAATGTTGTAAATTTATAATAGTCTACAACTGTTGCCTTACTAGCTCTAGATCAGGGCTCGACAAACCCAGGAGCCTGGGAGCCACTGGCTCCTATCATTTTACCCCTGCTCCTAACTTTTGGGGTTATTCTCCATATATCTATATACAAACCCACTGTCTGGCTCCTAAAAATATGCCTGGCTCCCAAATATTCTTACTGGCTCCCAATTTTTAAACATATTTGTCAAGCACTGCTCTAGATAACATTTTATTTAACCCTGAAAAGAGAGCTGCAAGCAGAGCGCAAAAAGCGGTTTTCACATACAGCCAACAATCACCTGCTTTGTCCTGCTCAGGAGCTACAATGCTTACACTCCTGACTGGGGCTTTACCTATGTGCTTAACCCCTTTGCAGGGGTTAAACACATAAGAAGCTAGGATCATTGTTCAGATTTCATAACAATATTAATTATAAATTAACATAGAAACAAGACAAAAATGTTAATTACACTCAAGAAATGAATTACACTTGTTAGGAGATTCCAAAAAAAACCAAAAAAAACTGCAATCACCACATGGTTTTGCACAAAGTCCTAATTTCCCATTGGCTGCTTACTTTTTGCTTTCATGTTGGTATGTTAAAAGCCTGTAAAATCTTCTGTAACATATAGGGTTTTACGTGTTTATTCAAATGTAACAAAACCAATTGTTCCTAAATTATCACCAATGTATCTCTGATTATCGAATTCAAACAGATACACTTGTAATGGATTGGAACAGAGTCAGGAACGATTTCCAGAAGACGGGAATATAGCCCATAAATACGGCACACAGTATGAAACAAATAATATAGGCTGAGGTGTAAAACACAGTAATAGCATGTAGTAGCAGCTAAAATTAAATCAATGTTTAGACTTTTTGTAATTTTAGCTTACAAAGGGACATCAAAGTGTCAAGATCTGAACCATGTGCACAGTGTCAAGCTATAACGCAGGCGCCAACTGGTATGTATGTTCTGTGCACAAGAAATATATCTAACAATTAGCGGCCTGACACATGCACGGGGCGCAAATATAGCATTTTAAAAATGCACACACTTAATACACTTTACACTGCAAATTGCCTTGTGAAAAAGTCAAATGTAAGAAAGAATAAACACCTGCAAAAAATGTTGTAAATTTATAATAGTCTACAACTGTTGTCTTACTAACTCTAGATAACTTTTTATTTAACCCTGAAAAGAGAGCTGCAAGCTCTTCTGATAATAAAAAGACAAAAAAAATAATAAAATACATAGAATTTATTCATAATAAAAACTCGATTTCGACTTGATTTTTTTACCTTCTATTTTTATTAATCTCCCTCAAAAGATTTTTCAACTCAAGTTACAAACTCTAGAAAACTTCCCTATCTGAAACTAAATGTTATTTTTAAGCATATTTGTTAAATAATTTTTCAACTCAAGTTACAAACTCTAGAAAACTTCCCTATCTGAAACTAAATGTTATTTTTAAGCATATTTGTTAAATAATGCATCGCATTAGTGGGTATGTTTGAATTCTATTAGACAATCCCTTTAAAGCCCAGCAAGACATACAAACTCTCTTCTCTCTCAAAAAGCACTTAGGAGTCCATGTCCTAACATGTTTAACCGCATACTATGGGGGTTATGTTTCAACATTCATAAGAGAGCTGGAGTTTTCAGGCAAACACCAAAGAATCGTGCTCAGACATGTAACAGCCGTCTAAGTCTGCCCACTTTCTTCTTCCTACAGAAATTCTTTGATCGCAATACAAATAGTCAAAACCACACAGTTCTATAAGACTTCTTTATCACTTAGCTGTTCTTGCAAGAAGTAACTGGTTTCCTCTCTCTGGCAAACAATAGAAAGCCAGTCCTACATGGGAAACACACTCCCTGCGAAAACAGCTACAACATTTATACACAATTGGTTTTACTTCCTAATTATCACAGTTAACCAGAAGGACACATGATAAAATCTACAAGAACACAATAAAATTATGGTCATGGCTTTTCCAGAAAGAAAAACGGTTCTCCTTCTGCAACAAATTAGAACATTGTGTAGTTTAAATCATTAAAGGGACAGTCAAATCCCAAAAAAACTTTCATGATTCAAATAGGGCATGTAATTTTAAACAATTCCAATTTACTTTTATCACCAATTTTGCTTTGTTCTCTTAGGAGGTTCATATGCTAATTTCTTAGACCTTGAAGGCCGCCTCTAATCTGAAGCAGATTTTAACCACTTGAGGGCAATAGTTCATGTGTTTCATATAGATAACATTGAGCTCATGCATGTGAATTTACGGAGGAGTGAGCACTGATTGGCTAAAATGCAAGTCTGTCAAAATACTGAAATAAGGGGGTAGGCTGCAGAGGCATAGATACAGGGTAATAACAGAGGTAAAATGTGTATTATAACTGTGTTGGTTATGCAAAACTGGGGAATAGGTAATTAAAGGGATATTCCAGCCAAAATTGGAAATCACATGGGTGCATTTCGGTATTTAACAGAAGCAGTTTTGTAATATACATGCATTAGCAAAAATGCTTCTAATAAAAGCTATAGCTGTTTCAAAAGTGTATTTAAGTATGCTCCGTGCACCAGCATTTTAAACACAGCACTTGCTAATAGAGCCTAAGGTGTCTGTACCATCTGTTAATGACTCAATCTGATAATTGCTGACACGATACAAGCCCCACTGATGATCTGAGCATCTGCAGTATTTAAAATGTGGGTGCAGTGACAATATCTAGCTATGCTTCACGTGCACTTGCAGAGGAAAATGTTAACACTAAAACAGTGATAGCTTTTACTAGAGGCATTTTTGCTAATACATTTATAGTGCAAATATGTTTCTATTCAAACATGTAATTCATCTATGTGCATTTACATTTTGACTGGAATATCCCTTTAAGGGATTATCTATCTTTTAAAACAACAAAAAATTATGGTGTTGACTGTCCATTTAAATGTTCCTAACCCAGTTGTGATCAATAAGCTGCTTGTATGTGTAATTTTAGTGACCAATATACGCACAATAAAGATTTTTATCACCAACGTCCAAAGAAGTCTATTTCTACAGCGTGCCCAAGCATACAACAATTATAAAAATACAGCTGAATTACTATACACACAGAGCTGGAGCTTTCTACTAGTTTGTTACATCTTACATAGAAATGGAGAAAGAAAAGCATAAAATGTGTCTTTCTAGAAAGAATGTTTGCAGGGACTACCTTGGTAAGCCAGCCGCCATATTTGTAAAGGAATTTCAGAAAACAAAGTGATATGTGCATACCATGTATTACTGATCAACAGTTTAATAGAACAGATGAATTTGTTAAACTGCATCTATGTTTTTTGTTCATAGTTATATTCTTAACTAAACCTTTTGAGAAATGTCCATGCATTACCTTACACTGACTGTCCTCCCCCATATTGCCCCATATTCACAGCTCATGGAGATACAGCCAGAGAGCATATGACACATGCTGTTTTCTTGTTTGTTTTTAAAAGGGAGCGTTGTCAGTAAGCTTGCTCTTTGCGTGTGTGGCTTCACTCAATCTATTTCTATTGCAAGCAAAGATACAGGTGCAGTAGTGTGCTCCCACTCAATAAAAGGACATATGCAATACAGCTTGAT
The DNA here is from genome assembly GCF_027579735.1 of Bombina bombina. Taxonomy (NCBI): domain Eukaryota; kingdom Metazoa; phylum Chordata; class Amphibia; order Anura; family Bombinatoridae; genus Bombina; species Bombina bombina. The sequence continues at coordinate 1,226,715,652 of NC_069500.1, read as the reverse complement.
TGGCTGGATCTCCCAGAGCTACAAAGATGAAAGAAGAGAAGGCAGTCAGAAGAGGGACAGACATGAAGACTACAGAATATCCCAGTGAAAATGTAATTACGCAAACAATATAAAGCTGTAAATGTATCCCCTATACATAACTGCTGATGAGCAATACATATTAATGCCTTAAAGGGACACTGAACCCAAATTTTTTATTTTGTGATTCAGATAGAGCATGCAATTTTAAGCAACTTTCTAATTTACTCCGATTATCAATTTTTGTTTGTTGTCTTGCTATCTTTATTTGAAAAAGAAGGCATCTAAGCTAAGGAGCCAGCCAATTTTTGGTTTAGAACTCTAGACAGCATTTATCCACCAATCAGCAAGGACAACCCAAGTTGTGAACAAAAATGGGCCGGCTTCTAAACTTACCTTCTTGCTTTTTAAATAAAGATAGCAAGAGAATGAAGATAAATTGATAATAGGAGTAAATAAGAAAGTTGTTTAAAATTGCATGCTCTATCTGAATCATTAAAGATAAAATTTGGGTTCAGTGTCCCTTTAAAGTCCTATGTCCCTTTTAGTGTTTGAAAAGAGATTATAAAACAGTTATGTTGGGAAAGCTTCGAGCTACATCCTCCAACTGCCTCTTATCTAACTCCATAAACTCCTCTTCCAGTGCCTTCAGTTAATTACATAATCCAAGTACAGATACTAATGCTACAGTGCACAGGTATTAAAAGAACATTGGACTTCAAACGTTTATGATTCACAATCAGCAAAACTTCCAGTTTAGTTCTGTTATCAAATGTACCTCTTTCTCTTGGTTACCGTTGATAAAACCTAGCTCCTTTTATAAGGACACCTAAGTAGGCTCAGGAGCATGCTTGTCTTGTTCTCCATATGTCAGTTGTGTTTGTAACAATACATGTGTGCTTAAGCCACATGCACACTCCTCAGCCTACCTCTGTATTCGCTCAGGGAAAAGCAGCTCTTGACAGCACGCAACAAGGGAAAATATTTTATTCATCACATCACAAAGCTAGAAATCTCTGAAAATAATAGTTCTTTATCCACAGCACAGTTAACAAAAGTGCTAAGCAGACGACAATTGTGACATGGGCAGCCAAGACATAGCATAGTCAGGATTCTCTGCCTACTCCACTCAGACTCTCTTTTAGAAAAAAATCAAATCAAAGTAAGCATTAGAAAAAAAGATTGTGCTTAAAACAGCTTACTTGTTTTCTTGCAAAATGAGCAGTTAAAACTTCTCAGTGTAGCCACTGCCTTTAGTGATATAAGGGAGCGACCATTACAAAACCTAAGTTTTACAGTCACATGTTTTTTGCTGCAAAAACATAAATTATGCTCACATGATAATTTAATTTCCTTCTGTATGAGGAGAGTCCACTGCATCATTCCTTACTGTTGGGAAATACTGAACCTGGCCACCAGGAGGAGGCAAAGACATCCCAGCCAAAAGCTTAAATACTCCCCCTACTTCCCTCATATCCCAGTCATTCTGCCAAGGGAACAAGGAATAGTAGGAGAAATATCAGGGTATAAATGGTGCCAGAAGAGAAAAACTTATTTTTGGTCCGCCCATCGGAGTATACGGGCAGGGGCCATGGACTCTCCTTATACAGAAGGAAATGAAATTATCAGGTAAGCATAATTTATGTTTTACTTCTTAATATGAGGATAGTCCACAGCATCATTCCATACTGTTGGAAAAACTATACCCAAGCTCTAGAGGACACTGAATGATAACGGGAGGGGTAAGAGAGGCGGACCCTAATCTAAGGGCACAACAGCCTGCAAAACCTCTCTCCCAAAAGCTGCTTAGGCCGAAGCAAAAACATCAAACTTGTAGAATTTAGAAAAATTATGTAAGGAGGACCAGGTAGCCGCCTTACAAATCTGATCCATAGAGGCTTCGTTCTTAAAGGCCCAAGAGGAAGCCACTGCTCTAGTGGAATGAGCAATAATCCTTTGTGGAGGTCTAAGTCCCACTGACACGTAAGCTAAGCGTATAACGCTCCTCAAACAAAAAGATAAGGAAGTCGAAGAAGCCTTTAGACCCTTACGCTTCCCAGAGTAGATAACAAACAAAGAAGAAGTTTGCCATAAAATCCTTAGTAGCTGGAAGATAAAACTTCAAAGTTCGAACAACATCCAGATTATGAAGTAAACGTTCCTTCGAAGAAGGAGGAATAGGACTTAAGGAAGGAACCACAATCTTCTGATTGATGTTACAATCAGACACAACCTTAGGGAGAAAACCCAAGCGGGTACGTAGGACAGCCTTATCAGTGTGGAACACCAGATAAGGAGGCTCACACTGCGTGCCAACGTAATAGCCAATAGAAAAAGAACCTTCCAGGACAACAATTTGATATCAAATGAAAGCATAGGCTCACACGGAGCCCGTTGCAAAAACTTAAGAACAAGATTCAAACTCCAAGGTGAAGCATTAGATCAAAACACAGGTCTGATCCTAATCAGAGCCTTAACAAAAGATTGCACATCAGGGAGCTCTGCAAGCCTCTTGTGCAGCAAAACAGATAGGGCCAAAATCTGTCCCCTCAGGGAACTGGCAGAAAGGCCCTTCTCCAGACGCTCCTGGAGAAAAGAACGTATCCTGGTAGCCTTAACCTTATGCCAAGCTAAACCACGCTCTTCACACCAGAATAAGTAAGCTCTCCACACCTTATGATAGATACGACGAGTAACAGGCTTACAAGCCTGCATGAGAGTATCAATAGCCCTCTATTGGCTAGGACTAAGCATTCAATTTCCATGCAGTGAGCCTCAGGGAATCTAGATTTTGATAAACAAAAGGACCTTGTTCCAGCAGGTCCCTGCGACAAGGTAACTTCCACAGAGGACATGAGGACATCCCCACCAGGTCCGCGAACCACATCCTTCACGGCCACGATGGAGCAATCAGTATCACTGATGCCTGCTCCTGCGTGATGCGGCCACTACACGAGGAAGAAGTGGTAACGGCGGGAAAATCTAAATCAGATGGAACCTCCAAGGCACTGCTAATGCATCTATTAGCTTTGCTTGAGGATCCCTGGAACGCGACCCATATCTGGGTAGCTTGGAATTGGGACGGGATGCCATGAGATCTGTCTCCGTTGTCCCCCATTTGTTGCAAATGTCCGCAAGTACTTTGCGATGGAGAGACCATTCCCCCGGATGAAAGGATTGTCTGCTGAGGTAATCCACTTCCCAGTTGTCCATACCCGGAATGTGGATCGCTGACAGCGAGCAGTTGTGGGCCTCCGCCCACTCCAGATTCCGAGATACTTCCCTCATTGCTAGTGAGCTTCTCGTTCCCCCCTGATGGTTGATGTAAGCCACCGAGGTTATGTTGTCTGATTGGAATCTGATAAACTGGGACAAACCCAGAAGAGGCCAAGCCTTCAGAGCATTGAAGATTACCCGAAGTTCCAGAATGTTAATCGGGAGGAAGGATTCCTCTCGAGTCCACAGGCCCTGTGCCTTCCTGGCACCCCAAACAGCTCCCCACAGGTCTTGGACGTCCACAAACCAAGCGTCCGAAAAGAGTGACAGTCTGCCCCCTACGTGATCCAGAACCAGATCGGGGGCCGCCCCTTCATACCGACTTTGTCTCGGCGGGCTGCTTGCTCTGCTTGGATTTATTCCAGGACTGAGCCGGCTTCCAAGTACCTTTGGATTGCTCTGGCTTTGCCGAGGGGCTGCTGGCGTTGGAATTTATCAGAACGAAAGGAACGAAAATTAGGACCTTGTCCCTTAGGCTTGTTCTTCTTATCCTGTGGTAAAAAGGCACCTTTGCCTCCAGTAACCGTGGAGCTAAATGAGTCCAGGCCTGGAGCAAATAAAATCTTTCCCTTAAAGGGGAGGGAAAGAAGTCTGGCCTTCGAAGTCATGTCCGCAGACCAGGACTTCAGCCAGAGTGCCCTACGGGCTTGAACAGAAAAACCTGAAGCCTTAGCATTCAGGCGAATAATTTGCATATTAGCATCACAAAAAAAAGAATTAGGCACCCTTGAGGCCTTAATTCTTTCCTGGATCACATTGAGGGGACCCTCCACCCTGATCAACTCAGATAAGGAGTCACACCAGTAGGTACCCGCTCCAGCAACTGCAGCAACAGCCGCTGCCGGTTGAAACATCTTTCTTAAATGAGTTTCTATCTTTTTATCCATGGGCTCTTTAAATGACGAACTATAGTCAAGCGGGATAGTAGTGCGTTTAGCAAGTGTGGGGATAGCGCCATCCACCTTGGGGATGTAACCCTACAACTCCAATTGATAGTCCGGGAAGATGTAGGGGAAAAGGAAGAACCAATCCTTTCCCATTCATTCTTAATAATGTTCGCCATCTTTACAGGAACTGGGAAAGTTTGTGGTACAACCCTGTCCTCGTAGAACTTATCTAATTTAGGAATCAAAGGTTCCTCAGGCAATTTGGGCTCTGGAACCTCTAACGTAGCCTAAACTTTCTTCAACAGAAAGCATAAATGTTCAATCCTAAATCTAAAAAGTCTGGATCCTCCGCAGCTGGAGGTTTAGAGGCAGCAGATTCCGACCCAGAAAGAGCGCCCTCTGAAGTATGAGAGGCGCCTTCATCATCGGATAATCTTGTATCAGTTAAATCAAACAAACTAGTTGATGACCCCTGGGAAGGATAGCAAAATTTGACCTTTTGCTTGCGCTTAGCAGGGCGAGGTGGAGCAGTAAAGACCGCAGACACCAACATTTGTAACTGTGCAGTAAAGTCTGGCTGTAAAAGGCCCCCTCCAGATGGAGGATCAGTAGTGCTACAGGAAGCTGCATGTGTATTAGGAGATTAATTTTAGGGTGCACACCTCACTGGACGGAGACTCCTCAGAGGTGGATAGCTCAGTGGTATCAAACATCCTTCAACAGAAAGCGTTCCATAGCTTGCGCTTACAAAGCAGACTATTGATTAATAATAAAAAATGGCACCTTTATACTCCCAATGGCTGGGGCACTCACCACCTCCTATGACCCAGGCAAAACAGAGACATTTTTCGCTTCTTCTCCAGTAAACCAAACTGTCAGAAAAGAGGAAATAAAGTATGACCAGACCCGGTCACATGGTGCGCAATGCAGGATAACCACTGCTTTAAGAGCAAAAAGTGTGCCAAGCATTTCAGGCTGCGCAGCTCCCAAAACGAAAGTAAACATCTGCCTGAGCCCAAAAACCATCTCAGACATGTTGCAGCATAATCAAATAAACATATGAGATTAGTCCCCACTGTTCAATAATCCCCCTCCGGAGATATTAACCATTGATTCCATACAAATAAAAGGAGCCACACTGTGACCCTGTCTTCTGTCGTTATCATATGTGTAAAAAAAATGAAACAATCTTACCGGAAGCTATGCCGTGGAACCAAAACACAGCCTCTCAAGTTTGATAGTCTTGTAGAATCGCTCCTGACATGGACTGATGTGATGGAAGCAGGCAGTGAAACTCGTCAACACTGATTGCTTAGGAGCTATTAATACGAGTTTGGATGGATTCGCAGAAAGACTCTCCCTGCATCTCCAGACTCTAACTTTCGTCAATGCTCTCACTAAGAGGCTGACAAGACTACTTAAACTCCAGTCCCATTTCGAAGGGTAGATACCCTTCATAAGGAACTACTCCGAATCTTCTGACACTTCTTTGCCAACCTCCTGTGATGAAAGGCAAAGAATGACTGGGATATGAGTGAAGAAGGGGGAGCATTTAAGCTTTTTTTCTGGGGTGTCTTTGCCTCCTCCTGGTGGCCAGGTTCAGTATTTCCCAACAGTAAGGAATGATGCCGTGGACTCTACTCATATTAAGAAGGAAAGCCTTCTACTAAGCAACGGCAAGAAACTGCCTGTGCAGGTTTCTTCTAACAAGCACTTCAAAGCGAAAGCTATTTAGTTTGCCTGTAGAGAACACAGCCCCCTTGTGGGGTTGTGAAAGGAAGTAATGGACCCTGCACAGCTGACATTAAAAAAACTAATAAATGGTAAAATCCATTTAAAATTATGAAAAATAGAAAGATGAGATCCGGAGGAGGAGCTAAAGCGTATGTCACACTAGTTTCCCATATCCTTGCAATTGTCTCTAGGCAGAGAAATCGCGCCCATGTGACTTGGGCAGACCCTGCGAATGAGCAAAGAACGCTTGTGGATCTCGTCAAGGGAAAACCATTCACCTTGGTTGGGGAATTAGGAAAGGCCCCCGGGGTCGCTCTCCTGCATCACAGACGGACCCGGTTGGGGATGCCAGACAGTCTCTCCCTCCCACCGGTGCTGCGTGAGGGAGATTGATAGCCTGGGCCCTGACTTCTGGCAACGGGCCTCTACTTCTGGGTGGGTTACTATACCCGCTCCTTCTGATCCATCCTGCCGTGAGTAGTGAGACGCCACACTTCCCACCGGTGCTCTGCGAAGGGCGGTGACAGCAGGAATTCCATCAGGCAGAGGACCTGTTTCTTTAGAGACAACTACAGCCGGAGCTGCTGGTTCTTGGCCTTCTTCACACCGGAGAACCCCTCTGGCGAGAAACACCTGGGTGATCGACTCAGGCTCGCTACTAGTAAGGTAACTCCTTCCCCTCCACCATACAGGAGATACTGAAGGTGAGACTCTTTCTTCTACGCTTAAAAAACGGAACTGCTTATCCCCTGTTGCTCCCTACTGATCCCATATTGTTGCCTGCTTTTATAACCCACCAAGAGCTTTTTTAGCCGCCACCAACATAACTTGCTACACTAACGTTGCCGGCTCCACATAACATCATACTTGGTTGGGTCTCATACTGTTAAGCAGCAAAGGAATGGGAGGAGAGAAGGAGGGGAAACGTTAGGAAAAAAGTTACATCAGATCTGATAGTTTACTATCAACTGTTGACATAATGCTCCCTTTATTTACTTGCTAAGCTATAGCCGAAAGATTCCTAAAAATTCAGTACTTCCTATTTTTTCCTGCATATTCCCTCTTTCATGCAAAGGAGAGAGAAGCAAGGGGGAGAGTCATTTAAGGAGTGCCCCTCCTTTTGTCATGAAGGGAAGTGGGGAAGAAAACATCTTTAATTCAAAACCTAGGCCTCAACTCCTTACTAAAACTTTAACTATTTAAGAGGAAGCTGAAGGAATTGGGTTTTTTCTTGTTTTTTGCTTCTTGAAATGGTTATATTGCTACGCTGCTATATATTTAGTGCAAATATTTGATTAGAGCAATATCTGAAATATTAAGTTCACAAATTGTATACCTGACTTCAGAGCAACAAAAGTGGTCTTACTTGTATATATAATTGCTTTTCTGGCCACGTTAACCTGCTATGTTTTTTTGTTGTTTTTTTTTTTAGAACATCAAGATAACTAATGTGCATGCTCAAATTACTTTATAAATAATTTTAATTCCTGTGCAGGAAAAAAAGAGTCAGGGTGGGGGAAAGGAGGATAAAGGTGAAAAAAGATTTGTGGTTGTCGAGCTAAACCATCATATTTGTCTATATGATAACCACCCTATTAACATTTTTCCTGCCTTTGCTTTGCTGAAATTTAGTCAGTTTTCCTTGTTTGATCTTTTTGTCCTCCCTCTTATTAGCTGCTGTATCAATCTTTGATTGTTCCCCCCCTTCCCCCCACCCCCAAGGGAAGGGAAGAAAATCATAAAGAACAAATAAAACATAAAAACATAAAACCCCCAATCTTATTTGAATAAAAAGAAGGGAAAGAAGGGAAAGAAAAACGGGAAACAATCTTTGTTAGGAGTCCTCCTCAGCCAGTGATCCAACTACCCACATATCCTAAATTTCACCTATTTTGAGCCAATCTCTATTATAACCCACTCTTTTTTTTTTTTCTTTTCCTCTTATACCTCTTCTCACAATCACGTCCTCACTTCACTTCTCCCCCCTCTGATCACGGGGACCTCCCCCTCCTTTTTATTTCTTCTCTTCTTTTTGTGTGGTTTTTCTTTGTGCACATGGTCCTAACACATTAGCACATTTTAATGGATACATTTTTTAAATCACCTAGTCACTCTCCACATTCCTCTTCAGCAATGGCGGCTAAGTCAAGGGAGAGGAAAAATAAAAATTTGACAGAAACTTGTGTCGAAATTCACCCCACTTCTACTAATATCACTAAAGGCAATGACATTTTGGATATGCAGGGGCTAGTTGAGAGCATTGCTAGAGTTTCGACTCCAAAGTTTGATTCTCTTAGAGTCGAAATATTAAACAAAACATTTCACTGCTTACTAACAAAGTCAGACAATTTTCGAACAGACTCCAGGAAGCAGAGAAAAGGATATCAGATCTGGAGGACTTGCACGAGTCTCATAGATCAAAACTAGAAGCTAATAGTCTTATTATTGATAAGCTACAACAAACTGGAAGACCTGGAAAATCGCTCCAGGAGAAATGTTCGTATTATAGGTTTCCCTGAGAGTAGAAACCAGGAAGACTTGATTAAGTTTATCTCCGTCACATTGGCACAGTCGCTGGGTATCCCGATTCCTCAGTCACCTTTCCTGATTGAAAGAGCACACAGGGTGGGAAGCCCAATTATGACTGGGAAAATAAACTCAAAGCCAAGACCAATCATAGCCAAGTTTATGAATTTTCAGGACAAGGTTATTTTTATGCAGCACTATCCCAAAAATCAACCTATTTTATTAGATGGATCCAGAATACTTCTCTTCCAAGATTTTTCTTACGAGACATCCCTTAAGAGAAAAGAGCTGTCCCCACTCTGTACTAAGCTCATCAATCAAGGGGTACAAGCCACCATAATGTATCCAGCCAGATTGAGTATATTAGTCCAAGACCAAGCTCTTTTTTTGACAAAATCAAAGATGCAGAAGCGTCTCAGGTAGTCAAAAACATCCTTGCAGGAACTAGTTAAAGGACATAGGTTGAGCCGTCACCTGGTATAACAATTCCCATGAGGTTGGTCTTTTTTATATTTTTATTAAATGGGTTAAGGGACACGAGCAGTGGCCGTGAGGGAGGGGGGATGGGACTGGGGAGGAGTTATCTTTTTTTTTTCCTCTCTCTCTCTCTTTGCTCTCCCCGGGGTGCTTGTTTATTAGTACCTCTTCCTAAAGAGCTATGTGTAGAACATAGGAGGTATCACTACCCCTATTAAGCGGAAAGCCATAATAACACACCTAAGAAAGCTGATATTGCACTTCTCCAAGAAACACACTTAAATACTGAAGACATAAAACAGCTAAAATTTTCATGGGTAGGAAACATAATTGCTACACCTAGCTTAAATAGGAAGAGGGGAGTGGCTATTTTGATTGAAAAAATAACTCTCCATTAAGTCGTACAGGTGGACACAGACCCGGAAGGCAGATACCTTCTTATCAGAATAAAAATAGATAACTTGATGTTTACAATGTGTAATGTGTGTGCTCCTAACTATTTTTGTAGAGAATTTTGGGACTCTCTTCAGTTGAGGATTTTCCAGTTCAGACAGGGCTACTTCTTACTGGGTGGATATTTTAACATGGCCCCTCAATCTCTCCTTGACAGATTTAGATATAAAAACTCTGACTAAAATTAAAAGAGAACGACTAAAAACATAATTTATGCTTACCTGATAAATTTATTTCTCTTGTAGTGTATCCAGTCCACGGATCATCCATTACTTGTGGGATATTCTCTTTCCCAACAGGAAGTTGCAAGAGGATCACCCACAGCAGAGCTGCTATATAGCTCCTCCCCTCACTGCCATATCCAGTCATTCGACCAAAACAAGATGAGAAAGGAGAAACCATAGGGTGCAGTGGTGACTGTAGTTTAATTAAAATTTAAACCTGCCTTAAAAGGACAGGGCGGGCCGTGGACTGGATACACTACAAGAGAAATACATTTATCAGGTAAGCATAAATTATGTTTTCTCTTGTTAAGTGTATCCAGTCCACGGATCATCCATTACTTGTGGGATACCAATACCAAAGCTAAAGTACACGGATGATGGGAGGGACAAGGCAGGAACTTAAACGGAAGGAACCACTGCCTGTAGAACCTTTCTCCCAAAAACAGCCTCCGAAGAAGCAAGTGTGTCAAATTTGTAAAATTTTGAAAAGGTGTGAAGCGAAGACCAAGTCGCAGCCTTGCAAATCTGTTCAACAGAGGCCTCATTTTTAAAGACTCAGGTGGAAGCCACAGCTCTAGTAGAATCAGCTGTAATCCTTTCAGGGGGCTGCTGTCCAGCAGTCTCATAGGCTAAGCGTATTATGCTCCGAAGCCAAAAGGAGAGAGAGGTTGTCGAAGCTTTTTGACTTCTCCTCTGTCCAGAGTAAACGACAAACAGGGCAGATGTTTGACGAAAATCTTTAGTAGCCTGTAAGTAAAACTTCAAGGCACGGACTACGTCCAGATTATGCAAAAGACGTTCCTTCTTTGAAGAAGGATTAGGACACAATGATGGAACAACAATCTCTTGATTGATATTCCTGTTAGAAACCACCTTAGGTAAAAACCCAGGTTTGGTACGCAGAACTACCTTGTCTGAATGAAAAATCAGATAAGGAGAATCACAATGTAAGGCAGATAACTCAGAGACTCTTCGAGCCGAGGAAATAGCCATCAAAAACAGAAATTTCCAAGATAAAAGCTTAATATCAATGGAATGAAGGGGTTCAAACGGAACTCCCTGAAGAACTTTAAGAACCAAGTTTAAGCTCCACAGGGGAGCATCAGTTTTAAACACAGGCTTAATCCTAACCAAAGCCTGACAAAATGCCTGGACGTCTGGAACTTCTGCCAGACGCTTGTGCAAAAGAATAGACAGAGCAGAGATCTGTCCTTTTAAAGAACTAGCTGATAAGCCTTTGTCCAAACCCTCTTGGAGAAAGGAAAATATCCTAGGAATCCTAACCTTACTCCATGAGTAACTCTTAAATTCACACCAATAAAGAAATTTACGCCATATCTTATGGTAGATTTTCCTGGTGACAGGCTTCCGAGCCTGTATTAAGGTATCAATGACTGACTCGGAGAACCCACGCCTTGATAGAATCAAGCGTTCAATCTCCATGCAGTCAGTCTCAGAGAAATTAGATTTGGATGATTGAAAGGACCTTGTATTAGAAGGTCCTGCCTCAGAGGCAGAGTCCATGGTGGAAGAGATGACATGTCCACTAGGTCTGCATACCAGGTCCTGCGTGGCCACGCAGGCGCTATCAGAATTACCGATGCTCTCTCCTGTTTGATTTTGGCAATCAGTCGAGGGAGCAGAGGAAACGGTGGAAACCCATAGGCCAGGTTGAAGAACCAAGGTGCTGCTAGAGCATCTATCAGCGTTGCTCCCGGGTCCCTGGACCTGGATCCGTAACAAGGAAGCTTGGCGTTCTAGCGAGACACCATGAGATCCAGTTCTGGTTTGCCTCAACGATGGACCAGTTGAGCAAACACCTCCGGATGGAGTTCCCACTCCCCCGGATGAAAAGTCTGACGACTTAGAAAATCCGCCTCCCAGTTCTCTACGCCTGGGATGTGGATTGCTGACAGGTGGCAAGAGTGAGACTCTGCCCAGCGAATTATCTTTGAGACTTCTAACATCGCTAGGGAACTCCTGGTTCCCCCTTGATGGTTGATGTAAGCCACAGTCGTGATGTTGTCCGACTGAAATCTGATGAACCTCAGTGTTGCTAACTGAGGCCAAGCTAGAAGAGCATTGAATATTGCTCTTAACTCCAGAATATTTATTGGGAGGAGTTTCTCCTCCTGAGTCCACGATCCCTGAGCCTTCAGGGAGTTCCAGACTGCGCCCCAACCTAGAAGGCTGGCATCTGTTGTTACAATCGTCCAATCTGGCCTGCGAAAGGTCATACCCTTGGACAGATGGACCCTAGAAAGCTACCAGAGAAGAGAATCTCTGGTCTCTTGATCCAGATTTAGTAGAGGGGACAAATCTGAGTAATACCCATTCCACTGACTTAGCATGCATAATTGCAGCGGTCTGAGATGCAGGCGCGCAAATGGCACTATGTCCATTGCCGCTACCATTAAGCCGATTACTTCCATGCACTGAGCCACTGACGGGCGTGGAATGGAATGAAGGACACGGCAAGCATTTAGAAGTTTTGATAACCTGGACTCCGTCAGGTAAATTTTCATATCTACAGAATCTATAAGAGTCCCTAGGAAGGAGACTCTTGTGAGTGGTAATAGAGAACTCTTTTCCACGTTCACTTTCCACCCATGCGACCTCAGAAATGCCAGAACTATCTCTGTCTGAGACCTGGCAATTTGAAAGCTTGACGCCTGTATCAGGATGTCGTCTAGATACGGATCCACCGCTATGCCTCGCGGTCTTAGAACCGCCAGAAGTGAGCCCAGAACCTTTGTAAAAATTCTCGGGGCAGTGGCCAGCCCGAAGGGAAGAGCTACAAATTGGTAATGTCTGTCTAGAAAGGCAAACCTTAGGAACCGATGATGATCTTTGTGAATCAGTATGTGAAGGTAGGCATCCTTTAAGTCCACTGTGGTCATGTACTGACCCTCTTGGATCATGGGTAGGATGGTCCGAATAGTTTCCATTTTGAATGATGGAACTCTGAGGAATTTGTTTAAGATCTTTAGATCCAAGATTGGTCTGAAGGTTCCCTCTTTCTTGGGAACCACAAACAGATTTGAATAAAATCCCTGTCCTTGTTCTGTCCGCTGAACTGGATGGATCACTCCCATTACTAGGAGGTCTTGCACACAGCTTAGGAATGCCTCTTTCTTTATCTGGTTTGCTGATAACCTTGAAAGTTGAAATCTCCCTTGTGGAGGAGAAGCTTTGAAGTCCAGAAGATATCCCTGAGATATGATCTCCAACGCCCAGGGATCTTGAACATCTCTTGACCACGCCTGGGCGAAGAGAGAAAGTCTGCCCCCCACTAGATCCGTTTCCGGATAGGGGGCCGTTCCTTCATGCTGTCTTGGGGGCAGCAGCAGGCTTTCTGGCCTGCTTGCCCTTGTTCCAGGACTGGTTAGGTTTCCAGGCCTGTCTGGAATGAGCAACAGTTCCCTCTTGTTTTGAAGCGGAGGAAGTTGATGCTGCTCCTGCCTTGAAATTTCGAAAGGCACGAAAATTAGACTGTTTGGCCTTTGATTTGGCCCTGTCCTGAGGAAGGGTATGACCCTTGCCTCCAGTAATGTCAGCAATAATTTCCTTCTAGCCAGGCCCAAATAAGGTCTGCCCCTTGAAAGGAATGTTGAGTAATTTAGACTTTGAAGTCACGTCAGCTGACCAGGATTTAAGCCATAGCGCCCTATGCGCATGGATGGCGAATCCGGAATTCTTAGCCGTTAGTTTAGTCAAATGAACAATGGCATCAGAAACAAATGAGTTAGCTAGCTTAAGCGTTCTAAGCTTGTCAATAATTTCATTCAATGGAGCTGTCTGGATGGCCTCTTCCAGGGCCTCAAACCAGAATGCTGCCGCAGCAGTGACAGGCGCAATGCATGCAAGGGGCTGTAAAATAAAACCTTGTTGAATAAACATTTTCTTAAGGTAACCCTCCAATTTTTTTTCCATTGGATCTGAAAAAGCACAACTGTCCTCAACCGGGATAGTGGTACGCTTTGCTAAAGTAGAAACTGCTCCCTCCACCTTAGGGACCGTCTGCCATAAGTCCCGTGTAGTGGCGTCTATTGGAAACATTTTTCTAAATATAGGAGGTGGGGAAAAGGGCACACCGGGTCTATCCCACTCCTTGCTAATAATTTCTGTAAGCCTTTTAGGTATAGGAAAAACGTCAGTACACACCGGCACTGCATAGTATCTATCCAGCCTACACAATTTCTCTGGAATTGCAACTGTGTTACAGTCATTCAGAGCAGCTAATACCTCCCCAAGCAATACACAGAGGTTCTCAAGCTTAAATTTAAAATTAGAAATCTCTGAATCAGGTTTCCCCGAGTCAGAGATGTCACCCACAGACTGAAGCTCTCCGTCCTCATGTTCTGCATACTGTGACGCAGTATCAGACATGGCTCTGTATCTCTCCTAACCCCAGAGCTATCGCGCTTGCCTCTTAATTCAGGCAATCTAGATAATACCTCTGACAGGGTATTATTCATGATTGCAGCCATGTCCTGCAAGGTAATCGCTATGGGCGTCCCTGATGTAATTGGCGCCATATTAGCGTGCGTCCCCTGAGCGGGAGGCGAAGGGTCTGACACGTGGGGAGAGTTAGTCGGCATAACTTCCCCCTCGACAGAACCCTCTGGTGATAATTCTTTTATAGATAAAGACTGATCTTTACTGTTTAAGGTGAAATCAATACATTTAGTACACATTCTCCTATGGGGCTCCACCATGGCTTTCAAACATAATGAACAAGTATGTTCCTCTGTGTCAGACATGTTTAAACAGACTAGCAATGAGACTAGCAAGCTTGGAAAAAACTTTAAAACAAGTTTACAAGCAATATAAAAAAACGTTACTCTGCCTTTAAGAAACACAAATTTTCCCAAATTTTGAAATAACAGTGAAAAAATGCAGTTACACTAACAAAATTTTTACAGTGTATGTAATAAGTTAGCAGAGCATTGCACCCACTTGCAAATGGATGATTAACCCCTTAATACCAAAAATGGAATAACAAATGACAAAAACGTTTTTTAAACAGTCACAACAACTGCCACAGCTCTACTGTGGCTTTTTACCTCCCTCAATACGACTTTTGAAGCCTTTTGAGCCCTTCAGAGAAGTCCTGGATCATGCAGGAAGAAGCTGGATGTCTGTGTCTGTAATTTTTGCTGTGCAAAAAAACGCCAAAATAGGCCCCTCCCACTCATATTACAACAGTGGGAAGCCTCAGGGAACTGTTTCTAGGCAAAATTCAAGCCAGCCATGTGGAAAAAACTAGGCCCCAATAAGTTTTATCACCAAACATATGTAAAAAACGATTAAACATGCCAGCAAACGTTTTAAAATACACTTTTTATAAGAGTATGTATCTCTATTAATAAGCCTGATACCAGTCGCTATCACTGCATTTAAGGCTTTACTTACATTTCTTCGGTATCAGCAGCATTTCCTAGCAAATTCCATCCCTAGAAAAATATTTTAACTGCACATACCTTATTGCAGGAAAACCTGCACGCTATTCCCCCTCTGAAGTTACCTCACTCCTCAGAATATGTGAGAACAGCAAAGGATCTTAGTTACTTCTGCTAAGATCATAGAAAACGCAGGCAGATTCTTCTTCTAAATACTGCCTGAGATAAACAGTACACTCCAATACCATTTAAAAATAACAAACTTTTGATTGAAGAAATAAACTAAGTATAAAACACCACAGTCCTCTTACGACCTCCATCTTAGTTGAGAGTTGCAAGAGAATGACTGGATATGGCAGTGAGGGGAGGAGCTATATAGCAGCTCTGCTGTGGGTGATCCTCTTGCAACTTCCTGTTGGGAAGGAGAATATCCCACAAGTAATGGATGATCCGTGGACTGGATACACTTAGCAAGAGAAAACTAAATTATTTTAAAACATTTTTCAAAATCTCGCCCTGCGAGACATATGGAGGACACAAAATCCCGAATCCAGGAGTTATTCCTGTTTATCAAAAGCTCATAAGTCACTTTCCAGAAAAGACATATTCCTAGTTGATAACATTGCCAGGTTACAAGTTAAAACTAGCATTTATCCCATATGCCTGCCTGACCATGCTCCGATCCATCTACAATTTCAGTACAGAAATTCTAAAGTCTCATCTTTCACGTTTTTATTTCCCTAAATATCTATTTACTAACATCAAGTTTAAAAATTAGCTCAAGGCTAAAATACAACAAATTTCTACATTATAATAGAGAATATCTTGACAAGCCCGATGTATTTTGGGAAACGGGTAAGGCGGTTCTTAGAGGCGAAATTTTGGCATATAACGTGATGTTGAAAAGAAAAACACACAGAAAGAGAGAAACAAGTCTCTCGTTTGGTTGTTAATTCCTACAACAGATATCTCCAGTCAAAAACATCAGAAAATTGGTCCAATTACAATAGCGCTTTTTTGTTAAAAGAGGCTACCCGGAAAGATCTTATCGTTCAAGCTAAGTACTACAGGCATGGAAATAAATCGGTTAAACTACTGGCTTCCATAGTCAAAAACAGCAATAAATCTTCTGTAATTGAGAGCTTACAAAAGTAATGTGATAGTGTTGAAACCCCTGAAGAGATTCTGGAGACCTTTACGGACTATTATAGCGAGATTTATGCATATAGAGAATCCAACCAAGCACATAGGGAAAAATTTTGGGAGACGATAACTTATCCTTCTTTATCATCGGATTTAGTAAATGGCATAAACTCCCCCATTACTGAGAGCGAGATAACCAGAGCGATTCAAAATCTATCTTTAAATAAAGCATCTGGACCCGATGCATTGCTAAACAAATTTTACAAAATCTTAATACAACAAATAGCCCCTCATTTGAAAAACAAAATGTATGCTTACCTGATAAATTTCTTTCTTTTGCGATGTACCGAGTCCACGGATTCATCCTGAATTGTGGGATATTGTCTTTCCTGACAGGAAGTAGCAAAGAGAGCACCACAGCAGAGCTGTCTATATAGCTCCCCCCTTAACTCCACCCCCAGTCATTCGACCGAAGGCCAAGGAAGAAAAGGAGAAACTATAAGATGCAGAGGTGACTGAAGTTTACATAAAAAAATACTGTCTTGAATAGACAGGGCAGGCCGTGGACTTGGTACATCGCAAAAGAAAGACATTTATCAGGTAAGCATAAATTTTGTTTTCTATTGCAAGATGTACCGAGTCCACGGATTCATCCTAACTTGTGGGATACCAATACCAAAGCTTTAGGACACGGATGAAGGGAGGGACAAGACAGGAACCTAAACGGAAGGCACCACTGCTTGCAAAACCTCTCTCCCAAAAATAGCCTCCGAAGAAGCAAAAGCATCAAATTTGTAAAATTTGGAAAAGGTATGAAGTGAAGACCAAGTCGCAGCCTTACAAATCTGTTCAACAGAAGCATCATGCTTAAAAGCCCATGTGGAAGCCACCGCTCTAGTGGAGTGAGCTGTAATTCTGTCAGGAGGCTGCTGTCCAGCAGTCTCATAAGCCAAACGGATGATGCTTTTCAGCTAAAAGGAAAGAGAGGTAGCCGTCGACTTTTGACCTCTACGCTTTCCAGCATAGACAACAAACAAAGATGATGATTGGCGAAAATCTTTGGTTGCCTGCAAATAAAACTTTAAGGCACGTACTACGTCAAAGTTGTGCAACAGACGTTCCTTCTTAGAAGAAGGATTAGGACACAGAGAAAGAACAACAATTTCCTGATTGATATTACTGTTAGAAACAACCTTAGGGAGGAACCCAGGTTTGGTACGCAAAACCACCTTATCACCATGGAAAACAAGATAAGGCGAGTCGCATTGTAATGCAGATAGTTCAGAAACTCTTCGAGTTGAAGAGATAGCAACTAGAACTTTCCAAGATAGAAGCTTAATATCTATGGAATGCATGGGTTCAAATGGAACCCCCTGAAGAACATTAAGAACTAAATTTAGACTCCATGGCGGAGTAACAGGTTTAAACACAGGCTTGATTCTAACTAAAGCCTGAACGTCAGGGACATCAGCCAGACGCTTGCGTAATAGGATAGACAAAGCA
Source organism: Bombina bombina (assembly GCF_027579735.1). Classification (NCBI taxonomy): domain Eukaryota; kingdom Metazoa; phylum Chordata; class Amphibia; order Anura; family Bombinatoridae; genus Bombina; species Bombina bombina. The sequence continues at coordinate 1,226,698,009 of NC_069500.1, read as the reverse complement.
GATATCTGTCCCTTTAAGGAACTAGCTGACAATCCTTTTTCCAATCCTTCTTGAAGAAAGGACAAAATCCTAGGAATCCTGATCTTACTCCATGAGTAACCTTTGGATTTGCACCAAAAAAACAGAATTTATGCTTACCTGATAAATTACTTTCTCCAACGGTGTGTCCGGTCCACGGCGTCATCCTTACTTGTGGGATATTCTCTTCCCCAACAGGAAATGGCAAAGAGTCCCAGCAAAGCTGGTCACATGATCCCTCCTAGGCTCCGCCTACCCCAGTCATTCGACCGACGGACAGGAGGAAATATACATAGGAGAAATCATATGATACCGTGGTGACTGTAGTTAGAGAAAATAATTCATCAGACCTGATTAAAAAAACCAGGGCGGGCCGTGGACCGGACACACCGTTGGAGAAAGTAATTTATCAGGTAAGCATAAATTCTGTTTTCTCCAACATAGGTGTGTCCGGTCCACGGCGTCATCCTTACTTGTGGGAACCAATACCAAAGCTTTAGGACACGGATGAAGGGAGGGAGCAAATCAGGTCACCTAAACGGAAGGCACCACAGTTTGCAAAACCTTTCTCCCAAAAATAGCCTCCGAAGAAGCAAAAGTATCAAATTTGTAAAATTTAGCAAAAGTGTGCAGTGAAGACCAAGTCGCTGCCTTACATATCTGATCAACAGAAGCCTCGTTCTTGAAGGCCCATGTGGAAGCCACAGCCCTAGTAGAGTGAGCTGTGATTCTTTCAGGAGGCTGCCGTCCGGCAGTCTCATAAGCCAATCGGATAATGCTTTTAAGCCAAAAGGAAAGAGAGGTAGAAGTCGCTTTTTGACCTCTCCTTTTACCAGAATAAACAACAAACAAGGAAGATGTTTGTCTGAAATCTTAAGTAGCCTCTAAATAGAACTTTAGAGCACGGACTACGTCCAAATTGTGTAACAAACGTTCCTTCTTTGAAACTGGATTCGGACACAAAGAAGGAACAACTATCTCCTGGTTAATATTTTTGTTAGAAACAACTTTAGGAAGAAAACCAGGCTTAGTACGCAAAACCACCTTATCTGCGTGGGACACCAGATAAGGAGGAGAACACTGCAGAGCAGCTAACTCTGAAACTCTTCTAGCAGAAGAAATTGCAACCAAAAACAAAACTTTCCAAGATAATAACTTAATATCTACGGAATGTAAGGGTTCAAACGGAACCCCTTGAAGAACTGAAAGAACTAGATTTAGACTCCAGGGAGGAGTCAAAGGTCTGTAAACAGGCTTGATCCTAACCAGAGCCTGAACAAATGCTTGAACATCTGGCACAGCTGCCAGTCTTTTGTGAAGTAAAACAGATAAAGCAGAGATCTGTCCCTTCAGAGAACTTGCAGATAATCCTTTATCCAAACCTTCTTGTAGAAAGGAAAGAATCTTAGGAATTTTTATCTTGTTCCAAGGGAATCCTTTAGATTCACACCAATAGATATATTTTTTCCATATTTTATGGTAAATTTTTCTAGTTACAGGCTTTCTAGCCTGAATCAGAGTATCTATTACAGAATCTGAAAACCCACGTTTTGATAAAATTAAGCGTTCAATCTCCAAGCCGTCAGTTGGAGGGAAGCCAGATTCGGATGTTCGAATGGACCTTGAACAAGAAGGTCCTGTCTCAAAGGTAGCTTCCATGGTGGAGCCGATGACATATTCACCAGGTCTGCATACCAAGTCCTGCGTGGCCACGCAGGAGCTATCAAGATTACCGAAGCCCTCCCCTGATTGATCCTGGCTACCAGCCTGGGAATGAGAGGAAATGGTGGGAACACATAAGCTAGGTTGAAGGTCCAAGGCGCTACTAGTGCGTCCACTAGAGTCGCCTTGGGATCCCTGGATCTGGACCCGTAGCAAGGAACCTTGAAGTTCTGACGAGACGCCATCAGATCCATGTCTGGAATGCCCCATAATTGAGTTATTTGGGCAAAGATTTCCGGATGGAGTTCCCACTCCCCCGGATGGAATGTCTGACGACTCAGAAAATCCGCTTCCCAATTTTCCACTCCTGGGATGTGGATTGCAGACAAATGGCAGGAGTGATCCTCCGCCCAATTAATTATTTTGGTCACTTCTTCCATCGCCAGGGAACTCCTTGTTCCCCCCTGATGATTGATATATGCAACAGTCGTCATGTTGTCTGATTGAAACCTTATGAATTTGGCCTTTGCTAGTTGAGGCCAAGCTTTGAGAGCATTGAATATCGCTCTCAGTTCCAGAATGTTTATCGGGAGAAGAGATTCTTCCCGAGACCATAGACCCTGAGCTTTCAGGGGTTCCCAGACCGTGCCCCAGCCCACCAGGCTGGCGTCGGTCGTGACAATGACCCACTCTGGTCTGCGGAAGCTCATTCCCTGTGACAGATTGTCCAGGGTCAGCCACCAACTGAGTGAATCTCTGGTCTTTTGATCTACTTGAATCATCGGAGACAAGTCTGTATAATCCCCATTCCACTGTCTGAGCATGCACAGTTGTAATGGTCTTAGATGAATTCGTGCAAAAGGAACTATGTCCATTGCAGCAACCATCAATCCTATTACTTCCATGCACTGCGCTATGGAAGGACGAAGAACAGAATGAAGTACTTGACAAGAGCTTAGAATTTTTGATTTTCTGACCTCTGTCAGAAAAATCCTCATTTCTAAGGAATCTATTATCGTTCCCAAGAAGGGAACTCTTGTTGACGGGGACAGAGAACTCTTTTCTTTGTTCACCTTCCATCCGTGAGATCTGAGAAAGGCTAGGACGATGTCCGTATGAGCCTTTGCTTTTGACAGAGACGACGCTTGAATCAGGATGTCGTCCAAGTAAGGTACTACTGCAATGCCCCTTGGTCTTAGAACCGCTAGAAGGGACCCTAGTACCTTTGTGAAAATTCTCGGAGCAGTGGCTAATCCGAATGGAAGTGCCACAAACTGGTAATGCTTGTCCAGAAAAGCGAACCTTAGGAACTGATGATGTTCCTTGTGGATAGGAATATGTAGGTACGCATCCTTTAAATCCACGGTGGTCATAAATTGACTTTCCTGGATGATGGGAAGGATCGTTCGAATGGTTTCCATTTTGAACGATGGAACCCTGAGAAATTTGTTTAGGATCTTGAGATCTAAAATTGGTCTGAATGTTCCCTCTTTTTTGGGAACTATGAACAGGTTGGAATAAAAACCCATCCCTTGTTCTCTTATTGGAACTGGATGAATCACTCCCATCTTTAACAGGTCTTCTACACAATGTAAGAATGCCTGTCTTTTTATTTGGTTTGAAGATAATTGAGACCTGTGGAACCTTCCCCTTGGGGGGTAGTTCCTTGAATTCCAGGAGATAACCTTGAGAAACTATTTCTAGCGCCCAAGGATCCTGAACATCTCTTGCCCAAGCCTGAGCAAAGAGAGAAAGTCTGCCCCCCACCAGATCCGGTCCCGGATCGGGGGCCATCCCTTCATGCTGTTTTGGTAGCAGTGGTAGGCTTCTTGGCCTGCTTACCCTTGTTCCAGCCTTGCATTGGTCTCCAGGCTGGTTTGGGTTGTGAAGTATTACCCTCTTGCTTAGAGGATGTAGAGTTAGAGGCTGGTCCGTTTCTGCGAAAGGGACGAAAATTAGGCTTATTTTTAGCCTTAAAAGACCTATCCTGAGGGAGGGCGTGGCCCTTTCCCCCGGTGATGTCTGAAATAATCTCTTTCAAATCAGGCCCAAATAGTGTTTTACCCTTGAAAGGGATGTTAAGCAATTTTGTCTTGGAAGACACATCCGCTGACCAAGACTTTAGCCAAAGCGCTCTGCGCGCCACGATAGCAAACCCTGAATTTTTCGCCGCTAATCTAGCTAATTGCAAAGCGGCATCTAAAATAAAAGAGTTAGCCAATTTAAGTGCTTGAACTCTGTCCATAACCTCCTCATACGAAGATTCTTTATTAAGCGACTTTTCTAGTTCCTCGAACCAGAAACACGCTGCCGTAGTGACAGGAACAATGCATGAAATTGGTTGTAGAAGGTAACCTTGCTGAACAAACATCTTTTTAAGCAAACCCTCTAATTTTTTATCCATAGGATCTTTGAAAGCACAACTATCTTCAATAGGAATAGTAGTGCGTTTGTTTAGAGTAGAAACCGCCCCCTCGACCTTGGGGACTGTCTGCCATAAGTCCTTTCTGGGGTCGACTATAGGAAATAATTTCTTAAATATAGGGGGGGGAACAAAAGGTATGCCGGGCCTTTCCCACTCCTTATTTACTATGTCCGCCACCCGCTTGGGTATAGGAAAGGCGTCGGGGGGCACCGGAACCTCTAGGAACTTGTCCATCTTACATAATTTCTCTGGAATGACCAAATTGTCACAATCATCCAGAGTAGATAATACCTCCTTAAGCAGTGCGCGGAGATGTTCTAATTTAAATTTAAATGTTACAACATCAGGTTCAGCTTGTTGAGAAATTTTTCCTGAATCTGAAATTTCTCCCTCAGACAAAACCTCCCTCCTGGCCCCTTCAGATTGGTGTGAGGGTATGTCAGAACAGTTATCATCAGCGTCCTCTTGCTCTTCAGTGTTTAAAACAGAGCAATCACGCTTTCTCTGATAAGTAGGCATTTTGGATAAAATGTTTGCTATAGAGTTATCCATTACAGCCGTTAATTGTTGCATGGTAATAAGAATTGGCGCACTAGATGTACTAGGGGCCTCTTGTGTGGGCAAAACTGGTGTAGACACAGAAGGGGATGATGTAGTATCATGCTTACTCCCCTCATTTGAGGAATCATCTTGGGCAATATCATTATCTGTGGCATCGTTGTCCCTACTTTGTTTGGACACTATGGCACAATTATCACATAAATTTAAATGGGGAGAAACCTTGGTTTTCATACATATAGAACATAGCTTATCTGATGGTACAGACATGTTAAACAGGCTTAAACTTGTCAACAAAGCACAAAAAACGTTTTAAAATAAAACCGTTACTGTCACTTTAAATTTCAAACTGAACACACTTTATTACTGAATATGTGAAAAAGTATGAAGGAATTGTTCAAAATTTCACCACAGTGTCTTAAAGCCGTAAAAGTATTGCACACCAAATTTCAAAGCTTTAACCCTTAAATTAACGGAACCGGAGCCGTTTTTACATTTAACCCCTCTACAGTCCGAGCTATCTGCTTTGCTGAGACCCAACCAAGCCCAGAGGGGAATACAATACCAAATGACGCCTTCTATAAGCTTTTTCAGTGGTTCTTAGCTCCTCACACATGCGTCTGCATGCCTTGCTCTCCAAAAACAACTGCGCATTAGTGGCGCGAAAATGAGGCTCTGTCTATAACTAGAAAAGGCCCCCATCTGAAAAAGGTGTCCAACACAGTGCCTGCCGTTTTTCTAAACAATCCCCAAGATTATAATAACTATTAAGAGTTAGAATCTGTAAAATATGCTTAGCAAAGTAATCGTTTTAGCCCAGAAAAATGTCTACCAGTTTTTTAAGCCCTTATGAAGCCCTTTATTCTTTTACTTAATCTAAGAAAATGGCTTACCGGTCCCCATAAGGGGAAATGACAGCCTTCCAGCATTACATAGTCTTGTTAGAAATATGGCCAGTCATACCTCAAGCAGAAAAGTCTGCCAACTGTTTCCCCCAACTGAAGTTACTTCATCTCAACAGTCCTGTGTGGAAACAGCAATCGATTTTAGTAACGTCTGCTAAAATCATCTTCCTCTTACAAACAGAAATCTTCATCTCTTTTCTGTTTCAGAGTAAATAGTACATACCAGCACTATTTTAAAATAACAAACACTTGATTGAAGAATAAAAACTACATTTAAACACCAAAAAACTCTTAACCATCTCCGTGGAGATGTTGCCTGTGCAACGGCAAAGAGAATGACTGGGGTAGGCGGAGCCTAGGAGGGATCATGTGACCAGCTTTGCTGGGACTCTTTGCCATTTCCTGTTGGGGAAGAGAATATCCCACAAGTAAGGATGACGCCGTGGACCGGACACACCTATGTTGGAGAAATATATTTACGCCATATTTTATGATAGATTTTCCTGGTGACAGGCTTTCGAGCCTGAATCAAGGTATCTATGACCGACTCAGAAAAACCCCGCTTTGATAAAATCAAGCGTTCAATCTCCAAGCAGTCAGTTGCAGAGAAAGTAGATTTGGATGCTTGAACAGACCTTGAATGAGATGCAAGCGAGCAAACGGAACTATGTCCATTGCCGCTACCATAAGTCCGATTACCTCCATACACTGAGCCACTGACGGCCGAGGAATGGAATGAAGAGCTCTGCAGGTGGTGAAAATCTTTGATAAAATATTTTCATGTCCACCGAATCTATCAGAGTTCCCAGGAAAGGAACTCTTGTGAGAGGAATAAGAGAACTCTTTTTCACGTTCACCTTCCACTCATGAGATCTTAGAAAGGCTAACACTAAGTCTGTGTGAGACTTGGCTAGTTGGAAAGTCGACGCTTGAATTAGGATGTCGTCTAGATAAGGCGCCACTGCAATGCCCCGCGGCCTTAGGACCGCCAGCAGGGACGCTAGCACTTTTGTGAAGATTCTTGGCGCCGTGGCCAACCCGAAGGGAAGAGCCACGAACTGGTAATGCCTGTCCAGAAAGGCAAACCTGAGGAACTGGTGATGATCTGTGTGGATAGGAATGTGTAGATACGCATCCTTTAAATCAGCGGTGGTCATATATAGACCCTCCTGGATCATTGGTAAAATAGTCCAAATGGTCTCCATCTTGAAGGATGGAACTCTTAGGAATTGGTTTAGGATCTTGAGATCTGGTTCCCTCTTTTTTGGGAACCACAAACAGATTGGAGTAGAAACCTTGCCCCTGTTCTGCTTTCGGAACTGGGCAGATCACTCCCATGGTAAAAAGGTCTTTTTGTCTTGTTTACAGACAATTGAGAAAGATGGAATCTCCCCCTTGGAGGAGAATCTTTGAAATCTAGAAGATACCCCTGGGTTACAATTTCTACAGCCCAGGAGTCCTGAACATCTCTTGCCCAGGCCTGAGCAAAGAGAGAGAGTCTGCCCCCTACTAGATCCGGTCCTGGATCGGGGGCTACCCCTTCATGCTGTCTTAGTGGCAGCAGCAGGCTTTTTGGCCTGTTTACCCTTGTCCCAAGCCTGGTTAGGTCTCCAGGTTGGTTTGGATTGAGCAAAGTCCCCCTCTTGCTTTGCAGCAGGGGAAGCGCAAGCGGGACCACAATTGAAGTTTCGAAAGGAACAAAAATTATTTTGTTTGGTCCTTGTCTTATTCGACTTATCTTGAGGGAGGGCATGACCCTTCCCCCAGTGATGTCCGAAATGATCTCTTTCAGTGCAGGTCCGAATAGGGTCTTACCTTTGAAAGGGATGGTCAAAAGCTTAGATTTAGATGACACATCAGCCGACCAGGATTTAAGCCATAACGCTCTAAAATGGCAAAACCTGAATTCTTTGCAGCTAACTTAGCGAGATGAAAAGCGGCGTCTGTAATAAAAGAATTAACTAGCTTAAAGGGACACTGAACCCAATTTTTTTCCTTCGATTATTCAGATAGAGCATGCAACTTTCTAATTTACTCCTATTATCAATTTTTCTTTGTTCTCTTGATATCTTTATTTGAAAAAGAAGGAATCTATGCTAAGGAGTCAGCAAATTGTTGGTTCAGGACCATGGACAGCACTTGTTTATTGGTGCTGTCCAATCAGCAAGGACAACCCAGGTTGTTCACCAAAAATGGGCCGGCATCTAAACTTACATTCTTGCTTTTCATATTAACATACAAAGAGAATGGAAAAAAAATTGATAATAGGAGTAAATTAGAAAGTTGCTTAAAATGTCATGCTCTATCTGAATCACAAAAGAAAAAAAATTGGGTTCAGTGTCCCTTTAACAAAGCCAAATTATGTATATATACTGTACACACATACAGATATAGATTAATGTGTATGTATATATATATATATATATATATATATATATATATATATATATATATATATATATATATATATATATAAATACACACATATATTATACACACACACACACACACACACCAACAACAAGAAACCAGTTATACCTGGTGTATCAAACCTTTCCAAGCCATGTTGGAATCTATATACATTTACTTCACTTGTCTTTTTAACATGGTACGACAATGTACTTGGTACTGTACTTCTTCTCCATACAGGTCTCCAATTTGGGAACTTAAATTTTTTTTTGGGGGGTATAGTACTATAGTTTCATCCTTCCTGTCCTTTTGACAAACCTTGCATAGCCAGTCCTATATATGATTACTTTTCTGCAAACCAGTAATGCCGACATGCCAAGTTGTTTAATATCTACTTTTATCATAATATCAATATTTTTCAAGTCATCAAACCTTCAACCAGCAAAATAAGTGGGTTAGAGATATGTCCTATGGTGGATGTGATAAATCACTTAAAGGACCACTAAGTATAGTAGAATTGCAAAATTAACAAGTGTATAATTAAAAGACAATGCAATATCACCCTACTCTGAATTTCAAATAAGCAGTAGATTTCTGTCAAATCTATTTTTTCTCCCATTTTCCAGCCCTCTGTATCATGTGACAGATATCAGCGAATCACAAACTAGTATATGTGTACCCTGTGAGCTTGTGCCCATGCTCAGTAGGATATTTATCCCCAGAAAGTGAGCATATAAAAAGAATGTGCAAAAATTTATATTGGAAGTAAATTGGAAAGTGTCTTAAAACTGCATGCTCTTTCTGAATCATAAAAACAAATTATGCTTACTAGATCATTTTATTTCCTTCTGTATAAGGAGTCTCCACGGCTTCATTACTTACTGTTGGGAAATATTGAACCTGGCCACCAGGAAGAGGCAAAGATACCCCAGCCAAAGGCTTAAATACATCTCCCACTTCCCCCATCCCCTAGTCATTCTGCCGAGGGAACAAGGAACAGTAAGAGAAATATCAGGGTATAAATGATGCCAGAAGAAAAATATAATTTAGAGGGCCACCCATCGGAGAACACAGGCGGGGGCCGTGGACTCTCCTTATACAGAAGGAAATGAAATTATCTGGTAAGCATAATTTATGTTTTCCTTCTTAATATAAGTCCACTGTATCATTCCTTACTGTTGGGAAACTTATACACAAGCTCTAGAGGACACTGAATGATAATGGGAGGAACAAAGAGAGGTAGACCCTATTCTGAGGGTACCAGAGCCTGCAAAACCTTTCTCCCGAAAGCTGCTTCAGCCGAAGCGAAAACATCAAACTTGTAAAATTTAGAAAAAGTGTGCAAGGAGGACCAGGTAGCCGCATTACAAATCTGATCCATAGAGGCCTCGTTCTTAAAGATCCAAGAGGAAGCCACTGTTCTAGTAGAATGAGTCGTAATCCTCTGAGGAGGTTTATGTCCCGCTGTCTCATAAGCAAGGTGGATAACACTCCTTAACCAAAAAGATAAAAAAGTCGGAGACCTTCTGTCCCTTACACTTGCCAGAAAAGACAACAAACAAGGAAGACGTTTGTCTAAAATCCTTATTAGCCTGAAGGTAGAACTTTAAGGTGCGGACCACGTCCAGATTATGAAGCCAACGTTCCTTCGCAGAGGAAGGATTTGGACACAAAGAAGGAACCACAATCTCTTGATTGATCTTGCGGTCTGACACGACCTTAGGAAGAAAACCTAACTTAGTACGTAGGACAGCCTTATCAGAGTGGAACACCAGATAAGGAGGCTAACATTGTAAGCCGGCAATCTCAGATACTCTGCGTGCAGAAGCAATAGCTAGTAGAAAGAGAACCTTCCAGGACAAAAATTTAATGTCAATCTCATGCATAGGCTCAAACAGAGCCCGTTGCAACACCTTAAGACCAAGATTTAGACTCCAAGGAGGAGCCTTAGATCTAAACACAGGTCTGATCTTAATCAGAGCCTTAACAAAGGACTGTACATCAGGAAGCTCTGAGAGCCTCTTGTGCAGTAAAACAGATAGGGCCGAAATCTGTCACCTCAGGGAACTGGCAGAAAGACCCTTCTCTAGTCCATCCTGGAGAAACGATAGGATCCTGGCAACCTTAACTTTATGGCAGGAAAAACCCACGCTCTTCACACCAGAATAAGGTTCTCCACACCTTATGATAAATGCGACGAGTAACCGGCTTACAAGATTGAATGAGAGTATTAATCACTCTCTCAGAAAAACCTCTCTTGGCTAGGACTAAGCGTTCAATCTCCACGCAGTCAGCCTCAGTGAATCTAAATTTTGATGAACAAAAGGACCTTGTTCCAGCAGATCCATGCGACAAGGTAACTTCCACGGAGGAGAAGATGACATTCTCACCAGATTCGCGAACCACATCCTTCGTGGCCACGATGGAGCAATCAGTATCACTGATGCCTGCTCCTGCTTGATGCGGGCTACTACACGAGGAAGAAGTGGTAACGGTGGGAAAATGTAAAATTACACAACCTACAAGGCACTGCTAAAGCATCTATTAGCTCCGCCTGAGGATCCCTTGACCTCGACCCATACCCTGGTAGCTTGGTATTGAGACATGACGCCATGAGATCTATCTCCGGCGTCCCCCACTTGTTGCATATCTCCGCAAACCCTTTGGGATGGAGAGACCATTCCCCCAGATAAAAGGATTGTCTGCTGAGAAAATCCGCTTCCCAGTTGTCCACATCAGGAATGTTTATCGCTGACAGCGAACAGCTGTAAATTCGAGATACCTCCCTCATTGCTAGGAAGCTTCTAGTTTCCCCCTGAGGTTATATTGTCTGATTGGAATCTGATAAACCGGGACGAACCCAGAAGGGGCCAAGCCTTCAGAGCATTGAAGATTGCTCGAAGTTCCAGAATGTTGATCGGGAGGAAGCGTTCCTCCTGAGACCACAGGCCCTGTGCCTTCTTGGCACCCCAAACCGTTCTCCATCCTGATAGACTTGCATTCGTAGTCACAATCTCCCAGGATGGTCTTAAGAAGGATATCCCCCGGGACAGATGATATGGACAAAGCCACCAAAAGAGCAATTCTCTCGACCGGATGTCCAGATAGATCTGTTACGACAGATTCGAATGATCACCGTTTCACTGTCTCAGCATGCACAGTTGCAGCGGTCTGAGACGGAACCTGGCAAAAGGCAATGATGTCCATGCTGGACACCATAAGACCGATTACCTCCATACACTGAGCCACAGAAGGCCTTAAAGGGACAGTCAACACCAGATTTTTTTGTTGTTTTAAAAGATAGATAATCCCTTTATTACCCATTCCCCAGTTTTGCATAACCAACACTGTTATATTAATATACTTTTTACCTCTGTGATTAACTTATATCTAAGCATCTTCTGACAGCCCGCTGATCACATGACATTTTATTATTAACTATTGACTTGCATTTTAGCCAATAAGTGCAGTGTCTGCCACAATCCACGGTCGTGATCACAATGTTATCTATATGGTTTACATGAACTAGCTCTCCCCTATTATGAAAAGTAAATAAAAAAGCATGTGATAAGGAGGCGGCCTTCAAGAGTTTAGAAATTATTATATGAGCCTTTCTATGTTTAGCTTTCAACTAAGAATATCAACAGAACAAAACAAAATTGGTGATAAAAATCAATTGGAAAGTTGTTTAAAATTACATGCCCTATTTGAAACATGAAAGTTTTTTTGGACTTGACTGTCCCTTTAGGGAGGTCTGGAGGGCAAGACATGCTGAAGCAAGATTGCAACGTCTCTGGTCTGTTAGAAATATCCTCATGGATATGGAGTCTATTATAGTACCCAGGAATTCTACTCTGGTGCTCGGAATAAGAGAACTCTTTTCTAGGGTTTATCTTCCATGCATGAGATCGAAGAAGAGAGAAAAGAGATTCCGAATGATTCTTCGCCAGATGAAAAGATGGTGCTTGTACCAGAATATCGTCCAAGTAGGGAGCTACTGCTATACCCCGGGTTCTGGCAACGGCTAGAAGAGCCCCTAGAACCTTTGTAAAATTTTTTGGAGCAGTAGCTATACCAAATGGAAGTGCAATGAACTGGAAGTGCTGGTCTAGGAATGCAAACCTTAGGAACTGGAAATGGTCCTTGTGGATTGGAACATGAAGGTAAGCATCCTTCGAATCTATTGTGGTCATGAACTGTCCTTCCTGAACTAAGGGAAGGATGGACCTTATCGTCTCCATCTTGAACGAGGGGACATTTAGAAACTTAAGCACTTTAGGTCCAGAATCGGACGGAAAGTTCCCTCCTCCTTTGGGACCATGAAAAGGTTTGAATAGTATCCGAAACCTCTTCCTGCGATAGGAACCAGGACTATGACCCCTAAGGAGGACATATCCCGCACGCACCCCAGAAAGGCTTCCCTCTTTTCTGGTCAGGAAGACAGGCTTGAGAGGAGAAATCTGCCCTTGGGTGGATGAGACTTGAAACCTATCTTGTATCCCTGAGCTATGAGCTCCAGGACCCATGGATCCTGCCCGTTCCTGAACAAAGCGTCTGAAAAGAGCAACTGCTGCCCCTTTAAGCCGATTTAGTCTCAGCGGGCTTCTTGCTCTGCTTGGATTTATTCCAGGACTGTGCCGTCTTCCAAGTACTCTTGGGTTGCTCGGGCTTAGCGGAGGTCTGCTGTCGTTGGGATTTATCAGAACGAAAGGAACGAAAGTTAGAACTTTGTCCTTTAGACTTGTTCTTTTTATCCTACGGTAGGAAAGCACCCTTGCCTCCTGTTACCATGGAGATAATGTAGTCCGGGAAGAGACAAGTTGAACGCAGCATGCACGTCACACAGTGAATCCGGAAATGTAATCCTCCGACCAAACCGCTAGCTAGTAGCGGGAGGAAAAAAAGGAGTCCCGTGAATAGATTCACAACAAGCACGGAGTGCAGTAGCCAGATGCAGGGGATCAGACTGCCAGACTAATAGGAGAGGAAAAGGACGGCAGGCACTCACTCCAAAACTTGTACTAAAAACTTCAAAATTTATTCATCAACGTTAAAAAGACAATTCAGACATGGCAGGTAAAAACAAGCAGGGCAATCTTACGCTTTTCGCGCCACCCTACAGGCGCTTACTCATAGACAAGGAGCTCTGTGAGAAACCCTGTCTATTTATACAGTGGGAGCCATAGATTTAACTATTTCATTGACACTTCTGCATAAATAAGAGAAGTTAAAAAACAGACTGCTTGTTGTTAGATACTAGATATAGCAATTCAAATGGCTTACAAAAAATACATTAGAAGAGACTATAAGATGACCATTAATAATTTACAGGCTATTAATTCATTAGGTACAAAAATAAAAATAAAAGCATTGGTATGCATAATAATAAGCAGTTAGAAATTAATTGAATATACAGTAAAATGAACATCCACAAAGATAACTAAACTTTTTGTAAATAAGATTAAACCGTCGTGAATCATTTTAATAATTTTCACTTCACTCACATTGCACATTTATCTGTGCAAGTCATAGATATGGCCACATTGTCAACTAGGGGTTGTGACAGGGCTAAAGCCGTGGAGAAAAAAGAGCTATACTGGATTCTAAAGTTGAGGACCCTTGCCCCTGAAGGCATGAACAGGGAATGTGACATTAATTTTTTTATTGACAACTAAAATTTGGATTTACTGTTATCCTGATATTGTTACATATACTGTTCATGCCTTGTTCAATTATATCAATTAATTTGGGTATATCAATTATACATTTATAATCCCGTAATCCTATAGTCCATCACACATTTCTTATGTTAAAAACCATTTAACAAAATATTTTATCAATCTATTAATGATTATAACATCTAAAGTTTAATCTTATTTACAAAAAGTTTAGGTTTCTCTGTGGATATTCATTTTACTGTATATTCAATTAATTTCTAACTGCTTATTATTATGCATACCAATTGCTTTTAGTTTTATTTTTGTACCTAATGAATTAATAGCCTGTAAATTATTAATGGTCATCTTATAGTCTCTTCTAATGTATTTTTTGTAAGCCATTTGAATTGCTATATCTAGTATCTAACAACAAGCAGTCTGTTTTTTAACTTCTCTTATTTATGCAGATGTGGCAATGAAATAGTCAAATCTATGGCTCACACTGCATAAATAGACGGGGTTTCTCACAGAGCTCCTTGTCTATGAGTAAGCGCCTGAAGGGGGCGCGAAACGCATAAGGTTGCACTGCTTGTTTTTACCTGCCATGTCTGAATTGTCTTTTTAAAGTTGATGAATAAATTTTTAAGTTTTTAGTACAAGTTTTGGAGTGAGTGCCTGCCGTCCATTTCCTCTCCTATAATGTAGTCCGGGCCTGAACCAAATAAAAACAAAATTTATGCTTACCTGATAAATTTATTTCTCTTGTGGTGTATCCAGTCCACGGGTTCATCCATTACTTGTGGGATATTCTCCTTCCCAACAGGAAGCTGCAAGAGGACACCCACAGCAGAGCTGTCTATATAGCTCCTCCCCCAACTGCCACCCCCAGTCATTCGACCGAAGACAAGCAAGAAAAAAGGAGAAACTATAGGGTGCAGTGGTGACTGTAGTTTAAAATAAAAAACACCTGCCTAAAAATTACAGGGCGGCCGTGGACTGGATATACCACAAGAGAAATAAATTTATCAGGTAAGCATAAATTTTGTTTTCTCTTGTAAAGGTGTATCCAGTCCACGGGTTCATCCATCACTTGTGGGATACCAATACAAAAGCTTTAGGACACGGATGAAGGGAGGGACAAGGCAGGCCCTTAAACGGAAGGCACCACTGCCTGTAAGACCTTTCTCCCAAAAATAGCCTCCGAAGAAGCAAAAGTATCGAATTTGTAGAATTTAGAAAAAGTACGAAGTGAAGACCAAGTCGCCGCCTTACAAATCTGTTCAACAGAGGCCTCATTTTTAAAAGCCCATTTTGAAGCTACCGCTCTAGTGGAATGAGCTGTAATTCTTTCAGGAGGCTGCTGGCCAGCAGTCTCATAAGCTAAGCGGATTATACTTCTTAGCCAGAAGAGATAGAGAAGTTGCCGAAGCCTTTTGGCCACTCCTCTGTCCAGAGTAGACAACAAACAAAGCAGATGTTTGACGAAAATCCTTTGTAGCTTGTAAATAAAACTTCAAAGCACAAACCACATCAAGATTGTGTAAAAGACGTTCCTTCTTTGAGGAAGGATTAGGACATAAAGAAGGAACAACAATCTCCTGATTGATGTTCTAATTAGATGCTACCTTAGGAAGAAACCCAGGTTTGGTACGCAAAACTACCTTATCCGCATGGAAAATCAGATAAGGGGAATCACACTGTAAAGCAGATAACTCCGAAACTCTTCGAGCCGAGGAGATAGCCACTAGAAACAGAACTTTCCAAGATAAAAGTTTAATATCTATGGAATGCAGAGGTTCAAACGGAAACCCCTTGAAGAACCTTAAGAACTAAATTTAAAGCAACAGGTTTAAACACAGGCTTAATTCTAACTAAAGCCTGACAAAAAGCCTGAACGTCTGGAACCTCAGCCAGACGTTTATGCAAAAGAATAGACAGAGCAGAAATCTGTCCCTTTAAGGAACTAGCAGACAATCCTTTCTCCAATCCCTCCTGGAGAAAAGATAATATTCTAGGAATCCTGACTTTACTCCATGAGTAACCCTTGGATTCAAACCAATGAAGATATTTACACCATATCTTATGATAGATTTTCCTGGTGACAGGCTTTCGAGCCTGAATTAAGGTATCATTGACCAACTCGGAAAAACCAAGTTTTGATAGAATCAAACTTTCAATCTCCAAGCAGTCAGACGCAGAGAAATTAGGTTTGGATGTTTGAAAGGACCTTGAAGTAGAAGGTCCTGTCTCAGCGGCAGAGTCCATGGTGGAAAGGATGACATGTCCACCAGATCTGCATACCAAGTCCTGCGTGGCCACGCAGGAGCTATCAAAATCACTGAAGCTCTCTCCTGCTTGATCTTGGCAATCAGATGAGGGAGCAGAGGAAAGGGTGGAAACACATAAGCCAGGCTGAAGGACCAGGGCGCTGCTAGAGCATCTATCAGCGCTGCCTTGGGATCCCTGGACCTGGACCCGTAACAAGGAAGCTTGGCGTTTTGACGAGACGCCATGAGATCCAGTTCTGGTTTGCCCCATAGATGAATCAACTGGGCAAATAGCTCCGGATGGAGTTCCCACTCCCCCGGATGAAAAGTCTGCCGACTTAAAAAATCCACCTCCCAGTTCTCTACTCCTGGGATATGGATAGCTGAGAGATGGCAAGAGTGAACCTCTGCCCATAGAATTATCTTTAAAACCTCCAACATCGCCAGGGGGCTCTTTGTACCCCCCTGATGGTTGATATAGGCTACAGTCATGATGTTGTCCAACTGAAATCTGATGAACCTGACCGCAGCTAGCTGAGGCCAAGCCTGAAGAGCATTGAATATCGCTCTTAGTTCCAGAATGTTTATCGGAAGGAGGGCTTCCTCCTGAGTCCACGAACCCTGAGCCTTCAGGGAGTTCCAGACTGCGCCCCAGCCCAGAAGGCTGGCATCTGTCATCACTATAGTCCATTCTGGCCTGCGGAAGCTCATTCCCCTGGACAGATGGACCCGAGATAGCCACTAGAGAAGAGAATCTCTGGTCTCTTGATCCAGATTTAGCAGAGGGGACAAATCTGTATAATTCCCATTCCACTGATTGAGCATGCAAAGTTGCAGTGGTCTGAGATGTAGGCGGGCAAACGGAACTATGTCCATTGCCGCTACCATTAAACCGATTACTTCCATACACTGAGCCACTGACGGCTGAAAAGTGGAATAAAGAGCACGGCAGGAAGTTAGAAGCTTTGACAACATGACCTCTGTCAGATAAATCTTCATTTCTAATTCACCACATCTCTCTTGATACTTCCTTTCTTGTCGAGAGCTGCAAGAGAATGACTGGGGGTGGCAGTTGGGGGAGGAGCTATATAGACAGCTCTGCTGTGGGTGTCCTCTTGCAGCTTCCTGTTGGGAAGGAGAATATCCCACAAGTAATGGATGAACCCGTGGACTGGATACACCTTTACAAGAGAAATATCTCCCTTTGGGGGACTGTCTGTACTGCGATTGAGAGAGGTCGCACTTTTCTATGCTCCAGAGGAATCTCCTGCAATCCGCCGATAAAAAAAAAAAAAGAGTAATCATCTGAAGAAAAGAAAATGATCAAGTAAGCATAATTTAAGTTTTTCAACATAAATGGAAAGAGTCCACAGCTGCATTCATTACTTTTGGGAAAACAATACCCAAGCTATAGTGGACACCGAATGCAAAAACGGGAGGGTACAAGAGGCGGCCCATTCTGAGGGCACCAGGCCTAAAAACCCCAACCCAGCAATATCCCGCTTCGTCTAAAGCCGAGAACAACTTTGAAAAAAAGGAAAAGGTCCAAGGACACTGACCCGCAGATAGTCTACAGCCTTGCTAGAGACCGCAGGAACTAGACTCGACTGAGTCAACAGCCTATAGAGACACCATCGTCCAGCAGTCGGTCTCCAAACAACACACCCCTTAGTAAAGAAAGGGAACAAACTACCGTATTCTTCCACAAAGAAGAGAAGGCACGGAGAACACGATTGTACTTGTAAAGCACGGCTAAACCCCCTTAAAGGGACTCAAGGAGCTGCTCATTTTATCAACCTCGAAAGGAGAAAAGGCTGAGTAGACCTCGCCGGGGATCAAACTTGCAACCCTTGCTACAGTGCAGAGTAGCCACAGTACATTAGTATGCTGAGCTAGCTTCCAGCTAACATAAGGAACTCCAGAATAAAAACCTAAAAAGGGCACAAAACAGAGCAAAAAAACAGAGAAATCGGGTCAGGCTAACAGAGACCCAACCAGTCTCATAGAAACAAGGGGAGGTAACGCAAAGTCCCCTGAAACAGAAACCACTGGATAAGGCCGGGAATCTGAAACAGAGAGGATCTTCCCCTAACACAGTGCAACCGCACTCTAAAAGCAACTGAAGACAAAGGTCCCCCAAGTCACAAAAAGGTAGCTCAGAATATCAAAATATTTATTAACGAAACCTCGTGCAGCAAGCTCAGATAGGTCTGACGAACAACACCTGAAGCAAAAATATTGCACGCTACAGTCATCTAATAATGACTCTGAAACTTAGTCCTGCATCTCTGGACTAACTTTCACCCATGCTCTCACTGAGAGGCTGACAGGACTACTTAAAACTCCAGTCCCATGCCGAAGAGTTCTACCCTCCATAAGAGAGACTATCGAAAACTTCTGACACTTCTCTGCCAACCTCCTGGGACGAAAGGCAAAGAATAACTGGGGGATGAGGGAAGTGGGAGGAGTATTTAAGCGTTTGGCTGGGGTGTCTTTGCCTCCTCCTGGTGGCCAGGTTCTGAATTCCCAAAAGTAATGAATGCAGCTGTGGACTCTTTCCATTTACGAAGGAAATGAAAGTAAAAAACAGTGTGTTCCAGCCACATAACAAACAGTCTTTGAGCCCAATAAATCTCACACATAAAGCAGCATAAAATCAAAGCATCACATTTGATTAATCCCCACTGTTCAATAATCCCCCTTAGGAGATATTAACCCATGATTCTATATAAGATAAAAGGAGCCACACTGTGATCCTGTCTTCTAGTGTTTTCAACATATGTAAAAATGTAAACGATCTTACCAGAATCCATGCTGTGGAACAGAAACACAGCATCTCAAGTGTGACAGTCTTGTAGCATCGCTCCGGACATTGACTTGAATGAAAAAAACAAGCAGGCAGTGAAACTAGTCAACACTGATTGCTTAGAAGCTGTTAGGCAGCCTGGATGGGTTCGCAGAAAGACTCTCCATGCATGTCCAGACTCTAACTTTCATCAATGCTCTCACTGAGAAGCTGACAAGACTAATATAACTCCAGTCCCATATCAAAGGGCAGATACCCTTCCTAAGGAACTACTCCGAATCTTCTGACTCTTCTCTGCCATCCTCCTGTGACGAAAGGCAAAGAATGACTGGGGGAAGTGGGAGAGGTATTTAAGCCTATGGCTGGGGTGTCTTTGCCTCCTCCTGGTGGCCAGGTTCAGTATTTCCCAACAGTAAGGGATGATGCCGTGGACTCATATTAAGAAGGAAAGTTTATTTTGACTTGAGTGTCCCTTTAAGAGTTGGCAACCCTACAACACTCCCTCTTTCGTATCTCAGAAAATGTTGCAGTTAAGAATGTTGTGCTTTAATCGATTTAAATACAGCCATGGCACAAGCCAAACAAACCATTAAAGGGATACTAAATCCAATTTTTTTTCTTTCAAGATTCAGGTAGAGCATGCAATGGTTAGGAGCCGGCCCATATTTGGTTCTGCACCTGGGAATATTTAGTCACCAACCAGCAAGTGCTACCCAGGTGCGCTTCCAAAAATGGGCCGGCTCTTAAGCTTACATTCCTGCTTTATCAAATAAAGATAGCAAGAGAATGAAGAAAAATTAATAGGAGTAAATGATAAAGCTATTTAAAAATTGCATGCTCTATCTGAATCATGAAAAAAATGGGTTTAGTATCCGTTTAACATTTTCTATCAATATTCCTCTGGATAAGATCATAAACAAAGTCTTTTATTAAAAAAATGGTTTTGTACTTCTTGGAAGGGGACACTCAGAAGAGATAATTCAGTTAGCAGCACTAGCAGAATTAGTCAGGCAAAGTCAATAAATGCACTGAAAAAACACAAATAGGCTAGCTCTGCTTGCACAAAACACATTATAAAAAAATATAAGAAAAAACGTGGCAGCGTTAAAATGGTTCAAATATTCTATTTCACAAGAAGATATTGTTATAGATATGTTAATGATTTTAAAGAGGGGGAAAAAAAAGAAGTAAATAGTTACAGTCAAATAAAACACATTTAGATTAAAAGGACATTATTAGAATGAAATGAAAAACATAAAAATGCAAAGAGCTTGGAAACAATGCATGTAACAAAATAAATATTTGGTGCTTGACTTACTTGTTGCACAGGGACACAGAACCGCTTGGTATAATCAAGAAAAGGTCGGGAGAAAAAAAAATGAAGACTTCTGCCACAAAGATGATTTGAGTTGAATCACCAGCCCATGTTACTGCGGAAATAAAAATTATGTTTTAAATGACAAAAATATCAACAATGACTTAAAATGCAGAAGTGGATAGACAAAGAAAAAGAGAACTCAATGCAGTAGAATTACATCATTTACAAGTGCATAGTAAAAAGACAATGATTTATCACCTACTCTGAATTTCAAATAAGCAGTAGATTTTTTTCAGAATTTTTTTTGTCCCGTTTTCCGGTCCCCTGTAATCATGTGACAGACAGCCAATCACAGACTAGTATACGTATACCCTGTAAACTTGTGCACATGCTAAATAGTATCTTTTTCCCCATAAAGTGTGTATATAAAAACTGCATGATCTTTCTGAATCATAAGTTTCTTTTGACTTGAGTGTCCCTTTAAGCAGACAACAGGTATAGGTATAGATAGATAGAATATACACTTACAATAATTTCTAACCAATACATTTATATAATGACCGAGGGTAGCAATATGAGCACAGACACAGGTTCCTACTTTACAGGGATATAAAAGTGCTAACATAAAATGCTCTAATATGAGCATTGTATTACTGCACTGTTGCTTGTATATAACTAGGTGTAAATGACTTAAAAACACATAACTATAGTCTGCTCCAAAGACTACTGGGAGCTAGCTGAACATGGCTGGTGAACCAATGACAAGAGGAATGTGTGTGTAGCCACCAATCGCCAGCTAGCTCCCACTAGCACACTCCTGCTCTTTTGCCTATGGTATGCTTTTCACCAAAGGATAAATAGAAAACAACACATTTGATAATAGAAGTGAATTTAAAAGTGTCAAATAAAACTGTGCTCCATATAATTTATAAAAGTTTAATTTTGATTTTCATATCCCTTTAAATAGTGATGGGCAGAAGTCATCTTACACCAGTATTTTTCCAGGATAAATATGTAACAAACAAGAAAACACTTAGTAGTTTGTAATAGACAGCTCAGTTATGTAAGGTCTACTGTCCCACAATAGTGTATGAGGGAAGAACTCATTCTAGGGGCTTAAAAAGGACACTAAACCCAAACTTTTCTTCTTTCATGATTCAGATAGAGAATACAATTTTAAACAACATTCCAATCTACTTATATTATCTAATTTGCTTTGTTCTGTAGATATCCTTTGTTGAAGAAATAGCAATGCACATAGGTGAGCCAATCACGCGGCATCTATGTGCAGCCACCAATCAGCAGCTGAGCCTATCTAGATATTCTTTCCAGCAAAGGATATCAAGAGAATGAAGCAAGTAAGACAATAGAAGTAAATTAGAAAGTTGTTTAGAATTGCATGCTCTTTCTAAATCACAAAAGAAAACATTTGGGTTTCATGTCCCTTTACAGGGATAGAAATGTCAACATTGACATGTGCATGGGTGCATTTCAATTTTAAATAGAAACATTTTTGCAAAATACAGTACTTCCATTAGCAGAAATGCTTCTAGTAAAACGTATTACTGGTTTTCAGCAGCATACGCACATATGCTTTAAAGGAACCAGTATTTAACTGCCACACCTTCTCCGAGAGGCTTGTATGACGCAAATGAAGTCTTTACAGACACAATACACACCACGCCAGATCTCTGAGCTTAAGTACTGGCGCACAGGCCCTCAGAGCATATGTGCGTATGCCGCTAAAAACTAGTAATGACATTTACTATAAGCAGTTTTGCAAACTTGAATTTGAAACTGAAATGCACTTTTTAATTTTTAACTTTCTAAATGTGGCCCATTATTTGAATTTCGGAAAGTACATTTCATTGTTTTGTTTATTGAATATACGGTTTTTATTCTCCATAGTGTTAAGAAGTGACAGTGAGTAGTTTCATTAAAGGGACATTAAACCCCCAAAAAATCTTTCATGATTCAGATAGAACATACATTTTTAAACAACTTTCCAATTTACTATTATCAAATTGTCTTTGTTTTCTTGTTGTCCTTTGTTGAAAAGCAGAGATGCAAGCACATGAGTGTGCACGTGTCTGCAGCAGTATATAGCAACATTTTGTAATAATGTTATACATTAGCAAGAGCACTACATGGCAGCGCTATTTCCGGTCATGTTGTGCTTCAGGTCTGGGCAGGGTACCTATCTAGGTATCCCTTCAACAAAGAATAACATGAGAAAGAAGCAAATTTGATAATAGAAGTAAATTAGAAACTTTTTTTTAAAATGTGTGCTCTGTCTGAATAATGATAGAAAAAAATGGGTTTCATGTCCCTTTAAAAGTAAAATTGTTTACCTTGGTGCAAATAAGTAATATAAGCGAATATGTATGCAGTGTATTACAATAATTAGCTATAATGCAACACTTTTTTGTTAAAAATTATATTGTATTTTGTATTATTTACATTTATTTACCATTTACACCTATATTGCTTAAAGGGACATGAAACTTTTCCTTAATGAACATATTTTAAATAACTTTTCAATGTATTCCTTTTATCTCATTTTCTTTGTTCAAAAGCATATTTAGGTTGGCTCAGGAGTAGAAATGCACTACTGGGAGAAGCTGCTTATTGGTGACTTTTATATATATATTGTCTTATCATTGGGTCATCTGATGTGTTCAGCTAGTTCCCAGTAATGCATTGCAGCTACTTTAACAAAAGATAACATAAGAATGAAGCAATTTTGATTAAATAAGTAATTTGGAAAGTTGTTTAAAATTGTATTCTATGTCTGAATTGGCCCAACTATTGAAACTAAGGGCACACTGGGTGCACTCTGGTAGCTCTATTTACAATTAGAAGCCGTAACAGGCAAAACTGTCTTGGGGAGGACTTGCAGAGGATGGCCAGTTTACAGTGCAGTGTACCTTAGTGGCACAAACCGCAATCTTCAGCTGTAAGCTAGTTCAGAACATACTAATTGAAGATAAACTCCTGCTATATGGACACACTAGCTGATGCAAACCACTTGCCTCTCCTAGTGCCCGCCCCCCCCCCCCCCCCCCCCGAGATCCTGGGTAATAAGCAGTAACACCATATTGCTCTTAGGGCATTCAGATTGAAAATTTATATAATTGCCTTGATTATAGTTTAGTATTGAGGTAAACCCTAATTTCCTGTTCAGTTGTTCAGTGAGTTAACTTGTCTACTGGACAGCTTTCAGCACAAACTCATATACAGGACATTAGGGCTGCTTTTGGGCCTATCCACATGAACCATAGAAGAATGCTGAGGAGTTGGTGGTGTATCTCGAGATGTCTCCATAACCAGCTAATCTGCAAACCCGAGTCTGACCAGTCCTCTGAGGGAATCACCATGGGGTTCCCTATTGGTGTTTGGTGGACGTTCTGGTCTAACACCTGCTATAATTTCCACATAATTTATGGAGGGGCCTTAACAACAAAATGTGCTATAATCAGACTCTCCCCTAATCTGTCCTCCTTTAAATGCTCCCTGAGACATTTTTGCTCAGGAAAGCCTAACACACAACCCAGTAACAAATTAATTCCATTTAATAATTGCCTTCATCAAACTCCACACTAAAATCATTCTCACCTTTTGCAGTCACCACTTCCTGTAATATATATGTAATATATATATATATATATGTAATATATATATATATATATATATATATATATATATATATATATATATATATATATATATTAAAAATTGTATACATTGGACCCTCCATTCCGACAATGGAAAATTTGGCCCTCCATAAAGAAATTAGTTTAATACCCCTGAGTTAAATGGACATGAAACCCAAAATGTTTCTTTTGCGTTTCAGACAGAGAATAATATTTAAATATATATATAGTGCTGCAGAATCTGTTGGCGCTCTACAAATAATAATAATAATAATATTATATATATATATATTTTTATATATATATATATATATATATATATATATATATATATATATATATATATATATATATATATATATATTTATATACACACACACTTCATTCTCCTGGTATTCTTTGTTGAACAGATAGCTAGGTATGCAATGTGCACGTCTGACGCACTATATGGTAGGAAAAAGGGTATCCATATCTTTGATCTCAAAGTGGCACTATCCATGAATTTCTAGCAGTCACTTAAAGGACCAGTAAACACAGTCGATTTGCATAATCAACAAATGCATGATAAAAAGACAATGCAATAGCACTTAGTCTGAACTTCAGATGAGTAGTAGATTATTTTTTTCTGACAATTTAAAAAGTTTTCTATTTCCACTCCCCCTGTACCATGTGACAGCCATCAGCCAATCACAAATGCATATACGTACCATGTGACAGCCATCAGCCAATTACAAATGCTAATATTTTAATTCTGTGAATTCTTGCACATGCTCAATCAGAGCTGGTGACTCAAAAAGTTTAAATATAAAAAGACTGCACATTTTGTTAATGGAAGTACATTAGAAGGTTGTTTAAAACTGCATGCTCTATCCTTGTTTGAAATGGCACATGAGTGTGTCAGGTGAGTGATTCTGGGTCTAAAGATCTGAAGGTCTCCACTCTGACAAGATTATCTAAAAGTCTCATCAGTACTGTGAGGCTTCTCAAACTATTTTTGAAAGGCTACCTTGTGAGATATTTATCTAGTTTTGCAGTGTGAATGACAGAAGTATTACAACATCATTCTCAAAACAAGCACTCAAAAGGTTTTTGTGATTTTCTTGTCTTTATACAAGAAATAACAATTATAAATGAAAATAAACTTGCAAGTTTTCATACTCCAATAGTTTAATACAAACAATGGTTAAGAAGTTTATTTGAAACACATTTTCCCATATTTTTTATATATATATATATATATATATATATATATATATATATATATATATATATATATATATATATATATATATATATATATATATAGTATATATTTTTGTATAGAACATCAAATTATATTTATATTATATAAGGATATATGTCAAAAGGATCAAATTTTTAGCAACCATAACTAGAATTTTACAGCTCCCTGGCTCTGGGGATTTGTCAAGTCCTTATGTACTGTTGATACTACAAACAGAATTTATATATTTACTGTAGTACATTAAAAGTAAGCTGGATAAAAAGGTGTCTCTACACTATAAAGAAAGAAAGAAAAAAAAAACAAAGTAACACACTGTAATAAGTTAAAGACATAGCTCAGTTGTATAGCCTTAAAGGGACAGTATACACCAATTTTCATTTAACTGCATGTAATAGACACTACTATAAAGAATAACATGCACAGATACGGATATAAAAATACAGTATAAATGCAGTTAAAATGATGAAAATGATATTACTACCCAAGGTCTTGTATCTAATGCAAACGCTTCCAATGCCGAACTCCTCCCATCATATTAACCTTTTTACAGAAAATCATTAACGACTATATTTGGAGACGTAGACCTCCAAGACTATCCAGACACACATTGACCCAAATAACATCGGAGGGTGGCCTAGCTGTCCCAAACTTGCAAGCATACAGACAAGCTATCTCTTTACATAGAATAATGGAGTGATCTAGTTATAATTCTGAAACATGTAAGAGATGGGTGCAACTAAAAACACATATCACAAAATCTTCACAACTTGGTGCTATGCGTTGGAATCCAGATAATACATATAAACACTTATCGTCTAAGTCCTCAATTGTGATTAATAAATGGAAAGATTGGAATAAGCTGCGAAACAAACTCCTAACTACTCTCCCTTATCCCCTCTATTGGGTATCAGTGAATTGCCAGCGGGAGCAAAGAAACACCCTGAACAGGTTTAGAATTTCAAACAGTTACTCCCTATTTGTATACGTACCCAAGACAAAAAGATCCTTCCAAAGTCCTAACTAGGAGAATTGGGATCAGAATTTCTAAATTCCTGGATTAGATTCCATCAATTGTCACATTTCATTAACTCTCATAAATATAAAGATGATCTGCTGCTACCCCTAACCCCATTTGAAACCATGTGCATTAATGGCAAACCTCCTAAAAAAAAAAAAATCTCTACCTTATATAAAATAGTTTTGAAATGCATTTCTCCTCCAATGCCCAGTTATACTAGTAGCTGGGAGAAAGAGACGGTATCCCATCTGCCCGACGGGATCTGGTCATCCAGATTCAAAACTATCTAAATCAGCACATTCAGCTAGAGCTTTGGAAGTTAACATTAAGGTAATGATGGGATGGTAACTCACTCCAACCGGAATCAAATATTTATTTCCCACAGCCAATGACAGATGTTGGAGAGAATGTGGGTCTAAAGGCGATTTGTTACACATATGGTGGGGTTGTAGTAGATTAAAACCATTCTGGGATCATATAACATCTGCTATAAATGATATACTACAAACAAATATCACATTAACATATGACATTGTTTTATTAAACGCAAAACCAAATATCCCTTGCATGATTAAAAGACACCTCTTTCAGATACTCCTTAATTCGGCAACACAGTTGATTCCAAAACTGTGGAAATCAACCAATATCCCCAACATGGGTGATTAGAAGTCATTGGTAGAGGATACTCTCCTACTAGAGAGATTTCACTATTTAAAATCATGCAAAGTAGATTTCTTCCAAGACATGATCTTCTTTTGGGAGTCTTTCGTAAACAGTAACTAATTTACAACATCATATATATTCCTTCACATTTTCTGTCATTTCCAACCAAAGCACTCTTCAGAAAGTAACAAATGAATAATTTATACTATAGGAAACTCAAACAAATGGATTCGGGTAACTGTTATAAGTGGATAAACACAAATTGTTTATTGTTATTTCTTCTTTTGTTTATTTATTTTAAAATGGTTGTTAATCTTTGTTTGGTTATTTTATTTAATGACAAGTGGACATTAAGAGAGAGATCAGAACTTTAACAAACTTGACTCAACGTCAATGAGTGCACAAGTTCACAAGATTAGACTCTCTCAATACAGTACTTTAAAGGATATGGACAATCTGGAAAAGGAAACACATGCATAAATATGAAAGAAATACTGTGTGTTAGTCCTTGCGAACCTTGTGATCATTTTGATAACTCTTATCTCTCTTGTATGAATATATGGCATTGTATTATGTTTTTCTAAAATGCAAATAAAGATAATAAAAAAATAAAACAAACAATCCAGTATAAAACC
This sequence comes from Bombina bombina, assembly GCF_027579735.1. Lineage (NCBI taxonomy): Eukaryota > Metazoa > Chordata > Amphibia > Anura > Bombinatoridae > Bombina > Bombina bombina. Next base: position 1,226,670,772 of record NC_069500.1, on the reverse strand, counting down.
ATTTAAAAACTTACTTAGAAGCTCCCAGTTTAGTTCTGTTAAAAAGGTAGCTAGAACACCCACTCTAAGTGGGAAATAACAGACACTCACCCTACCCCTTCCTCTGCATATGAAAGGACTCTTTACACAAACAGGAGCACGCTGGATTAGGTATACCTCGGTATTCTCCTAAAACTTTGGAGCTTGATTAGAAGTCAGAAAATCAGACCAATGTTATTTAAAAATAAGAAAAACTATACATTTAAAAAAAACAAAAAAACTGTATGGGCTATATAAATAGATCATCTACAAAACATTTATGCAAAGAAAAATAAAGTATAAACAAGCACATTTTACACAAGGACAATGCAAACTCCTACCCTGAATACCCCAAACAATGGCAGTTTTCTTACAAAGATGCAGAGGAAGTAACACATTTTATACATTGTTTCAAACTGGTTCCTCATAGCAAAATCACATTCAAACTTTATGTACCCCATTGATTATCACATTCTTTATTATATGAAGTCAACAGAAAGTAAATTTCAGATAAGTCAGGGAAATTAATATAGCTGGTTTCCCATTATTTGTTTCCACTTTTTTCTTTTTCTTTTCATAAATGGTTATGAAAAGATTTGAATAGCTCAAAATACAATACTTTTTTTACTCTAGAACAAATGCCATCTCTGGTATTTATCAAGCTGAGTCGGACAGGGGCGCATATACGCGCCCCGGTCCGCCGCAGCTCACCTCTGGGGGCCTGAATTCTCCTGTAGGAATTCAGTATTGCACACGAGCGCTATTTTGTGCTCGCGTGCAATCCAGTCCCCTGCCGGCGAACAACCAATCACACGCGGGCCGGAGCTGTAAATCTCCCCAGTCGGAAAAGACCGGGGAGATTGAATTTCACCAAACAAGAGGTGGCGAAGAGGTTAGCAAAAATATGTTTTGGTAATGAATGATCAAAAATGTTGGTTTTTTTTTATCATTTGCTATAAAATCGATCATAAAAGACATAAAAATATTTGGGAGGATAGGAATCAAATACATCAGCAACACTACACTAAAAACAAAAACAAAGCCGGTGTGCCATGCTACAATACAAAATTACCAAATTATCCATCCAGGGTTTACTTCAGCTGAGGCATGAGCACCCAATAGGTAAGGCTTCATGAAGACATAAGTTCAAACATAAAAGTCTTAAAAGGGATAGTAAACGTTCAAGATTCATTTAGAGCAGTGCCGGCTCACCTTGGCACCCCTGATGTCTTGGAACTACATTTCCCATGATGCTCAACTAGACGGCAGAGTGCCTATTGCCTAAGCATCATAGGAAATGTAGCTCCAACACATCTGGGGTCCCAAGGTTAGCCATCACGGAGATAGAGTAAGTGATCTAAAAAAATAAAATAAATCAAATTTACTTCTATTTGTTTTGCGCTCTTGGTATCCTTTGTTGAAAAATAAACCTAAATAGGTTTATAGGAGCTTAGGAGTGTGCACATGTCTTTAGCAGTCTATGGCAGGAGTGTTTGAAACTATGAATAACAAAATTTATGCTTACCTGATAAATTTATTTCCGGATACGGTGAGTCCACGGAATCATCAATTACTGTGGGGAATATCACTCCTGGCCAGCAGGAGGAGGCAAAGAGCACCAGCAAAGCTGCAAAATGTCACATCCCCTCCCACAATTCAAAGTCCTTTGACCGAAGGAAAATGGAGAAAAAGGAAATAACACAACGTGTAGAGGTGCCTCAGGTTAAAGTTAAAAATAACTGACTTAAAATAAAGGGCGTGCTGTGGACTCATCGTATCCGGAAATAAATAAATTTATCAGGTAAGAATACATTTTGTTTTCTTTCCTAAGATACGATGAGTTCACAGAATCATCAATCACTGTTGGGAACCAAAATCCAAGCTAGAGGACACCAATGATTAGGGAGGGACAAGACAGGTAATCTAAACAGAAGGCACCACCACTTGAAGAACCTTTCTCCCAAAAGAACCTCAGTCAAGGCAAAAGAATCAAATTCGTAAAATTTGGACAGGGTATGCAGAGAAGACCAAGTTGCAGCCTTGCAAACCCGTTCCACAGAAGCTTCATTTTTGAAAACCCAAGAAGAGGAGACAGCGCTAGTGGAATGAGCTGCAATTCTCTCAGGAGACTGCTGCCCACCAGTCTCAGAAGCAAAACCAATTATACTTCTCAACCAGAGAGAAAGAGAAGTAGAAGAAGCTTTCTGACCTTTAAGTTTCCAACAGAAACAAACAAACAGGGGAGAAGACAGGCAAAAATCCTTAGTCGCCTATAGATAGAATTCAAGAGCACGCACAACATCCTAGTTGTGCAACAAACATTTCTTATGAGAAGAAGGATTAAGACACAGTGAAGGAACAACAATTTTCTGATTAATATTTCTATCCGAAACAACTTTAGGAAGGAAACCTAACTTAGTACCAAGAACCGCCTTATCAACATGAAAGATAAGATACGGCGAATCACACTGCAACGCAGAGAGTTCCGAGACTCTCCGAGCAGAAGAGATAGCAATAAGAAACAAAACCTTCCAAGATAACTTAATATCTATGGAATGCAAAGGCTCAAATGGAGCCTACTGCTAAACTTTAAGAACAAGGTTAAAGCTCCAAGGAGGAGCAACAGACAAACAGGCCTGATTCTGACTAAGGCCTGACAAAAAGATTGCACATCTGGCACGTCCGCCAGACACTTATGTAGCAAAATAGATAAAACTTATACTTCAAGAGCGGTATAACTCCTAGAAGTCTATAGGAATGGCCCCACATATGCAATTTCGCGCTCTCCTAACAGACACACAGCGGATCTGGAAACTGCTCAAAAAGCCTCAAAAGGCTTAATACCACAGAGCCTCTGCTAATTAAACGTGCAAACACAAGGCACACTTTAAGGAAAAAAGGGAGATTTAACCCCTAGGAAACACAATTCAGATAATTAGGGTAGAAACATCCAACTCTAATTATCCAAGAAACCATGAAAGCAATCTAAGCCACAAAGGAGGATTAACTCCTCCTTCCCTAGTCACATAAATATTTAGTGCCTGCCCACTGCCAGTAATAAAACCTTCTCTATGAAGGATTTTATGTCCTACATTAAAGTGAAGGTAAACTTTGATGAATGAAAGCCCGGTTTTTAAAAATACTATTAAAAACAAGGGCACTTTCATTCATTAAAGTATATAAAAGCAGCTGTTTTGTTTAAAAACTTACCGTTCTTCTTTTCACAGCCGGAGCAGCTTCCCTCACCCGGAGATCCTCTCTTCACACGTCAGCAATGACTAATCCGGCTTCCACCAATCACAGCTTTCCCCCCAGGGGAGTCATTGCCTGAGGCCATGCCATGATTGGAGGAAGCCGGATTAGTCATTGCTGACGTGTGAAGAGAGGATCTCCTGCTGTGAAAAGAAGAAAAACAGAATGTGTTTACCTGATAAATTTCTTTCTCCTACGGTGTGTCCGGTCCACGGCTTCATCCTTACTTGTGGGATATTCTCATTCCCTACAGGAAGTGGCAAAGAGAGCACAACAGCAGAGCTGTCCATATAGCTCCACCTCTAGCTCCGCCCCCCAGTCATTCGACCGACGGTCAGGAGAAAAAGGAGAACCATAGGGTGCAGTGGTGACTGTAGTGTACAAAAACAATTTTAAACCTGACTAAAAGCCAGGGCGGGCCGTGGACCGGACACACCGTAGGAGAAAGAAATTTATCAGGTAAACATAAATTCTGTTTTCTCCTACATTGGTGTGTCCGGTCCACGGCTTCATCCTTACTTGTGGGAACCAATACCAAAGCTTTAGGACACGGATGAAGGGAGGGAGCAAGTCAGGTAACCTAAACGGAAGGCACCACTGCTTGGAAAACCTTTCTCCCAAAAATAGCCTCCGAAGAAGCATAAGAATCGAATTTGTAAAATTTGGCAAAAGTATGCAGAGAAGACCACGTCGCTGCCTTACAGATCTGTTCAACAGAAGCCTCATTCTTGAAGGCCCATGTGGAAGCCACAGCTCTAGTAGAATGAGCAGTAATTCGTTCAGGAGGCTGCCGTCCGGCAGTCTCATAAGCCAATCGGATGATGCTTTTTAACCAGAAGGAAAAAGAGAGGTAGCAGTAGCTTTCTGACCTCTCCTCTTACCAGAATAGACGACAAACAATGAAGATGTCTGTCTGAAATCCTTTGTTGCGTCTAGAAAGAATTTTAAATCACGAACCACATCTAGATTGTGTAACAAACGTTCCTTTTTAGAAACTGGATTAGGACACAGATAAGGAACAACTATTTCCTGGATAATATTCCTATTGGAAACCACCTTTGGAAGAAAAACCAGGTTTGGTACGTAAAACGATCTTATCTGTATGGAACACCAGATAGGGTGAATTACACTGCAAAGCAGACAATTCAGAAACTCTTCTAGCAGAAGAAATAGCAACCAAAAACAAAACTTTCCAAGATAGTAACTTAATATCTATGGAATGTAAAGGTTCAAACGGAACCCCTTGAAGAACTGAAAGAACTAAATTTAGACTCCATGGAGGAGTCACAGGTCTGTAGACAGGCTTAATTCCGACCAACGCCTGTGCGAACGCCTGAACATCTGGCACGGCTGCCAGACGTTTGTGTAACAGGACAGAGCAGATATCTGTCCCTTTAAGGAACTAGCTGACAGTCCTTTCTCCAAACCTTCTTGGAGAAAGGAAAGAATCCTTGGAATTCTAACTTTACTCCATGAGTAACCCTTGGATTCGCACCAATAGAGACGTTTCTGCCATATCTTATGGAAAATTCTCCTGGTTACAGGCTTTCTAGCCTGAACCAGAGTATCTATAACTGATTCCGAAAACCCATGCTTAGATAGAATCAAGTGTTCAATCTCCAAGCAGTCAGCTGCAGAAAAACTAGGTTTGGATGTTCGAATGGACCTTGCACTAGAAGGTCCTGTCTCAATGGTAGCTTCCATGGTGGAGCCGATAACATATTCACCAGGTCTGCATACCAAGTCCTGCGTGGCCACGCAGGAGCTATTAGAATCACCAAAGCCTTCTCCTGTTTGATCCTGGCTACTAGCCCGGGGAGTAGAGGAAATGGTGGAAAGACATACGCTAGATTGAATGACCAAGGCGCCACTAATGCAGCTACCAATGTCGCCTTGGGATCCCTGGACCTGGACCCGTAGCGTGGAACCTTGGAGTTCTGACGAGACGCCATCAGATCTAGATCTGGAACAAAGACCTCCGGGTGAAGTTCCCACTCCCCCGGATGGAAAGTCTGACGACTCAAATAATCCGCCTCCCAGTTGTCTACTCCTGGGATGTGAATTGCAGATAGATGGCAGGAGTGATCCTCCGCCCATTTGATGATCTTGGATACTTCTCTCATCGCCAGGGAACTCTTTGTTCCTCCCTGATGATTGATGTACGCTACAGTCGTCATGATGTCCGACTGAAATCTTATAAATTTGGCCTCCGCTAGTTGAGGCCAAGCCAGGAGCGCATTGAATATCACTCTCAGTTCCAAAATGTTTATCGGGAGAAGAGATTCTTCCCGAGACCATAGACCCTGAGCTTTCAGGGAGTCCCAGACCGTGCCCCATCCTAAGAGACTGGCGTCGGTCATGACAATGATCCACTCTGGTCTGCGGAAACTTATTCCCTGGGACAGGTGATCCTGAGACAACCATTTGTATCTGGGGAGACAAATCTGCATAATCCCCATTCCACTGCTTGAGCATGCACAGTTGCAATGGTCTTAGATGAATTCTGGCAAAAGGGACTATGTCCATTGCCGCAACCATTAGACCGATTACCTCCATGCACTGAGCCACAGAAGGCTGAGGAATGGCATGAAGAACTCGACAAGCATTTGAAAGTTTTGACTTCCTGACTTCAGTCAGAAAGATTTTCATTTCTACCCAGACTATTATTGTTCCCAGGAAGGGAACCCTTGTGACCGGGGACAGAGAACTTTTTTCTACGTTCACCTTCCACCCGTTAGACCTTAGAAAGGCTAGAACAATATCCGTATGAGCCTTCGCTTTGTGGAAGGACGACGCCTGAATTAAGATGTCGTCTAGGTAAGGTGCTACCGCAATGCCCCTTGGCCTTAGTACTGCTAGAAGGGATCCTAACACCTTTGTAAAAATTCTTGGAGCAGTGGCCAATCCGAAGAGAAGAGCCACAGACTGATAATGCTTGTCCAGGAAGGCGAACCTTAGGAACTGATGGTGAACTTTGTGGATCGGAATATGCAGGTATGCATCCTTTAGGTCCACTGTAGTCATGTATTGACCTTCCTGGATCATTGGTAAAATTGTTCGAATTGTTTCCATTTTGAATGATGGAGGGATTTGTTTAGGATCTTTAAGTCCACCACGCTGGCTATTCGAGTGAAGTAAATAACAGTGCAAAGTTTGACACACTCGTTGTGGGTTGAAACACAATATCGTTTGGAAAGTGCATGTAAGTATCCATTGAGCAAGAAATATCGGAGTCTACAATCAAGGTAAAGCCCTTTTTGATGATTGTTACCAATGTTGCAATATATGCCTAGCAAGGTATGCGGAAGTTTTATTACACAAGCCCTAATTCCTTGAGGCAGAAAATACACGAGCAACAACTGAAGGAGACACTCTGCATAAAACTTACAGGCACAGAAAGCATTGAATAGCACTACAAAAAAAAACCTGGAGTGTTAAGTCTTACTTTTTGCACTAACATTATAACGAACATTTGCAGCCCTAATATAATTAAAGATTGGCCATATGGCAGAATGGTGAACTATATCAATTGGAATTACAATTCTGTGGATAAAGTTAAGGTTGTTAACAAGTGAACTTTAATTACATTGCTATAAGGACATAGCGTTATGTGCACAACAAAGTGGGCCCACGTTCGTTAATTTGTAAATGTTTAATTTTTAGTAGCCAGCAATAAATCATATGAGCATATGAATCATTATCTTTTGTATGTTTTCTTACATATATGGTGACAATGTAAGGAATACGATAGCATAAATAAATTTGATTGCATGGTGGTAAAGGAACTTAAAGGGACAATATACCCTTATAGATGCTACTAGTAGTTGGATATTTAACACTATACTCTGGTGCCGGACAAAGGGGAACTATAGTGAGGATGAGTTCCCCACAACTTTCTTTTTGCTTGCACACTTTACTAACTTCTTTATATCTGCCCATAATTGTCCTCAAAAGAAGTGAGTGAATAATGGAATACAAAATTTATGCTTGCCTGATAAATTATTTTCTTTCTTCACAGTAAGAGTCCACACATTCATTCATTCATTACTGTTGGGAATACAACACCTGACCACCAGGAGGAGGCAGAGACATCTCAGCCAAAGCTATAAAAGTATCCCTCCCACTTCCCCTACCTCCCCAGTAATTCAAGCCAGAGAGAAGGAAAAGTGAAGAGAAACACTAGGAGTATAGAGGTGCCAGAAGGATCATAAAAATAACTACCACCGCAGAACAAAAAACAGTGGGCAGGTTTGTGGACTCTCACTGCCAAGAAAGAAAATAATTTATCAGGTAAGCATACATTTTGTTTTCTTTCTAATGGCAGTGAGAGTTCATAAATTCATTCATTACTGATGGAAAAGTAATACCTAAGCTAAAGAGGACACAGAATGAACAGGGAGGACAAATCAAGGAAGGCAGACCTAAACTGAAGGCACCACCGCCTGAAGCACTTTTCTCCCAAAGGCAGCCTCAGCTGAGGCAAAAACATCAAATTTGTAAAAAAATAAATAAAATGTATGTAAAGAAGATCAAGTGGCCGTCTTACAGATCTGTTTCATTGAAGCTTCGTTCTTAAAGGCCCAAGACGAAGACACTGCATGAGTAAAATGAGCCGTAAATCTCGCAGGAAGCCGTTGTCCCACCTCCACATACGCCATATGATACATACATCTCAACCAAAAAGAAAGAGTAGTCGCAGTGGCCTTCTGACCCTGCGTTTTCCAGCATACAAAATAAACAAGGAGGATTGTTGAAACTCCTTGGTAGCATGAAGATAGAACTTTAAAGCTCAAACTACATCTAAGTTGTGAAACAAAAGTTCCTTCTGGGAAGAAGGATTAGGACAAGAGGAAGACAACAATCTGCTGATTGATATTGCGTGAAGAGACAACCCTAGGAATAAACCCCAACTTAATATGTAACACTGCCTTATCCGCATGAAAAATCAGATAAGGAGGATCACACTGAAAAACAGATGACTCAAACTCTGCAAGCAGAAGAAATAGCTAACAGGAACAAAACGTTCCAAGATAAAAGCTTAATGTCAATAGAATGCAAAGGCTCAAATGGAGCCTGTTGAAGAACACGAAGAACCAGGTTAAGACTCCATGGAGGAGCAACCAGTTTAAACACAGGCCTAATTCTAGCAATAGGTACTCACAAACCCGCAGCGCTCAGACCTCCTGCCCTGTTGCGCTCTTTAGCGTTGGCACATGCTCTGAGAGGGAAGTCACGTGATCGGTGCAAAGAGACCACCACCGTCAAAGCGGCAATGTATCCAAATAGTAACAAATAGACTTTGCACTCAAAAATAATCCATCTGCATAGTCAGTAAGTAAAAACCTTGAAGTTTATTCGGACAACTTAAAAACATAGGATCCAGTAAGACGTGATAACGGTAGCAACAATAAGTGAGCACTTAAAGCATAGCTGTATGCATTTCGGGCTCTGCGTAGCTCTTGCTCCCCAGCTGTATGCTACTATCTCAATCAAGCCTCTTTATAAACAAATTGTCAGTGTAACGTTCCCTGTTTTCTTAAAGTGGTATACTCCACATAACAAAGCACCCTATTTACATTGCACCTTTTATACCTGTATCAATATACAACAATACTTTAAAACATTCCCTAAAAAAAGGAATTCAAAAGCATATGCATTGCCTATATAACCTATACACTTAACATAAGGAATATTTATGTATACATTCCAAATTATTTTGTTAATCTAAGGAGCAATCAACAATGTGCATTTATGGATTCATTTTACAAATAACATATATTGGAAAATGTATATATACTCTATTCACCAGTTCAAACTTTAGCATGATACTGAGCACAACACAGTCATTTGATCACAATACAATGTGCAAATACATATCATTCTCAGTTTGAACTAATGGATAATCAATAGAACAAGTTAGTATCCATGTGCAAATTCAAACCTAGTAGTGATCTGGTATTTAGGTGGAATATCCAGTAAACCTCATTTTGATCCAATTGTCTCTCTCTATCACAATCTCTGATTGGTTTGAGTATAAAATTAATACCCTTTATTTGTATAAGATTATTGTCTGCTCCATGTTTATCTGTGAAATGTCTACCCACAGGTGTTTTAGTGTCAGGGTCTTCAATTGACCTAAGATGTTCCATGAACCTGTCTTTCATAGGTCTCTTAGTGCATCCTGTATATTGCTTCTGACAGGCTTTACAGTTCAGAAGGTATATGACGTGTGTAATATTGCAATTAATATGATTCTTAATTGTATATTCATTGCCAGTTACTGTGGAAATAAAAGTTTCTCCTTCTTTCACATAGTGACACGTCTTACACTTCCTGGCCCTGCACTTATAACATCCTTTCTTCCTTGTCAGCCAAGTATGACTGACTTCCAACCTTGGTATCATAGATGGTGCACGAATATTACCAATAGTTTTAGCCCTCTTTGACACAAAATTACATCCTTCAGTGAGGATTTGTTTAAGAACTGGATCTTCGTATAAGAGTGGCAAACTCTGATTGATAATTTTACAAACCCTATGATAAACATTGCTAAAACTAGTTACAAAACACGGCTTACTCTTATTTTTTTATGTTAAATTCCTTACTATTGTTCGCATGCTTATATTTTAGCAAAGATTGTCGTGACATACCTTCTACTTTCGTTAGTTTTAAATCTAAAATTTCCTGTGTATATCCCCTTTCTTTCAACCTTTTACTCATATCCTTTAAATGTCTATCACAAGTGTCCTTCTGTGTACAGATCCTTCTCGCCTTTATGAACTATCCCTTAGGAATGGATCTCAGCAGATGTTTAGGATGACAAGAATCATACCTCAAAAGAGTATTTCCTGCTGTATCCTTCCTAAAAAGTTTCCAAACAGTTCCCCTCAAAGTTTACCTGTAGACAAACACCCAGGAAAAGAATCCTACTTGGATGTTGTTCCAAAGTGAACCGTAGATTCATTTCATTTGAATTAATATACTGAAAAAAATTATTCACTTAATTTTCATCTCCATTCCAAACCAATATCAGATCGTTTATATATCTGCCATAATGTACAATATGATCTCTAAAAGGGGTTGCCATCTCTAGGCGCGGAAAAGTTCCCAAAACCTCATCCCGTGTCTTTGGAGATAGAAAACGCCCTCCAACATAAAAAAAATTATGGGTCAACAAATATTCTATTGATTGTACAAGAAATTCCTTAAGATCACCATCATATTGGGAATAATTATCCAACAAAAATTAAATTGCTCTGATACCTAAGTGGAGTAGAATGGGGGTATACAAAGATTAAACATCAATGGTAACCAATCTATATTGTTCACACCAGGCCAACTGTTCAACCTGATTAATCAGAGAGGTGGTATCTCGAATATATCCATACAAATCTCTTACTATAGGCTGTAGGTAAATTTTCACTAGATCTGACAACTTTTCATTGAGAGAGTCTATTCCAGCAATGATAGGTGTCTCCCCGGAGGTCGCCTACCATCTTTATGGAGTTAATGGGCATGACTGGATTCAATGGTAGAATAGACTCTCCCAAATTTTCAGTTAATACTACCCTGTGAACAAAGGTGTCTTTTAGATCTCGTAGGAGAGCATGATACATTAAAGTAGGATCTGAGGTGAGTCGCATATAAACCTCTTTTTCTGAAAGGGGTTTTGTTGCCTCTGTGAAATACTCTTCCCCATAGAACACTACTATGCTTCCTCCCTTATCGGATTGTCGTATTACAATGTGTTTATCTTCATGTAAACATTTCAGAGCCATTTTCTCATCTGGAGTAAGGTTGTCCCTAACATTCTGCTACCTCATTGTTTTATTTTTTTCATTTAAGTGTCTAAGTTTAGTTTCCACAACTGACTGAAACACTTCAAGAAGTTTACCCCTGCTCTGCACTGGATAAAAATCACACTTAGACTTAATTCTAGAGACATCTACCATTTCTTTATTAGGACCTGTTTTTACGGATTCATTACCCTCATAGGGGAGAAACCCAATCCTTTACTTAGTACACTATATTCTGTTTGTGTCAAGTTTCTGTGTTATAAATTAGCCACATATTTTAAAAACAATTCTGTTTGTTTGGAAATTTCTTCCTCTGTGGGTACAGATTTTGTCTTATATTTCCCCCCTCTTCTACCTCTAAGTAATTTCTTTTGTTGATTTTAACATATGCTCCCGTTTTTTAAGCCTTGTGTTTACCTCCTTGGCTAGACACTACTCCCTTTGTGTGTACTAGGAACCTCAAGAACAGAAATAGTCTCTCCAAGTCCGGTTTCTTCCCGATTAGCAGAATTGACAACATCAGATGAATTATAGTCATATTCCGTTTCACTGAAAGAGACATTTCTGTTTTTATTAGGTTTAACCTTAACTTGTCTCACCCTTTGTTAACCGCTAGTGGATGCATTCTTATAAGACAATGTGTTATGGGTTCATCTGTATACCCTATCTATTTCATAATCATTTTTGTCTCTATTAAATTTTCTGCATCTTAAACAACCAACTGCATATTACTCTGAAAAGTCTTATCAAACTCTTTAAATTCAGCTGCATGTTGTAATTTCTTCAATTCTGTTTGCAACTCTTGCATTTGCTGTATCAGAAGCAGTCTGTTTCTTTTTATAATCTATTAATAAGTCCATCAGACTCTGAACAGGTTGTTAATACCTGGTTCCATTTAGTGACAAATTCTTGACAAGTTACATGAAAGGAGGGTTATTTAGATATTCTTAACCCCCTTGAGATACGTGATTGCAAAAGCCTGAAAAAAGGACTGAACATCAGGAATATTAGCCAGCTTTTTATGGAGTAAAACAGATAGAGCAGAGATCTGCCCCTTAAGAGAATTGGCAGGCATGCCCTTCTACAAACCTTCCTGCCAGGGAAAACCCTGTTCCTCACACCAAGGTAGATAAGTACGCCACACCTGGTTGTAAATATGTCTTGTAACCAGCTTACGGGCCTGAATCAAGGTATCAATAACCCTGTCAGAGAAACCTCTCTTAGATAGGGCTGGGGTTCAATCTTCACACAGTAAGCCTAAGGGGATCTAGATTTTGGTAAAGAAATAGACCCCGATGAAGAAGGTCCGCTCGTAGAGGTAACCTCCGAGGAGCAGATGACATCTTCACAAGGTCTGCAAACCAAGTCGGACACGGCCACGCCGGAGCAATGAGAATCACTGAGACCCACTCCCGTTTGATGCGTGTGATCACTCAAGGAATGAGAGCTAACACGTCCAACAAAACTGATTGAGGATCCCTCGATCTATACCCGTATCTGGGTAGTTTGGCATTGAGAAGAAAAGCCATTAGATCCATCTCCGGAACCCCCCACCTGAGAGTTATCTCTGCAAATACTTCCTGATGGAAAGACCATTCTCTGGGGTGAAAGGTTTGTCTGCTCAGGAAGTCCGCTTCTCAACTGTCTAACCCAGGAATATGGTTCCACCAGAGAGCTCTCCTAGAGAAGACTGCAAAGCCAGAAGATTTAGCATTAAGGCGGATGATCTGCATGATGGCATCACAAATTAAGGAATTGGCCTTTTTAAGGGCCTTAATCCGAACCTGAATGTCCTCTAACAGAGTTTCTACCAGAACCGTGTCAGAGAAGGGGCTGCACCAGAAGGTGGCGGCTCAAACAACCGCCGCAATACCCACTGCAGGTTGAAAGAGTAAACCCATTAGATTAAGCATCCTCCTCAAGTACCCCTCCATCTTTCTGTCCATGGGGTCCCAGAAGGAGGTACTATGCTCTAAAGGAATACAGATCAGGGCTGCAACAACTAATCGGTAAGTTTGATCATAAAAATAGTTGTCAACAAATCTCATTATCAATTAGGTGGTCAGCGATTAGTTGGTCAGTTGCACAGCACCAGCTGCTTTAATCTGATGATCTACTGCAACTAAGATTGTGCAAAAAATATTGAATATTTCCCATACCAGCTGTATGATATAGAAAAGGTGCAGGAGGCTATTTGCATCTTAATCTAAGGCTAGACTTTAAGATGACCAAGGTGTAGACTGTCCCTTTAACCAATATATTGCTGCATACGTCAAATTGTCCAATACCACCACCTAGTGGTCAATATTTAAATTCACATACAAAATAAGTTAATACATTTAAAACTAACCCAATTACAAAGACTAGATAATGCAACTTAAAGGGACAGTCAAGTCCAAAACAAACTTTCATGAATCAAATAGGGCATGTAATTTTAAACAACTTTCCAATTTACTTTTAATCACCAATTTTGCTTTGTTCTTTTGGTATTCTTAGCTGAAAGCTAAACCTAGGAGGTTCATATGCCAATTTCTTAGACCTTGAAGGCCGCCTCCAATCTGAAAGCATTTTGATAGTTTTTCACCACTAGAGGCCATTAGTTCATGTCTTTCATATAGATAACATTGAGCTCATGCACGTGAATTTACCATGGAGTCAGCTCTGATTGGCTAAAATGCAAGTCTGTCAAAATAACTGAAATAAGGGGGCAGACTACTGAGGCTTAGATACAAGTTAATTACAGAGGTAAAACTTTATAATTATAACTCTGTTAGTTATACAAAACTGAGGAATTGGTAATTAAGGGATTATCTTTTAAAACAACAAAAATTCTGGTGTTGACTGTCCCTTTAATTTAAACTCTCTATAAGGGAATAGTGGTGCATTTAGCTAAAGTGAAGCCTTGGGGATTGAACTCCACAGTTCTAAATCAGAGTCTGGCACCGGGAACATCTTATTAAAATTCGGGGACGGAGAGAAGAGAATCCCCGGTTTCTCCCACTCCTTCGAGATAATGTCTGACATGCAAGCAGGGACTGGAAAAACCTCTGAAGCTTTAGAACTGGTTTGATGAACCATATCTAACTTAAGAATTTTTGGTTTCTCAGATGACAGTGTCAAGGACATCCAAAGTAGATAAAACTTCCTTAAGTAAGAAGCAAAGATGTTCAAGCCTGAACCAAAAGTTAACCTCTTCAGGTTCTGCTACCTTATCAATTGTGGAATCAGAGGAAGAAATCTCACCCTCGGAAGCCATTAAAGAGTTGTTGTCGTCAAAATGTTGATAGAGACTGACTAAAGCATTCTCCAGTGTATCAGAAGAAACATGTTTGATCTTTCTTTTTCTCTCCCCTGACCCAGGGAAAGCACCCAGTGCCACAGATACAGCCGACTAAAGATGTGCAGCAAAATCCACAGATAGAACAAATAACCCCAGAGGAGTTAGAAGCTCTGCCGCAAGGTACTGCATGCATTGCAAAACAGAACTCAAACAGGCTGAGCATAATTGTGCAGGGGGCAAACTGTGGCCTCTAAACATAACCATACATTTATTTGTATTTAACACAGGTGGATTAACAACCTCAAGGAAGATTTTTAACTCTGAGTCCTCCATAGCTGCACTAAATCGCAACAGTAATAAATAGACAAAACAAAAAACGGTTCTCAACACCTCTAAGCTCCTTTATGCTGAGTCTGGGACGACTCACCACCTCCCAAATATGATTAAGAGATCCGGTTCTCCTAGCTGATAGCTGAGAAGGCCAACCTGTCCAGTCTGCTTGCCTTGATTTATCCCTCCCTGTTCATTCTGTGTCCTCTTTAGCTTGGGTATTGGTTTTCCATCAGTAATGAATACATTTGTGGACTCTCACTGCCATTAGAAAGAAAACAAAATGTATGCTTACCTGATAAATTATTTTTTTTCTTGGCAGTGAGAGTCCACAAACCCGCCCACTGTTTATTGTTCTGCGGCAGTAGTTATTTTTATGATCCTTTCTTCTGGCAGCTCTATACGCCTAGTGTTTCTCTTCACTTTTCCTTCTCCTCGGCTTGAATTACTGGGGAGGTAGGAGAAATAGGAGGGATACTTATAGCTTTGGCGGGGTGTCTTTGCCTCCTCCTGGTGGCCAGGTGTTGTATTCCCAAAAGTAATGAATGAATTTGTAGACTATCACTGCTATTAGAAAGAAAACTTGGTTTCAACAAACTATATAGAAACTAAAAACACTCAAGTCAAATTCATAACACAGATTGAGTACACAATTTTAAAAATACTTTCAAAATTACTTCCATTAGCTAAATGTGCAATCTTTTTATATGTACACTTTTTGAGGCACCATATACCCATATCTATTTTGTGATAGGCTGATGGCTGTCATATGATGAAATGGGAAAGAAAATTGAACTAACTTTGAAATTGGTCAGAAAATAAAAATATACCACTGATTTGAAATTCAAATTATGTGCTATTCTACTGTGTTTAGTGGTCTTTTAGCATTCAATTTCAATATATTAAACAACTAATATACATTTAAACAAATAAATCTACATTTTATTCTCAGGCTAATATTTGCTTTGAATACATCATATCTAGCAATTATTTAGCGTTAAAGGGACACTCAGGTCAAAATTAAACTTTCTTGATTCAGAGAGCATACAATTGTAAACAACTTTCAAATTTACTTCCATTAATAAAATGTGCAGAGTCTTTTTTAGATTTACACTTTTTGAGTCACCAGCTCTTACTGAGCATGTGCAATAATTCCCAGAATATATACGTATATGCATTTGTAATTGGCTGATGGCTGTCAAATGATACAGGGGGAGTGGAAATAGACATAACTAAAATTTATCCAAAAAAAAATTGATTATGCAAATCTACTGTATTTACTGGTATTACAAGACATTTGCTGTGTTGCTATACAATAACATATCAGTCAAGTCAAAATGTTTTTAAAACAAATTAAGATCCTTTTTAATGCTAATATTTTTCAGTAGCCAAAACTCCATCAATCTTTTGCCTTATTTGAAGGAGCAAAACTTGGCTTTGGATCATAGACAAAAATAGCCACTGTCATAAACGTAATATAAAAACATAAAATTATGCTTATGCAGATCATTTCCTTTCCTTCTGTATGAGGAGAGTCCACGGCTTCATTCCTTACTTGTGGGAAATACAGAACCTGGCCACCAGGAGGAGGCAAAGACACACCAGCCAAAGGCTTAAATACCTCCCCCACTTCCCTCACCCCCCAGTCATTCTGACAAGGGAACAAGGAACAGTAAGAGAAATATCAGGGTATAAATGGTGCCAGAAGAACAAAACCAAATTTAAGTCTGCCCAACGGAGAATTCGAGCAGGGGCCATGGACTCTCATCATACAGAAGGAAAGGAAATTATCTGGTAAGCATAATTTATGTTTTCCTTCTTAATATGAGGAGAGTCCCCAGCTTCATTCCTTACTTGTGGGAAACATATACCTAAAGTTTTAGGGGACACTGAATGAAAATGGGAGGGTAAAAAGAGAGGCGGATCCTGTTCTGAGGGCACCACAGCCTGCAAAAACCCTTCTCCCATAAGCTGCTTTTGCTGAAGCAAAAACGTCAAATATGTAAAATTTTTAAAAAAATATGTAAGGAAGACCAGGTAGTTGCCCTACAAATCTGATCCCTAAAGCCTTATTCTCAAAACCCAAGAGGGAGCAACAGCTCTAGTTGACTGAGCCCTAATCCTCTGAGGAGGCTTGTGTCCCGTTGACTCTATACGATAAGCGACCATGCTCCTCAACCAGAAAAACAAGGAAGTGGACGAGGCTTCCTGCCCCTTACGCTTCCCAGAATAGACACAAACAAGGAAGAAGTTTGACAAAACTCCATTGTAGCCTGAAGATAGAACTTCAAGGCCCGAACCACATCCAAGTTATGAAATAATTACTCCTTCGAAGAAGGATTAGGACACAAGGAAGTAACCACAATCTCCTGATTGATGTTGCAATCTGAAACAACCATAGGAAGAAAACCTAACCCAGAGAGAACAGCCTTAGCCGCATGAAAAACTAGGTAAGGGACTTAACATTGCAAGGCATCTCAGAAACTCTAATAACCAGTAGAGAAGAAAGAAAAAAAAAGGAAAAAAAAAAAACATCTTATTGTTATGTCAACTCCATGCATAAGTCCAAACGGAGCCTTCTGCAAAACTTAGAACAACCTGATCTAGTCAAAGCCTGAACAAGACTGGACATCTGAAAGCTCTATGAGCCTTTTGAGCAGTAAAAAAGATAGGGCCGAAATCTGTCCCCTAAGGGAGCTAACAGAAGGCCCTTCCCCAGAGCATCCTGGAGAAAGGAAAGGATCCTGGAAAACCTGGCCTTATGCCAGGAGAATCCCCGTTCTACATACCAGAAGAAGTAGGTCCTGCACCCCTTATGATAAATGCGACTATACACCGGCTTATGAGCTAGAACGAGTAACAACATTCTTTCAGAAAAAAACCCTCTTGGCTAAGACTAAGTGTTCAATTCCACGCAGTCAGCCTCAGAGAGTCCAGGTTATGAGGAACACAGGAACCCTGCTCCAGCAGATCCCTGTAACAAGGTCCATGGAGGAGAAGCCCCTAAACTGCGACACAACTCTAGATATAAACGGAGCAAAGCGTCTCACTGAAGCCTGCTCCTGCTAGGATTGAAAATCCATCAAAAAAGAGCGACATGGCAGAAGAGAAGAAGGTTAAAAGAAACCTCTAAGGAATGCTAGATGTCTAGTATACTCAGAATGAAAAGGCCGAAGCCCCACCTGGGTTTAAACCCACCTTCTGCTACAGAAGCGGTGAAGCTAAAACTGAAGCCTTGAAAGCCTGATCGGCTTCCCCAACCGACACACACATTCGAGCAGGGAATGATTGTAGGGGACATCCGAACCTGAAGAGTACGCTCATAGAGAGGGTCGCTGGCAATGAGCCGATGTGGGCTTCCGCCAACCACAAGACCCCCTGTTTAGCAGGAGTAACTATCCAAAAAAAAAAAGGGGTCTCCCCACTGGTAAGAACCCAGAAGACCAAATCCTCTAAGCAGAATGCTCACTGAGGAACCAAAGGAATAATCAGAAGGAAACTCCCAACCCACAGACATCCCTGGGACACTCTCTCCCCACAGACAAGGAAGTCACAAGATCAAAACCACCCCGGGAGAACTAAGAGAAAAATTTCTGAGAACAGGGAGATCTGAATGGAGCACTGGGAATTTAGAGGACTGAGATTCAACTGACGGAGCAGTACTGAAAACCTTTAACATCGCCAAAACATCTCTCAGAAGTAAGCGCAGGCGTGCCAATCTAAATTCTAAGCTCTCAAGACCCAAGTCAGGAGAATCCGACCCTGGAGGTTCTCCCTCTGAAGCCTCAGAGAGAACCGCAACCCAAAAAGGACTGATCAGACACCAAATGTCCTTGGGCAGAAGAGCCCGCATTAACCCCTCACTTGCGCGTTGCAGGAATAGGTAACCTCACTAAGGCCGCAGAGATGGCCATGTGGAACTGCGTAGTAACCTCTGGGGAAAACAAACCCCCTTACAGGAAGAGGATCGGAACTCATGAAAACTGCATATATAGGAACAGAACGAAGAGTCCTCAGAGGCGGATGGCTCAGTGGTCTCTAACATCTTAACGTTGGTTGATGAGAACACTCTATTGCGGCATACGGAACATAATTGAGCGGGCTGGATTACCCAGGCCTCCTCACAATATACGCAGGTATCAAATTCTGTATCAGAGGGATCCCCCTCTAAATTTTTAGAATCCTCCATAACTCTATATCGAATTATAGAAAGGAAAAAAACAACTGGCACCTTATACCCCCAATAGCTGGGGCACTCACCACCTCTTATGACCCAAACAGATAGAGAAGCTCCTCTCTGAAGACACCCGGTCAGGAATCAGAAGCGGTGAAAAAAACATGACCATTCCCGGTCACATGGTGCTCATGCAGGACCTGCCCCCTGCTAAGGAAAAAGCGTGCCAGCTTAATAGAAAGAAACTGTTCAGCTCTCAAAATGAAAATAACCTGTAGATTCCGTATCAGCCTAAGACCCCAAACGTTCTTACACATAAGCAGTCGAAATCCCATAACAAATATGATTAAAAAACCCCACCCCAGAGGCAGAACTTTTTTTCATTTTCTGCGATGAGATTTTTTTTAGTGAAAAATTGTCTGCAGGCTATTTTTTAAATAAAATAATTTTAAATTAGGTGGTTGCACTAAAAACATCAGTGTTGATTAATTGGAGAATAAAGCAATTTTAAAAGTTTTATAATATAGTGCAGCAGTTGAAAAATCAGATTGCAGATTAGCTGCAGACAAAAAAATAAATTGTAAAATGTCGAATAAATTTGATTAATTTTCTAACATAGAAATGTAGTAATAAAAAAGGTGCATTGATCATAAGAATGTCTTACATACTGGGAAAGGCTAGGGGCGGGTTTGAAAAAAATCTGAGAGCTAGTCAAAACTGCATATTTGCGGTGGATGTACTGTGTTAACTAAAACTTACACAGTGCAGCCAGAGCAAAGCACTGTTTGAAAAGAACAGCTTGCTGTGCAGCAGCACTGCAAAGTTAAAGCAGTAACAGTTCCTGCATGTGTCCTGTTCTTTCTGCAGACATGCTGCATTTTCTGCGATGACATCTCAGATCACTGCATGTTCTGCCTTGGGGCCCCCCACTGTTCAATAATTCCCCTCAGGAGATATTAACCCTTGATTCCATAAAGATAAAGGAGTCCCCACTGTGACCCCGTCTTCTATCGTTGACATGTGTGTAAAATAATGAAACGATCTTACCGGAATCTATGCCGTGGAACAGGGACACGGTCCTTCAAGTTTGACAGATTGTAGCAGCGCTTCGGACATGGACTTGAATGAAGAAAGCAGGCAGGGAAACTCGTAAACGCCGATTGTTCAAGGAGCTGTTAATAGGAGTCTGGATGGGTTCGCAGACAGACTCTCCCTGCATCTCCAAACTCTAACTTTCATCAATGCTCTCACTGAGAGGCTAACAAGACTATTTAAAACTCCAGTCCCAACTCGAAGGGTACTACTCTCCATAAGGAACTACTCCGAAATCTTCTGACACTTCTCTGCCAACCTCCTGTGACGAAAGGCAAAGAATGACTGGGAGATGAGGGAAGTGGGGGAGGTATTTAAAGGACCAGTCAACACTGTAGATTTGCATAATAAGAAGACAATGCAATAGCACTTAGTCTGAACTTCAAATGAGTAGTAGATTTTTGTTAAATAAATTGCAAAGTTATGTCTATTTCCACTCCCCCTGTATCATGTGACAGTCATTAGCCAATTACAAATGCATATACGTATATGCTGTGAATTCTTGCACATGCTCAGTAGGAGTTGGTGACTCAAAAAGTTTAAATATAAAAAGACTGCACATTTTATTAATGGAAGTAAATTGGAAAGTTGTTTAAAATTGCATGCTGTATCTGAATAATGAAGTTTAATTGTGACTTGAGTGTCCCTTTAAGCCTTTGGCTGGGGTGTCTTTGCCTCCTGGTGGCAAGGTTCTTTATTTCCCACAAGTAAGGAATGAAGCTGTGGACTCCCCTCATATTTAGAAGGAAATACATTGTTTTGCAGTTGTCCATCTGATAAAGCTATTAGGGACATATTTTTTTTATGACAAATGTATGTCTATTTCCACTCCCCTCCTGTATCATGTGACAGCCATCAGCCAATCACAAATGCATATATTCTGTGAATTCTTGCACATGCTCATTAGTAGCTGGTGACTCAAAAAGTGTAAACAACACTTTGTTAATGGAAGTAAATTGGAAAGTTGTTTAAAATTGCAGGCGCTATCTGAATCATGAGAGTTTAATTTTGACTTGAGTTTCCCTTTAAAGGTACTTACAATCCATGTTATAGAAATTGTGTATTTCATTACTGATAGAATTTACCAACATACTGAATATCCTGTAAATATGAGTACTAGTGTTATATTGAGTAAAGGTAATGCGTTTTCATAACCTCAAACAGTTTTTGCTCTTCTCCACTAATTAGCAAAATAAAACTATATTCAGATATCTTGCAACAACCAATCTACAGCTTACAAATAAAAATCTTTATTTAAAAAAAAAAAAAACAAACACAACGAGGAGCTCTGGTTACTATTTCTTTGATACTGGGTACCGCGGCTCCTAGAATTGTATTTCAGAACTTTTTGGATTTCTATACATTCTGGTACATACAAATACACTTGTTTGGCTCATACAAGTGTGATACTAGAGTATTGCACAAAGTTTTTAAAAAAAAAGAAAGAAGATGGGTTTGACAATCAGAGAGAATAACAGTTAAAAGGGATAGTCTTGTCAAAATTAAACTTTCATGATTCAGACAGAGCATGCAACTTTAAGCAACTTTCTAATTTACTCTTATATTTTCTTTATTCTCTTGCTATCTTTATTTGAAGAAAAGCAAGAATGCCAAATTTTGGTTCAGCACTGGGTAGCGTTTACTGATTGGTGAATTAGAACGTTACTTAAAATTGCATTCTCTATTTGAATCATGGAAGTATAATTTTGACTAGACTATCCCTTTAAAGTAATATAGAATGCTTATATGTAATAAAAAAACTTTGCAATATACTAACATTATTTATTTTATCCAACTTTCCTGTAATGTAAAGGGGTATGACACCCAAAAACATTATTTTGTGTTTCAGAGCATACCATTTAAAAACAAGTTTCCAATTTACTTTGATTAAAAATATTTCTTCATTCCCATGATAGTTTTTTGTTAAAGGAATACCTAGCTAGAAATCTGGCAGGAAATAGTGCTGCCTTATACTGCTCCAGAAATGGGCCGGCTTGTAAGCATACATCCCTGCTTTTAAACAAAAGATACCAAGAGAACAAAGAAAAAATGATAATATAAGTAAAATAGAAAGTTTATAGCAACAATATAAATAAAATATGATTTTTTTTTTAGCATTTATATTTATTTTATGGAATTTTTTCTTTTCTTTTTCTAAGTTTTGATCGAATAGGTATTGTCCCATGCATTTTATGCTTATTTGATGCATTGGGCTATAATTGCGCGTATATTAAAGTACTCAACTTATTTTTTGTACCCCTCCATATGGAGTTTAACACTTTTGAGATTATCTGCTATATGTAGCGATATAGTACTCTGTCTTTTCTCCTATTGTGTTCTCCATACGCATGGATCCACTCAATTGACACTTTGCTACTTTGTTACTATGTTAAATTGTTTATGATTGGTCTCCATGTATATAACTCTGCACACCTCTATTCTAATTAGCCTCCGAAGTAGCGCATGTACGCATGCACGAAACGCGTCAGGCGTTTCATATGTACTGAAGGACTATCCTCATAAACAGAGATTTGCTTGACTTCAGCAGTTTCAGCATGACTACTCTGCTTATATATATATATATATATATACACATACATATATATATATATATATATATATATATATATACACACACATATACACACACATATAAATATATACATACATATAACAGAATTTATGCTTACCTGATAAATTACTTTCTCCAACGGTGTGTCCGGTCCACGGCGTCATCCATAACTTGTGGGAATATTCTCTTCCCCAACAGGAAATGGCAAAGAGCACAGCAAAAGCTGTCCATATAGTCCCTCCTAGGCTCCGCCCACCCCAGTCATTCGACCGACGCACAGGAGAAAAAACAGGAGAAACCATAAGGTGCCGTGGTGACTGTAGTTAAAGAAAAAAATTCATCAAACCTGATTAAAAAACCAGGGCGGGCCGTGGACCGGACACACCGTTGGAGAAAGTAATTTATCAGGTAAGCATAAATTCTGTTTTCTCCAACATTGGTGTGTCCGGTCCACGGCGTCATCCATAACTTGTGGGAACCAATACCAAAGCTTTAGGACACGGATGAAGGGAGGGAGCCAATCAGGTTACCTAAACAGAAGGCACCACGGCTTGCAAAACCTTTCTCCCAAAAATAGCCTCCGAAGAAGCAAAAGTATCAAATTTGTAGAATTTGGCAAAAATGTGCAGGGAAGACCAAGTCGCTGCCTTACATATCTGATCAACAGAAGCCTCGTTCTTGAAGGCCCATGAGGAAGCCACAGCCCTAGTAGAGTGAGCTGTGATGCGTTCAGGAGGCTGCCGTCAGATGATGCTTTTTAGCCAAAAGGAAAGAGAGGTAGCAGTAGCTTTTTGACCTCTCCTCTTGCCAGAATAAACGACAAACAGAGAAGACGTTTGTCTGAAATCCTTCGTTGCTTCTAAATAGAACTTTAAAGCACGAACTACATCTAAATTGTGTAACAAACGTTCCTTCTTTGAAACTGGATTCGGACACAAAGAAGGCACAACTATTTCCTGGTTAATATTCTTGTTGGAAACAACCTTTGGAAGGAAACCAGGTTTAGTACGCAAAACAACCTTATCTGAATGGAACACCAGATAGGGCGGATTACACTGCAGAGCAGATAACTCAGAAACTCTTCTAGCAGAAGAAATAGCAACCAAAAACAGAACTTTCCAAGATAACATCTTGATATCTATTGAATGTAGAGGTTCAAACGGAACCCCTTGAAGAACTGAAGGAACTAAATTCAGACTCCAGGGAGGAGTCAAAGGTCTGTAAACAGGCTTGATCCTGACCAAAGCCTGAACAAAAGCTTGAACATCAGGAACAGCTGCCAGTCGTTTGTGTAACAAGACAGATAAAGCAGAAATCTGTCCCTTTAGAGAACTCGCTGATAATCCTTTATCCAAACCTATCCAAACCTAGGATCCTAGGAATTTTAATCTTACTCCATGAGAATCCCTTGGATTCACACCAAGATATATCTTTTCCATATTTTATGGTAAATTTTTCTAGTTACAGGTTTTCTGGCTTGTACCAGAGTATCTATTACAGAATCCGAAAACCCACGCTTAGATAAAATCAAGCGTTCAATTTCCAAGCCGTTAGCTGGAGGGAAACTAGATTTGGATGTTCGAATGGACCTTGTACTAGAAGATCCTGTCTCAAAGGTAGCTTCCTTGGTGGAGCCGATGACATATTCACCAGGTCTGCATACCAAGTCCTGCGTGGCCACGCAGAAGCTATCAAGATCACCGAGGCCCTCTCCTGCTTGATCCTGGCTACCAGCCTGGGAATGAGAGCAAACGGTGGAAACACATAAGCTAGGTTGAAGGTCCAAGGCGCTACTAATGCATCCACTAGAGTCGCCTTGGGATCCCTGGATCTGGACCCGTAGCAAGGAACCTTGAAGTTCTGACGAGACGCCATCAGATCCATGTCTGGAATGCCCCATAATTGAGTCAACTGGGCAAGTATCTCCGGGTGGAGTTCCCACTCCCCCGGATGGAATGTCTGACGACTCAGATAATCCCCCTCCCAGTTTTCCACTCCTGGGATGTGGATCGCAGATAGGTGGCAGGAGTGATCCTCCGCCCATTTTATGATTTTGGTCACTTCTCTCATTGCCAGGGAACTCCTTGTTCCCCCCTGATGGTTGATTTAAGCAACAGTCGTCATGTTGTCTGATTGGAATCTTATGAATCTGGCCTTTGCTAGTTGAGGCCAAGCCCTGAGAGTATTGAATATCGCTCTCAGTTCCAGAATGTTTATCGGGAGAAGAGACTCTTCCCCAGACCATAGCCCCTGAGCTTTCAGGGAGTCCCAGACCGCGCCCCAGCCCACTAGACTGGCGTCGGTCGTGACGATGACCCACTCTGGTCTGCGGAAGCTCATTCCCTGGGACAGGTGATCCTGGGTTAGCCACCAACGGAGTGAGTCTCTGGTCTTCTGATCTGCTTGAATCACTGGAGACAAGTCTGTATAGTCCCCATTCCACTGTTTCAGCATGCACAGTTGTAATGGTCTTAGATGAATTCGCGCAAAATTTGTCCATTGCTGCAACCATCAACCCTACTACTTCCATGCACTGAGTTATGGAAGGTCGTGGAACAGAGTGAAGAACTTGACAAGCGTTTAGAAGTTTTGACTTTCTGACATCTGTCAGGAAAATCTTAATTTCTAAAGAATCTATTATTGTCCCCAAGAAAGGAACTCTTGTCGACGGAGACAGGGAACTTTTTTCTATGTTCACTTTCCATCCGTGAGATCTAAGAAAGGCCAGAACGATGTCTGTGTGAGCCTTTGCCTTTGAAAGAGACGACGCTTGTATCAGAATGTCGTCCAAGTAAGGTGCCACTGCAATGCCCCTTGGTCTTAGAACCGCTAGAAGGGACCCGAGTACCTTTGTGAAAATCCTTGGAGCAGTGGCTAGCCCGAATGGGAGAGCCACAAACTGGTAATGTTTGTCCAGAAAGGTGAACCTTAGGAACTGATGATGATCTTTGTGGATAGGAATATGTAGATATGCATCCTTTAGATCCACGGTAGTCATAAATTGACCCTCCTGGATTGTAGGTAAAATCGTTCGTATAGTTTCCATTTTGAACGATGGCACTCTGAGAAATTTGTTTAGGATCTTTAAATCCAGAATTGGTCTGAAAGTTCCCTCTTTTTTGGGAACTACAAACAGATTTGAGTAAAAACCCATTCCTTGTTCCACGATTGGAACTGGGTGTATCACACCCATTTTTAACAGGTCTTCTACACAATGTAAGAATGCCTGTCTCTTTATTTGGTTTGAAGATAAGTGAGACATGTGGAACCTTCCCCTTGGGGGTAGTTCCTTGAATTCCAGAAGATAACCCTGAGAAACTATTTCTAGTGCCCAGGGGTCCTGAACATCTCTTGCCCAAGCCTGAGCAAAGAGAGAGAGTCTGCCCCCAACTAGATCCGGTCCCGGATCGGGGGCTACTCCTTCATGCTGTTTTGGTAGCAGCAGCAGGCTTCTTGGCCTGATTACCCTTGTTCCAGCCTTGCATCGGTTTCCAAGCTGGTTTGGTTTGTGAAGCATTACCCTCTTGTCTAGAGGCTGCAGAGTTGGAGGCCGGTCCGTTCCTGAAATTGCGAAAGGAACGAAAATTAGACTTATTCTTGGCCTTGAAAGGCCTATCTTGTGGAAGGGCGTGGCCCTTACCCCCAGTGATGTCTGAGATAATCTCTTTCAATTCTGGCCCAAAAAGGGTTTTACCCTTGAAAGGGATATTAAGCAATTTTGTCTTGGAAGATACATCCGCTGACCAAGACTTTAGCCAGAGCGCTCTGCGCGCCACAATTGCAAACCCTGAATTTTTCGCCGCTAATCTTGCTAACTGCAAAGCGGCATCTAAAATAAAGGAATTAGCTAACTTAAGTGCGTGAATTCTGTCCATAACCTCCTCATACGGAGTCTCTCTACTGAGCGACTTTTCTAGTTCCTCGAACCAGAACCACGCTGCATTATAAAGTGTGAATTTCAACATAAAGCTGTATAAAATGCCCAAATAAAACAATCGATCTAGCCCATAAAAGTGTCTACCAGTTTTATAGCCCATATTAAGCCCTTTATTCTGTTTGAGACTAAGAAAATGGCTTACCGGTCCCCATGAGGGGAAATGACAGCCTTCCAGCATTACACAGTCTTGTTAGAAATATGGCTAGTCATACCTTAAGCAGAAAAGTCTGCCAACTGTTTCCCCCAACTGAAGTTATCTCATCTCAACAGTCCTATGTGGAAACAGCAAATGATTTTAGTTACTGCTGCTAAAATCATCTTCCTCTCACAAACAGAACTCTTCATCTTTTTCTGTTTCAGAGTAAATAGTACATACCAGCACTATTTTAAAATAACAAACTCTTGATAGTAGAATAAAAAACTACAACTAATCACCACATACTCTTCACCATCTCCGTGGAGATGCTGCTTGTTCAGCGGCACAGAGAATGACTGGGGTGGGCGGAGCCTAGGAGGGACTATATGGACAGCTTTTGCTGTGCTCTTTGCCATTTCATGTTGGGGAAGAGAATATTCCCACAAGTTATGGATGACGCCGTGGACCGGACACACCAATGTTGGAGAAATATATTTTATATACACATAATTTTTATATGGACTTATTTGTTTTACAGTATTGTCACAATCAATTTCAACAGCTCATACGCGCATTTCATAGCCGTAGCAAAATTCCTTTTTAAACATATGTGGAGTGTGATTACATAATACAGAGCATGCGCAGTAGAGGTAGCAGATTCTGACAAGGTAGCAAATTCTGATGGAAAACCGGGTAGAAACAGTGTAATTATTTGCAACATTAGAACATTTTCTGTTATTTATAAAGGATATCCAAAGCACAGGATACCTTGAGAGCTAAGCAAATTATGTAATAGTAGTAAAATGTATGCTCAAATTATCACGTGAGGAAGGACAGGGGCATACATACTCGTCCCTGTCCCCCCCAGTTCTCCTCTGGCGGGCAGCAATACACTACCGGAATTTACCATTGCACGCAAGCACTATTTTGCACTTGTGTGCAATATCACCTCCTGCCCGCACACAGCCAAGCTGTCAATCGCCTCGGTCGGACAAGACCATGGAGATTAAAATTTGTTATCTAAGAGGTGGAGAAAAGGGTAGGAAGCAGCAGTCTGATGATAGCTGATTGATAAATACTGACTGCAGGTTCTCAAGGCTTGATAAATCAAGCTCAATGTGGTGAACATCCACTCTAAACTCAAGGTGATGAAACAGGGATGGGCTACCAGTACCATGGAGACATATATTTAGCTCCTAACCAATAAAGAGGACTGTATAGTACTTTTATCTCTTATAGCAGGGGGTCAACATATCTGTTTAAATTTTAAGAGCCAGTAAGAATATTTAGGAGGCAGGCAGTGGTATTTGTACATAGATATATGGAGAATAACCCAAAGTTAGAAGCCAGGGGTAAAACTCTAGGACTCCTGGGTTTGTCAAGCCCTACTTATAGGTCAGTAGAATCAATAGCCAGCCAAACAAATTGGTGTTTCTATGGTGTGATATGATAAAGAGGGTATCAAATCATACAGACAACAATTTGTTTTGCTATTAACTATGACCATTCCGTTGATTAAATAAACCAATGGCAAAGCTATGCGTAATCTGTGTAACTGTAAAGACAATGCAAATGGGCTGAGTCATTTTCATCAAGCTATTACTTTAAAAGCAGCTGTATCTATATGCTTAAAGGACCATTATACACTCATTTTTTCTTTGCATAAATGTTTTGTAGATGATCTATTTATGAAGCCCATAAAGTTGCTTTTTTGGGGTTTTTTTAAATGTATAATTTTGCTTATTTCTAAATAACATTGCTCTGATTTTCAGACTCCTAACCAAGCCCCAAAGTTTTATTTGAATACCGTCAGCTACCTTCTCCAGCTTGCTCCTGTTTGTGTAAAGGGTCTTTTCATATGCAAAAGAAGCGGGAGGGGGGAGTGTCTTATTTCCCACTTGCAGTGGGCTTTCCAACTGCCTTTTCAACAGAGCTGAACTGAAAGTTTCCAAGTACGTTTTTAAACCATTTTATACTGGATTTTTATATCAGTATCTGTGCATCTTATTCTTTATAGTAGTGTCTATTACATGCAGTTATATGAAAATGAGTGTATACTGTCCCTTTAAACACCATTTACATACTGGGCTGGAAAGGGAAAAAGCATGCTTCAAGTTGTGTGTCACTTAACAACAGGAATTTAATGCAGATCTTTTGATAAAGACACATTTGGACTCTAACTGGCCACTTAACGCCTTATATAGGGAACCCAAATGAAATGCCAAGATGAAATGGGGAAATGAACAGTTTTCCTCTGCATTATAAAAACTGGTCTGCTGCAACCCAAACAGCTTTTATTTCAGTACATGCACAGTGTAAATACACCTCTGTGTAAGAGGAACTAATCAACTTCCTTTAAACCCCAGCATTAAAAGACAGTGTGCTGTGTTTTATTTTCTCCCCTTGAATGTGTTCCCAATGATCAATTTTACTTGTTGCAGTTTATTGAATGGTTTACAAATAACTCCTTTACGTGTAATTTGAAATAGCTGCTTTCCCAATTGTACCCCCACCTATGCTGTATAATACAATATGTAAGTACAGGTTGTAGAAAGGCTATGTAAACAAGAATAAATTAGACTTTCATTTGGGGTGGAACAGAGATAAAATGTTCATCTGACATAGTTTTTTTGGTCTCACCATGTATACAGAGATAGGATTTTGTGTAAATATATAGAGATAAACTATTGATATCTGCTCTCCCTGAAAGTGCAGTCCATTTATTAGGTTGATGTTTCCAATACATTTGAGCTATGCAGTTGGTATAAACAAAGTCATATTAAAGGGGGGGGGGTGCAATTACACTGTCCCTTTCAGCAAAAGTGTAATTAAAACAAAGAGTATGCTGATTCTGTTCGATAAATCGTCATTTAAAATGAGATAACCTGCATTTAATAAGCAGAATTCAAAATAATCCGACTTAACAGCAGGCATTTATAAGAAAATGCAAGAAATTCTCTCACCATTGCTATGGAACAAAGGATCAAATATGTGCATGGAATAGTGTTGATTTAAATGGTTCAGTAAAGTGTTACATATAAACATCATCTAAACTAAGAAAATTCTACTAAACTGATCAATACAATAGGGATTTCATGTGTTCCACACGCATCTACACAGAAAACGATCCAGTGCTTTTGTCAGAGATCTGCAACAGCTGAAAGGCTGTTGTCAGGACGAGAGAACCTGACAACAATGAGGGTATACACAGCAGGAGGCCACATATTACAGGAATTCTCGCCCACAAACTACAGCCCTGCAAGCAGACGTCTATGTGCAAGTACAAACACACACAGGGCCAACTACAGCTGATTCTTCAGACCTATATCATCATTTGGTCTGTAAAGCAAATGAACCTAGTATTTCACACAGCTCACCCAAGATCATGAGGCAACTTAAGGAGATTTGTATTTTATAAATATGCACACAACCAAATCTGGCCGTTTGTTATTAATCACTTATTTTTATCATATTCGCTTTTGCTTTCAAAGCCTGGGAGGGTTGTTGTCACACAGGAAGCGAGAGCAGTGCACAAAGGCTGAGAGGTGAGGCAGGAGTGTTAGCAAGAAAAGGAAGAGATGAGCTGTGGTAAACATTATATGCCTGTGCAATACAGGAAAACAACAACAACTGGTTCATGAACTTTGTAAAAGAAAAAGAAGCTATGTGAGATCTCTTCTCCACAGTACAGCATATTATAAATTCAAAACCAGACCAGGGGTTGACTATTTCCTGTGAGGTGCGAAACATGTCAGACTTCCTGCTCTATTGCTGCCATGTCTGTTCATTCTTTTAATGAATCAATAAATTTGTATTTTTAAATTCACACACGCTTGGAGTAGTACCTGCCTACCGCCTTTTGTTCCGTTGACTATTTCCAATCTAGGAGGCCACAGACCCTAGAATTGTATTTCTGGCTTCTAATTTTAGAGTAATAAACATATTCTCTAAACAATCTCACAATTATTACTGCCTCCCCAATGTTTAGGAGTTTGTGAAACCCAAAAATAATCAAGTGGTAAACTAATGGAAAAACAATAAATATCACAAAATAAAGGGTGGAGAGCACCAGTGGGAAACATTAAAAATGAACAAAATCAAATTAGTTGCTGTTTATTAGGCATGAAAAGTATTCAGTAGCATAGCAGGATGCTTGTTATATTTTAAACACACAAGATCGAACAGGTATAACTGCAAAACAAATAGCGTTTTTAACAGGGTCGTTTATCATATCTGCAAAAACAAACAGGTAACATGCACATGTCTGCAGCAGTACATGACAGGAAATAGTGCTGCCCTCAAGTGCTCCTGCTAATGTACTACATTACTGCTGCGATATAGGCTCGATTAATCAAGCCTCTCCCTCCCCTTCAACTGCAAGTTTGCACAAGTTAACTTGCAGTCAGAAATTATATATATATATATATATATATATATATATATATATATATATATATATATATAATATCCCTGTCCGCCCGTGGATGATAGATTGAGCCCATGGTACTGAAGACACGTACACGCTCCTAAACTAACAAAAGGATAACAAGAAAACAAGGAACATTTGATAAAAGAAGTAAATTAGAAAGTTGCTTAAAATTGTATGTTCTATCTAAATCATTAAAAGAAAATAATAAGGGTTTATGTACATTTAAGAAATTTGCTTATGGGAACAAATGTAAAAATTAAACTTATGATTTAGACACAGAGCATACAATAAAAAATCTGTCCTATTTACTACCATGATCATATTGCAATTTTTATGTGCATACTTTGAGACAACAGCTCCTACTAAGCATGAGTTCACATGATATATGGGGAAGGAAAACTGAAGGATTTTGAAATTTGTCAAAAAAAAAAAAAAAAAAAAATCTACTGCTGTGTTGGAATTAAGAATAAGAGTTCTTGTATTGTTTTTTTATTGTGCAATTCTAGTGTCTAAAGGTCCTTTAAAGTAATATAGGAATATAAATATTTCTATATCTGAAAAGGCTGCAACTAGATGTGTATATCACAAATCTAAAAGCTCCAAATCAGGCACCTCCTGATGCACTGAATATTGTGTTTATAAGCCCTGCTAACAGATGAAATTAGTTAAATTTTGTGGATAAGATATCTAAATTAGATACTGGTTAGAAAAAGGATTGAGGAGCTTGGATCAGTAACCAGGCACATTAATAAAAATGCTTCAAGTGAAGGTCAACTTCACACAACTGCCCCATGGCATTGGATAAACTTTGCAAAACGATGGTGGGTTTAATTCATCAAATTTTTTATATTTCATTATTTTTTTAAATGTTTACCTTTTGAGCGCTCCGACGATAATCGCATCTCTCCCGCCCGGCATTTTGTCAAACTGACTGACAGATGAAAGAACGAATCCTTTTTTCCCCCGGGGCGTTCAGACCCTTTGCATAAACGTCACGGCCCGGGGGGAAACAAGGATTCGTTCTTTTAAGAATCTTCATAATAAAATTTGATCACCCTTATTTTGCAAAGTTTATAAAATGCCGTGGGCAGTTGCGTGAAATTGACCTTCACTTTAAAGAAATTAGATGATGTAAAATGTAATGCTCAAGTTAAAATAAGCCATTTTCGACAGCACTGGTGTCAGTTTGTTTGAATAATGCTCATTAAATAATTCTATAAAGATCCACCATGACAAATTTATTTCATAAGGAACAAAGGATAAAAAATAGATTTCTCATTTTAATTCTTCTAAAACAAATCTGGTGACTTCCAACTTCTGTTTCATTCAGTAAGGCCCAGCCCTTTAATGATCCATTTGACAGCTCTTAATACTTTGGGTGTATTTGATGTCTGAAGGTGTGAGTGTGTATTAGTCTGTTTCATAAAATGTACATTTTTAAAGCTATACATGAGCAGAAAAAAAACAATGTTCCCAGATTCAGCAAAGCATTTTGAAGACTTAAAAGAACATTAAAGTACAATAATAAAATATTCCAACGTGCCACAGCATTTTATTGATGCAAAAATGCTTGTATGTAACCGAGTATAATCCCTCCAAAAGAGTTATACATTCAGTAAATTTCCCACTTACAAACTAATCCTAACAGTACACAGTCACTGACTGACAGCTACATTAATATGTCATTCACTTCTGATTGGCTCACACGTTTTTGTGCTGATCAGGAGCAGCAACATATTTGGCTCTATCAGACTAACAATGTGTTTTAAGGACCATTAAATACAGCAGAAGTGCTTAATCAACAAATGCATAATAAAGAGACAATGTAATGAAGCTTAATTTAAATTTTAAACAAGCAGAGGGAAGTTTTTTCTGACAAATTTCCTTTCATTTTCCTGCCCCCTGTATCCCATGACAGACTTCAGCTAATCACTGACTCGCATTCAAACATTATATATGGCCAAAAGTATGTGGACATCCCTACTAATTATTAAGTTCAGGTGTTTCAGCCACACCGAAACATTAGCAGTACAATGGGCTGTACTGGAGAGCCCAGTGACTTTAAACAATGCCTCAGGATGCCACCTTTGACACAAGTCAGTTTGTGAAATTTCTGTCCTACTAGATGTATAAATGCAATGGATTGAGAAGTGGAAGAATCTAAGAGCATCAACAGCCCAGCCACAAAAGTGGTTAACCATGCAAACTCGCAGAGCGGGGCTGCCAAGTACTGAAGCTCGTAGCATCTAAAAAATAGCCTATCATCTGTTGCATCACTCACTACAGAGTTCCAAACTGACTCTGGAAGTAACATCAGCACAAGAACTGTGTGTTGGGAGCTTCATTAAATGGGTTTCCACGGTTGAACAGCTGTAGACAAACCTCATATCAACATGCATAATGCAAAACATCAGGTGGAGTGAGGTAAAGCCCGCCACCACTGGAGTCAGGATCAGTAGAAACATGTTCTTTGGAGTGATGAATCACGCTTCACTATCTGGCACTCTAATGGAAGAACATGAATGTGGCAGATGCCAGGAGAACGTCACTCTTGGAATGACTAGTGCCTACTGTAAAGTTTGGTGGAGGAGAGATAATGGTCTGGGGCTTATTATTCAGGGTATGGGCATGCCCCTTAGTTCCAGTTAAGTATCTTAATGCTACAAGATACAAATTAATTTTAGACAATTTGGGGCTTCTAACTTTGTGCCAACAGTTTAGAGAAAGCCTTTCCCTGTTTCAGCATGACAGTGCCCCTGTGCAAAACGCAAGGTCCGTGAAGACATGGACGAATTTGGTGTGGAGGAATTAAGAGTGGCCTTCACAGAGCTCTGACCTCAACCCGAATTAATACATTTGGGATAAGTTGGAACTGTAAATAGCAATAGCATGCAAGTGAGACAAGTGTGACAACACAAAAAATCTCTGTGCTGGGGCGCTAAAACAGCTAGGTCACTGTAGTGTCTAAGTTCAATATAGAAAATAGTGAAGGATATGTGCAAATATGTAAAAATATATTAAACAATTTATTGTAATCTAATTCAAAAATAAATAAGGCAGAGAAAAAAACACAATAAAACATGAATTCATGTTGCAATATAATATAATACAATGCTGGCAAAGACTAAAAGAATAAAATATCTGATAAAAACAAATTACAAATGCATATGTACTACTGCACACCAATCTAAACAGCAGGGCCTAATAATGTGTAGATCCGTAACATCAGGATAAGTTCATAGATAGAGTGTGGCAAATAAGGTATAAGATTAAATCTGGGGTCCAAAGATAAGAGTAAAAGGCAAATAAGCAAGTGAAGGAGACAATCCACGATTCCTGTAGTGAGACAGGGAATCCTTGTCACAAGTATGGAAGAAGTTGTAAAATACAGGTGTTATTAGGTACTTACACTATAACTTTCATGTGCAGTCCTCTCTCGGTTTTTCCCTTTTTGAGGGTGGCAGACTCTGGGTATACAGCAGACCTCTTACGGCTAGCACCTCTCTTAGGACTCCTTTCGGAAAGCTGGAACCTTCCACTCTGTGAAATTCTAACGTCCACTATGGTCGCAAGGATCAGATGATCAGATACACTTATTTGCCACGCTCCGTAACGTCAGGATAAGTCCAAAGATCAAACAATAAGTTCATAGAGCGTGGCAAATAAGGTATAAGATTCAATCCAGGGTCCAAAGATAAGAGTAAAAGGCAAGTAAGCAGGTGAAGGAGACAATCCTGACAGAGCTTAAGAAAGGCCATCAGCCAAAACGCGTTGCTCTAATATTTGTACTACCAGGGCATCCCTAATGTATCTGATCATCTGATTCTTGCAAACATAGTGGACATTAGAATTTCACAGAGTAAAAGGTTCAAGCTTTCCGAAAGGAGTCCTAAGAGAGGGGCTAGCTGTAAGAGGTCTGCTGTATACCCAGAGTCCGCCACCCTTTAAAAGGGAAAAACCGAGAGAGGACTGCACATGAAAGTTATGGTGTAAGTACCTAATAATACCTGTATTTTACAACTTCTTCCATACTTGTGACAAGGATTCCCTGTCTCACTACAGGAATCGTGGATTATCTCCTTTACCTGCTTATTTGCATTTTACTCTTAACTTTGGACTCTGGATTGAATCTTATATCTTATTTGTCACGCTCTATCTATGAACTTATCCTGACATTACGGCTCTACACATTATTAGGCCATGCTGTTCAGATCGTTGTGCAGTACATAGAATGCATTTGTAATTTGTTTTTATCAGATATTTTATCCTTTTAGTCTTATATTTTCCGGCATTGAATTATATTATATTGCAACCTGAATTCATGTTTTATTGTGTTTTTTTTCTGCCTCATAAATTTTTACATTTGATTACAATAAATGGTTTAATATATTTTTACATATTTGCACATATCATTCACTCCTTTCTATATTGAACTTAGACACTACAATGACCTAGCTGTTTTAGCACCCCGGCACAGAGAGTTTTTGTGTTTTCACACTTATTATCTCACTTGCATGCTATTACTTTCGTAGAAGGACTCTCAGGGGAATCTTCTATACCGGTGGCTTTGACTCTCTCTGTAGTTACATCCAGCGCAGTATATTTGACATCCATTCGTTTGGTACCTCTCTAGCTGTAAATAGCAAGCCAGACTTAAATATACAACACACACACTCTCCGACAACACTATTACTATGGCATTTGTGATACAAGTCATAAAAAGTTACAAGGTAACGAAAATAATGATACAGCATTATATTTGTGCATGTGTATATATTATATTATAAAACAAAAGTAAAGATTTACTAGTAATCCTCCTGAGAGAAAAGCCTCTTTCCTACTCTGATAAAGCATGTTTGTCAGACATTCAGACACCTTGACAGCACACAGATTCAGAGGATTTGGGGTCAAACTCACAACAACAACAAAAAAACAGGTCACTGACAGGTCAAAGAGGATAAATGTAACCATCAGATTTAGTC
This sequence comes from Bombina bombina, assembly GCF_027579735.1. NCBI lineage: Eukaryota > Metazoa > Chordata > Amphibia > Anura > Bombinatoridae > Bombina > Bombina bombina. The sequence goes on along the minus strand of NC_069500.1, from coordinate 1,226,634,774 downwards.
TATGTGAATGCAAATACAAAGACACAGCAGATGAGTCAGTCCAGCTCTGTATGCTACAAGAAGGTCTGCTGACATGACTTTGCCTTAACTAACACAGGTACTTTTGGGAGACGCAAACAGCAATCTGCTGACAGCCCTACAGACTCTCACACTCTTTCAAACATGCCTTATTTGGGGAATTTCCCAAAACCAACACTGGAAATGGTTGTGGAATTTTCCTCACATCATCTTGTCTGCAAATGCACATATCCTTCCCTATCACATATAGTCTTTATATCTGTATGTGGAGAGACTATACATTTGTAAGAATTATGATTGCATGTTTAATAATATGCACTTATCCATTTGTAGGCAATACTGGTGACTGAAATGCTGACCCCTGACACCTAAACCAGACAATGTAATCTCCTTCCCCTACCCATCCTCCCATAATCTCTGTAAACTGTCAGATGGGGCCAGCAATGTTTTTGCTTTGTCTCTCGGTCACACCAAGACTACTGATTAAAGAGCTGGATGTTTCTCTAACACAGGCCTCAGCGTCCAATGAAATAAGCGCAACATTGCTTGTCTAGTGACAATTAGACTGTACAAATAAGTATCTCAATGGAACACTTTTTCTAGTGTATTGATATTATAGCTTATCAATATCTTATATTACTACTAATCTTATAATAGTATGTTTATGTGTGGAGAGACACTTTTTACAAACAAACGCTCTCATTTGTATAAAAAAAAGTGTATGAGTAAAACTAATGCAGAAGACAGTACCTTTACACTACAAAATATTGCTGTATTATGGTTGTATTGGGACAGAAGATCTACTGTATTTGGAGCTTGCAATCCACCCATTTATTAAAGCAGTGCTCATTTCATATCTATTTACAACTGTATTGTAGGCACAAGTCTTGCACATTAGTGTGACACATAGTTCAATGTTACCGAATAATATACATTTTCTTACAAATGATTAAACAATAAAATATCAGGGGATTGAATATAGTGCTGATAATAGTATTTTAGAATGTATTAGTATAAATTTGTAAATTTTAGAGCACTAATGTTAATGTAATACAGCACATATCTACCTAGCATAAACTACAACGCAATTAGAATGCAAGTGACTTGGTGTTTTATATCTTCCCTATTTAATGATGTAATTGTTAGTGGTATACTATAAATATAAATTACAAAAACGACGTGAAAACAAAATGGTCACGTGGGTAGATTGCAAGCTCTTGGGAACAGCATCTCTCCGATCTTTTTATTATGCTGATGATGTAAGCTGTGTGCAAACACTACGGCTCCTAAATCACACACACGACTCATTGTCTTTATCCACACAGACACACGGTGATTCCTTTAGCACTCACCGGGCCGGACAGTGCAGTGCTCTGGCTCCGTTCCCTGTGTCTGTCCCTGATCGCTGAACGCAGTCCCTGAACCGTTCCCACATATACAACCCCAGCCCAAATAAAGGTTGTTCCATCCAACATAGGTCCCCGGTGCACAGATTCTATACAGCCCGCTCTAAAAGCTCCGTCTCTCGCTATCACTTGGTTCTCTTCCCTTAGCTACACGACGTTACAACCCCAAGCCAACCTCCGCTCTCTGACAATTGGTCGCTGAGGAGAGGCGGGGAGACAGTGAGATGTGATGTCTGTCTTGAAAAGGTAGCGGAGGCCTGTATTGGCTAAATCTACCAGTTTTCTGCTATGGAGGCCTATAGTGCATTGTCTCATTGGGAATCAGGGGGTTAACAGACATACGATTTTTATTTTAAACCAAATACATGTTCTTTACAATACATATAAAACACGCATGTGCACTTATCTGGGCCCAACTACGTCTATTACGCATGTGCCAAGTGAGCTCAGCATAAAATGGTACCGCCCTATTCCGCCCACTTCATTTCCTTCCTTAGTGGAGGGAGGGGTTCAAATGCAAATAGTTTTGAAGAGAAAAAAAAACCACAGTGAGTTACAATGCCCAAGGCGTCTGTGTATGTTATACAGTATGGACATGTGTGAGTAGTGTACTGTAGCGTGGTTAGGAACCTGAATAAAAGTAAATACCGGATTTAAAATAAGCGGAAGTGATGAATAAGACATTTTACTGCACACTATGCTTAGGCCACATAGCTTTACTAACCATCTCTAAAACATGTGTATAACTAACCCTTTTAACGCAGATTTATTCAGCATTTATGCTCCTCAGGTGCATCTCTAGGAGGTTTGCTAGTCAATTATGAACATGTTTGACTGGCTAGCAAGCAATGAAGGTACATGGGCAGCTTGCAAGGAACATGTGTTCTAATATACATTGCTCAATGTTTATATATATATATATATATTTTTTTTTTTTAAAAAGCAACGTTTTAAAATGAGTTGCAGACAAAACTATGGGTTAACTTGCTATGTTGCTAACTGATGTCAGTTCCCAAGCAAGAGAAACAATTGTTACCAGGGCCGTCTTTAATATTGACTGGACCCTGGGCAAAAAAATCTTGCCCCCACCCCATGCAATGCCCCCACCCCATGCAATTTCGCTCTCCACCCCAACATCCCAAAAAACAACTAAATCAATGTATTTATTTTATAATTTTTTAAAAATTATTAGTCCAGCAGTGGATCATCCACTGCTGGGCTAATCATTTTAAAAAAAAATGAAATAAATTGCAATGTGAAACTGGACATGCAGTACTAATACGTAAATAAATATATAAATTCCTCCACTGTGGATTCATTTAATATTATTTTGAATGTGATTCTGGTGTGAGGTTAGCTGGTTAAAGAGATTTAGGGCAGCCAACAGGAGCAAAGCAAGGTAAAGACTGAGGAGGAAGCATGGAGGTGCAGACAAATATAAGTTTACTGACTGGAACAACAGAACTACTATGGGAAGTTGTAAAATCTGAGACAGAGAGAAAACAAAAACTATAACAATAAACCTTACATTAATGTGTGAAGTATCAGCATGACACTATACATCAGCCACATCAACACTTCTTTGCTAGGAACAAGTTCCCTCTCACCCTGCACTAGACAATGCTGCATGGGGAGGGGCGTGTGTGCACTCACTTATTCTTCCCACTGACACCTTTCTACAAGGTACTGTTCCCCTTAAAAAAGTTTTTTTTTTTTTTTTTTTTAATATAAGCAGAGTACTTTTGACTGTGACAGTATTAGGACTGAATGTGTGTGTTCCCCATGTCACATCAGCAGTCTGGTTGAACCATTAAAAAAATAAAAAAAAAATTTTTTTAGGACTTTTGAGCCACTCAACAGAGACTGGGCCCTGGGCAGCTGCCCCTTTTGCCCTGTGTTAAAGACGGCCCTGATTGTTACTTCCCATGGGATCTTCTATTACATAATAATGGTATTTCTGCTATTGTTGCTGTTAAAAGAAGCCAGTAAAATTCCCTCATTGAGACCCCCTTTATTATAGCTATTCCTAAAAGCAGCTATGCAGCTGCTTTAGCTCCAGGCCCATGTTCAGCATAGGGCATACAGGGCATTTACCCAGTGGGCTGCAGCCAGATGCAGAGAGGGGTCTGTTGCAGGGCAGACCTCCCAACTGTTTGTATTAGAGAGGGACAATCCCTGATTCTGAGCTCTGTTCTGCGTCCCTCTGAGACAGCCATATGTCCCTATTTGCAGAATTTTCCTAAGACTCACCCACATCCCGCATAGATACACCCACAAACACCTAGACACACCTACCAACTGACCAAACACACCCACAATCCCATCCAAATACACCCCAAAAAAAAAGACACACCCGACTGACCACACACATCAATAATCCCATCTACCATCCAACCATGACCCCACCCCTTCTGACAAAGCGCCACCTACAAAAAAATGATGGCCCCCTCATCCTCCTGAGTCCCTAATACATAGCCACAAATGTTGGGAGGTATTAGCCCTATACAGATGCCAGCAATATTATTTGTGCATAATGCAGGGCCTGCCCTTGCCCTGCCTCTCATTGCTTTGCTGTCTCTGTAAGCAAGGTCAGGGCTCAGGTGACTGTTATTTTGAGTTACTGTGACTATGCAGGCTTATGAATAATAAACAGTTATTCTTTATTTAAACGTGAACTTTAATAGCTTTTGTTTTTTACTACACTTTAAATTTACAAAATACAGTCACAGAAGAGTGTTATAAACTTTTAAATGTTTTTTGTTAATCAAACTAGTACATTATACTTGTCCGTTTTGGAGTATGGTTAAAGGATCAGTCAACACAGTAGATTTTCATAATCAACAAATGCAAGATAACAAGACAATGCAATAGCACTTAGGGCCTATCTATCAAGCTCCGAATGGAGCTTGATGCCCCGTGTTTCTGGCGAGCCTGCAGGCTCACCAGAAACAGCAGTTATGAAGCAGCGGTCTCAAAGACCGCTGCTCCATAACTTGTCCACCTGCTCTGAGCAGGCGGACACACATCGCCGGAAATCAACCCAATCGAGTACAATCGGGTTGATTGACACCCCCTGCTGGCGGCCCATTGGCCGCAAGTCTGCAGGGGGCGGTGTTGCAATGCTGAATACGGCGAGCGTATTGCTCACCGTATTCAGCGAGGTCTGGCGGACCTGAGCCGCACTGTCGGATCAGGTCCACCAGACTTTCTTAAATAGGGGCCTTAGTCTGAACTTCAAATGAGTAGATTTTTTTTCTGACAATTTTAAAAGTTATGTCTTTTTCCACTCCCCCTGTACCATGTGACAGCCATCAGCCATTCACAAATGCATACACGTACCATTTGACAGCCATCAGCCATTCACAAATGCATACACACTTATTCTTGCACATGCTCAGTAGGAGCTGTTGACTCAAAAAGTTTAAATATAAAAAGACTGTGCACATTTAGGTAATGGAAGTAAATTGGAAAGTTGTTTAAAATGGCATGTTCTATCTGAATAATGAAAGTTTAATTTTTATTGAGTATCCCTTTAAATAACAAAATGGGTGTCTTAGAAGAAGATATAGACTCTGAAACAGATTCTCAGACAAATGAAGATGATTCTATTCCTGCAACAAAAGCAGATCTGAGAACCCTGGTATCTAAACAAGATATCAATAAAAACTTTGAGAAACTGTGGGATAAGTTTGATGCATTTCAAAATACAGTGACTAATAGCTTAACGGAAATAAAGCAAGATGTTACAGATTTGGGCTCCAGAGTTATGGCCCTGGAAGAAGCAGAAACTTCAGTAGCAGAAGATCTTACTAATGTTAACCAACAACTAACTGCACAGCAACAAGAGATCACCGAATTGCAGGACAAATTAGAAGATCTTGAAAACAGAAGCCGTGGGTGCAATCTGCGTTTAAAGGGCATCCCTGAATCTATCTCAGCAGAGGAATTAAATATCTATACCAGCTCTTTCAGGCCATTACAGGCGACACGGAGGATGGAAAATTTCAATTAGAAAGAGCACATAGAGCGCTACGAGCCAAGCCAAAGGGAGAAGCTCCACCAAGAGATGTGGTGGTTAAATTCTCTAGATTTCCAGAGAAAGAATATGTTCTGGCAGCAGCGAGAAAAAATCCCACGTTCAAATTTCAAGGATCGGTGATCCAATTTTACCAGGATCTATGCGTCAAGACACTGCAGCGGAGGAGTTGTCTAAGACCTCTCACTTCAATTTTGAGGAAACATCAGATCAGATATAGGTGGGGGTTCCCCTTTAATCTACACATCATGCACAATGGTAGAGCTATGAGCCTCAGAGAACCGACAGAGATACCAATGATTTGTAATATACTCAATTTGGAAACTCCTGAACTACCACATCCAGAGCAAAAAGAAGATATGTCGCAATCATCCACTGGAGCTAACCAATCGCAAAGACAAAAATGGACAAGGGTAGCAAAGAAAAGGGCCAAGATATGATACTTCAATCCAGCATATAATTGTGAGCTAAGTTTTGTCTATCCCACAATGTGGGAATATACATAGATAACTTCCCAAAGAGAGTGAACTCTCTCCTTCTAGTCCACGAAAGCCACAAAACCAAGAGGTAATATGATATAATTCAATTTGTCCCCTAAGATACACAGCCTTGGAATGTTTGACTCGTCATAATAAGCTAGCTGGAGAATGGGCCGGAAGCCACCCAAGATATAGACTATCTAAGACAAATACAAATATTTGCTTTGCCTAATGACTATCCACTAGCAGTGGGAGTATAATGTTTTAACATTAAGATTTCTAAAAGGGGAGAGGGGGGGGGGTAATGTTTTTGTTTATATTTTACTGGTTTTTCTTTTGCAAACAGTTGGGAATTGTGAGAGAAATTTGTTTTTTATTATTTGTACTGTCTTCATTTATAGAGGAGGAAATGCTAAGATGAGATTATTATGTAACCTGTTTGTCTACTTGCTTGTTTCTGATTGTTTATGTCATTTATCCGAGATATGTGTGGAGATTGAAAGAGGAGGGAAAAAGGGAAAGAGATGTATATCTATCAGCCCAGAGAGAGAAATACAGAAAACATGGAGGCGGCGGATCCAGGGGGGAGAGCCCCAGACATCAAACTGTAAGTAATGACGGGGGATATACGTTTAATATCACATAATGTGAGGGGCCTTAACACAGATCCTAAACGCAGGACTGCATTGACCCAATACCTACGACTTAGAGCTAACATAATATTTCTGCAAGAGACGCACTTCACAAAAGATGTAGTCCCAAAATACTGGACGAAGGACTTTACTCAAAATTATCATTCAACAACTGATAAAAAAAAGAGAGGGGTGTCAATTCTAATTCATAGATCCCTAGGTTTTGTGATGGAGGAAATGACTAGTGATCCAGAAGATAGATTTTTAATAGTGAGGGGACGGCTAAGAGATAAGCACGTTACTCTATGCAACATATACGCACCCAACGAGACACCGATCTCATTTTTCTCTCACATTTCTTACTTATTGACACAGTGGTCGCAGGATAGGATACTATTGGGAGGGGATTTTAATGTGGAAATGTATGCACACCAACCAACGAATAACTTAAGACTGACTCAAAAACAACTGAGACACAATTCCATGATTAGGAAAATTAAAGAAATCTTTTTAACACAAAACATTATGGACTCATGGGACACCCTATATGGTAAGACATTAGACTTCACTTACTACTCACATGTGCATAAAAAATACTCAAAGTTGGATTATGTTTACTTGAGCCAGATATGGATCCCTGACTTAATATCATCTACGATACACGGATGTGCATGGTCTGACCATTCCATTGTCCAGGTGATCATAAGAGATACATTTTATATTAGCTCAGTGAGGGCATGGAACTATGACCCTAGAGTATTACAGAAACCAGACATACTGGACTCCACCACCCAAACTATGCGAGAATACTGGACCTTGAATACAGGTTCTACGTCTAATTCTATTTACACATGGGCAGCACACAAGCCTTATCTCAGAGGGTTACTCATCAAAGAAAAAGCAATCCTGTCCAAAGCTAACATTAACCAAATAGACTCCTTACAGACTCAAATAGATGCACTTACTAGACTACACCAACAACATTTATCAGCTACAACATTTCAAGAACTACAGACCAAGAGACTAGAATTGTCAACGATCATGAATAGGACATCTCTTAGAGCAGCTCATAAATTGAAAGCACACTATTTCCTTTATTCCAACAAACCAGACAAATACTTGGCACACAAGCTTAGGGAGAAAACAAAAGCTTTCTCCATACCACTTATACAGAGGGAGGACGGTACATGCACTTCAAACCCACAGGAGATAGCCGATGACTTTGCTAGCTACTATGCCCACCTATATGACGGGAAAAAGACGATTCAGAATGACCAGAATAGACAACTGTTACATACATTCCTGAATGATGCCAAACTCACACCAATAGATAGTGAGGTTAGGGATATGCTAAACGGAGAGGTGTCGGCTAGGGAGGTCCTTTTAGCTATTAAGGAACTTAAACCAGGAAAGGCGGCTGGTCCGGATGGATTCCCAGGGGAATACTATAAACTCTTTAAATCAAGTCTCACTCCCCATATAGTTAAATTTTGTAATGACATTTTACAAGGAATGGAGATGCCGAAGGAAATATTACAAGCTAAGATAATCGTAATTCCCCAACCAGGACGGAACCCAAAATTATGCCAGAGCTATAGACCCATCTCCTTGATCAACCAAGATATAAAGATATTTACTAAAATTCTGGCAAACAGACTTAAGACACATTTACCCACCCTGATCCATCCGGACCAGGTAGGGTTCATTTTAGATAGAGAAGCCCCAGACAACACTAGACGCACGATTTCCCTGGTAGACTACCTAAGTAAGACGCGGACGCCTTCTCTGGTCCTCTCGTTGGACGCGGAGAAGGCGTTCGATAGAATAGACTGGGACTTTATGTTGGAGGTCATGGCCAAGATGGGATTTAAGGGACCGTTCATCCAAGCAATAAAAAGCATATACTCATACCCCACAGCGCACATAAGAGCAGCAGGCTACCAATCCAAAAGAATAGACATTAGAAACGGTACACGACAGGGATGCCCTTTATCGCCACTCCTATTTGCAATATGCATAGAGCCTCTAGCGGCAAGGATTCGCCTTGCCCCAGAAATCCATGGGGTCTCAATAGGGGGAGAAGAATTCAAAATCTCTATTTGCAGACGACGTCCTCCTCACACTGACTAAACCTATGATATCCCTGCCCCACCTATATCAAATTTTACAAGATTACTCATGTATCTCAGGATACAGGATCAATCAAGACAAATGTGAAGCATTACCTATAGCCCTTCCAACCCACACTAAAAAACTTATTGAAACTAACTTTTCCTTCATATGGGCCAAAGAGGCAATTAAATATCAAGGAGTTTACATCTCAAATGACCATACACAACTCTATAAATTGAATTATATCCCTTTATACAAAGCTATTAGAAGGGAGATTACAAATTGGAGAGGGGGTGGCTTTTTGTGGTACGGCCGACTGACGGCGATTAAAATGAATATTCTCCCAAGATTACTATACCTTTTTAGGGCTTTACCGATTAAGATCCCTTCACCCGAGCTAGCCAAACTTCAGACAGATCTAGTCGGATTTTTGAGAGGGAATAAGAAGGTTAGGATACCCTCACAGATATTAATGCAACATAGACAATTGGGGGGGTTGGGGTGCCAAATTTGACTAATTATTATCACTCAGCAAGACTGGCGCAAGCTACACTTTTGAGCCAAAAAAATAACACACTGGTATGGGTTAAAATGGAAACTCTGATGGCTGGGTACAACCATTCAGAAGATATATTGTGGGATCACGCGAAATACAAACAAAAACTGACAAAAGCCCCAAATACAATAACAGAAATGATGGCAATGTGGCATTCCCTAGTTACTAATCTGAAGCTGATGCCATCAGACTCTCTAATAAGACCGCTCAGGACACTACTATGTCAAGACTATCATGGACAGTTAGGAAAATGGGAAAATAAGGGGCTATACAGAGTAGCAGACTTCCTCCATGGGGGTAAAATAGCTACATACCAACAGATACAGGAAAAAATACTACCAGACAAATTGCAATGGTTTTTGTACTTGCAAGTGGCGTCAGCTGTCACTAAGGTGTTACCTCACACTGGGAGGACAAACATGACTACAATGGAAAAACTTTGTAGCACTGAATTTAGACACAAAAAACTAATTTCCACTATCTATCTCACTCTACAAACAACTAAAGCTGCTACAAAGTCCCTTTTGATGGACAGATGGGAACAGGACACTAACATCACACACACAAAAGAAGAGTGGGAAGAGATATTTCAGAACTCAGGTAAGGGTATGGTCAGTGCTGACTTTAAGGAAAACTGTATAAAAACAGTTTTTAGGTGGTATCTAACTCCAATTATCACTTCACACTACAGCCAAAACAGGAGTAGGAACTGCTATAGGGGGTGCAAGGAAGTGGGAACCTATATTCACATGTGGTGGGAATGCCCACAGATACAGCACATATGGACCAATCTATCTAGACTATTAAGTGAGGTGCTCTCTGAAGATATTAATCTAACCCTAACTCAGGCTCTATTAAACGAGCGAGTGAAACCATTCAACTCAGCTACCAATACATTCATACGCACTCTTTGCACAGCCACCAGGATAAGTGTAGCTCGTTATTGGAAAACGGGGATACCCTCATGGGGGGAGGTAATGGAAAAAATTAAGATCACATATACGCTATCTGAGTCAGCATCATTTATACAGGCTAACCATGAACAGTTCCTTAAGGTTTGGAACTATTGGATACTGAGTGGCCACTAAGTCTTACACACAAAAAAAGAGAAGATATTTACATAGACAGTCAAGACCTAGGAAATATACAGGGAGACGAGAGACGAAGGGCGACATTAATAGACGTTTGCAGGTTTGAACTTGACGGGGCTCTCTCCCTGGATCGGCAACAGGCGCAGAATGAAGACAGGCAAGTTCTTGTTTGAAATTAAGTTTAAGTGGGGGGGGGACGGGAGTGTTGTATGGGTTAATGTTGATTACATAAGATTTAACGTTATGATATGGAGAGAGGAAAGATAAGAGGGAGAGGGGAAATGAGTTATTTGTTTTGAGAAAATGCAACAACAAAATTAGAGAAAGAGAGGAAAACAAGGGAGTCTGAACTTTTTTCTGCAGCTTCAAAATCATATCCTCTACTCTCAATCAATATCAAAGACGGATTGCTAGACACACAGACCGAGACCACTTTCCAAACCCGAAGAGTTGAAGCATGCGGCTTAATGAAAGAGACGGTTCATCCTTTAGACTTGGTTGGTTAACACAGAACTAGTATGATAAACTCTTAAAAAAAAGGACTTTTTCTATAAGAGAGGGGGAAGGGGAGTCTTTAAGGGAAATTGTAAGAGACGTGCTGCATTCTCTACTTTTTTTTTTTTTTATTTCAACTAAATAACAAAATGGGGGCAGAGAAATTGGCTGCTCTTTCTTAACCCTTTCATGACAGGGTTCCGGTGTAGACAAATTGAAATCCTGAGATCGTGAACGCGATTGCGAGATTTCAATTATGGGATCAGGTCAGGGGGCGTCCCTATGACGCTAGGCATGCCCTCCAGACCGCGATCACATCCGCTAAACGGCTATGATGTTGTTTTCCGTCCTAACAGCGATAAAGCCTAGTGCCGTTTGGACGGAATAGAACGCCATAACAGCGATAAAAGGTTAAACAGATATAAAACAATCTGTTTCAGTGTTGTAATAAAAAAAAAACACACTAAGCTGTGGGTTATACGTAATATAAATAATTTTAATATATATTATTTATCATATAAGAAGGATTTTACCTTTTTTTCTTTCTTTTTTTGTTTGACTTAATTTGTGCAGTGTTCATTACTTCCTGTTGCAAGCCACACAATTGCTCAGGGGTCTCTACAGGAAGGCATGACTAGCTTGATATAATAAATCTTCTAGAGTAATATGAGCTGATTTAGTGTTTAGTGAATGCAAGAAAAGCAGTCAGTCAGATTTGCCCATGCTCAGAAGAGGTCATAATGTCAGTGAGAATTTCTAAGTGATCATTTTGCAAGAAAACAAGTCATATGATTGCTGTTTTTTACACAACTTGTATTTGTATGTTTACTTTGATTTAGCATATTTGTTTTTACAGTACTAAAGGAGTACTGTTTAATCCATTTAAAATACCCAGTCCAGCCCTGTTTAGCTGCCATGCATTTTTTTAGGTTTACTCCTAATCACTGCTCATCCATCCTCTTTATTTAAAATAAACCTAACTGCAACTCCCCCCCACCACCAAAAAGGCATATTAGCCCTAACCATGCGTACCTAATCCATCCATGCAACTATTTTAACCCTGTGACATATCCTACCACTGTCATCTATAATGGTTGACCTGACCTACGCCTTGAATCTAAACCTTAGTGTGACCTTGTTTCTTAACTATTAACTATAATGGCTGAAGTGATCACCCCATTGCAAATAATTCTAACTGTGCCTATAGTGATTGAACAGAACCCCCATTGCTACCTACCCTCATCCCATTACCTATATTCAAAAGTTTATGGTGTAACTGACTTCAAATCCCAATACCGCAATAATTAGAATACAAAAATGAGACACTGCAAACATTGCTTATATACATAATGAAGACATATATTTCAGTGCCGCTGGAGCATCCCACTCTGTGTTCGGCTCCCTTCAAGGTAAATGCAATTCCTTTTAATATTTCTATGTAATTGTCCGTGCTCCAAAGCCCTCAAAGCCAGAGTTCCTCAATAAGACAGCACATAGGAGCGAAGGAACAATAAGTTGCTGTTCATTAAATGTAAACTAAGGCACAAGAACAATTAATTTAGTGGGCAGCAATGAAAGAAACAAAATGTACGATATAACAGCTCACTGGCTGTACTTACATCCATCCAGTTCCTGTGTGTTCAAATAATGGTGGCGGTTTCCACAGTCCTACAGCCCGAACCTTGTCTCACTGTGTCAGCTGTTATTGAAGACACCGCTCAGAACACTCAGTGGTTATTTCGTTCCTGCAGCTTGGCTCGCTCTCATCATATAACCGCTGCATCCGACATCACCGCTCAAATCAATCTCCGCTCCCCGGTATGCTCATTAAACCGGGAAGTATTTCTGTCAAAGCTGCCCACTGCGGTAAGGTTAAGTATTCTCCCCTCCTTCTCAAACAGGGTATAGAAGTACTTGTTGGTGCTCGTGCTCACAATAAACGGCCAGGAAGTTCAAATAGACAAAAAGAAGATATCGGAGCACCGAGTCCAGCAAGAATTAAAGGCACTTTTATTGTAAGGCATACAAAATGGCAGGGTCCAGTGACCCCCGGGGTTAAAACTGGGTGATCCTAGTGCAATAGCGCATTGTATTTGGGTTTAAGTCTACATCAGTGTCTGATTGGTCCAGAGAATTGTAGGTGTGTTTCACCGGTCCAATAGAAACCTCAGACACTCCTCGAGACCTGAATGGCACTTAATAGTTAGGTGTGTACCTGCAGGCCAATCGGAAGGTAGGGAAGGTTTTTTTAATTTCTTGCTTTGTAAAACTTTTTACACATGACTTGGAGTATGGCATGTGTGCCGAAACATGTCAGCCAGTAATTTATTTCCCTAGGATCACCCAGTTTTAACCCCGGGGGTCACTGGACCCTGCCATTTTGTATGCCTTACAATAAAATTGCCTTTAATTCTTGCTGGACTCGGTGCTCCGATATCTTCTTTTTGTCCATTACCTATATTGGCTTATCTTAACTTTCCATCATTACAGTACAGGGTACAGTGTCTGTTGTAATACCCATAAGGATACAACGCTGCATATATTATTAAACTCAAAGTCACAAATCCTTGTTCCAGATTACAAGTTTAATAATGTATGCACTGTCATGAATAAACAAGATTGGACTTACAGAGTGCATGGAGGCTCACCTCCTATAAAAACCTGTTCACGATTGCGCAATCTCGTTTAAGGGTCTTTTAGAAAGACACTAAGCAGCAAGGAAGCTGGTCAATATATACAGTTTAAAAGAAGTGAAAATCCTGTAAAATAAAAATTATTATAAGTGTTTTGCAAAGAAACTTGTATTCGCCATTTTTTGTACAATTCATGCCAAATGGAACTGGGCCTTTAACAAAGACTAGAAACAAATATAGTTTAAAATAATCCTTGGGAAAACAGAGCACAATCTGGCCATCCACATAACCTAAAAGATGCATCTAAATGGGAAACAGTGATGCGGATGGAAACGAATACCAATAGTTATCTCTGAAAGCCTCAATTTTTTAATAATGCCTGTACTATGTTTGACAAGCACAACAGTGCAAGCGAGGAATACAATCAAATATGAAATATAAAATCATGCCATTTGTAGCTATAGGTGTCTATAGAAGTATATCCATCCTGCTAAGATACATATGGCATTCATATGGATATAGAGTGTTGAGGGTGTCTTGTGATGACAATAGGCATATGTGTAGGGAGACCTCCCAGTTTTTAGTTTTGAAAACAGGCAGTTAACACTCTAAAAGTCCTGTTTGGTAGCATTTCTGTTGAAAACTAATTTGCGGTGGTGGGTTTTTAACTAATGATACAATATAGCATTGTGATCACTCAAGAAACTCGGCTCCAAATTTTACCGATATGAACAAGTTATTTTCTGGAGCCTATTACTGATAGAGTGTGATCGACCCCAAAGTGTCAAAATACCTCTACATAAATACTCTGGGTATCTAAATTTTATAAATATATAGTTTTGTGTATGTAGTTTTGAATTGGGTGACCACTATTTAGCTTACAGTCCAAGCATAGCAAATTGCAGAGTTAAACCAATAATTCTATCTCTGTAGTATTTGGCCTATATTTGCTATAAATTAATTGGAAACCTAGACATATGGGGCCAATTTATCAAGTGCCAGGCTGACATGATTCGCTGTAGCGAATCATGTCTGCCGGCATCGCTAAATGCCAACAGCATAAGCTGTTTTCATATCATATTTCTTATTAATTGCTTGTGCAATGCTGCCCTCTGCACAGCAGGGGGTGTCAATAATCACGATTGGATCAGCTTGATGAAACAGCACACTCGCTGAGAAACGCGTTGCTGTGTTCCTTGTATTTTAATTGATTTTAATAAAGTATATCTTTTTATCCACACCTTGCTTCAGTTTGGGATGTTGGATTTGGGATCTTAGTTTTATCCTTGCACTCCATCTATAGTTGGTCCCCACAAGTATATTTGGGTTGTCTATTCTGGATCTGACGACATCCTTTGGAGGACGTGTTCCTGTGCAGTCTTATGCCAGTGGATTGAGTCAGCCGAGCGGCTCTGAAGCCTCTATCCGCTGATTATTGCACTGGATGTGCACCTGGGCTTGTGAGTATATCTGACATCTGCACTTGCCTTTATTGCCAGTATCTACGATATCACATCATCAGACTCCTCTTTTCTCTCCTACTTTTAGGATTCAGCTTATATATCTTCTATCTCGTAAGAGAGCTGCCTCCTCACTCGCCTTCTGGCCCTGATATTATTTGATATAATCGTTCTCAAGCTACCATTTGAAAGTGCTACGACTATTACAGAGATATCACTGTGACATTTTTCTTTTGGATTTGGAATTGGACGATTGTGGTCTGTTATTACACGTATATATATATTTTGTATTCACATAGAGAGGCCTATCTATCAAGCTCCGAGTGGAGCTTGAAGGGCCGTGTTTCTGGCGAGTCTTCAGACTCGCCAGAAACGCAAGTTACGTCCGCCTGCTCTGATGAGGCGGACAGGAATCGCCACAATTCAACCCGATCAAGTACGATCGGGTTGATTGACATCTCCCTGCTGGCGACCGATTGGCTGCAAGTCTGCAGGGGCGGCGTTGCACCAGCAGCTCTTGTGATTGCAAGGTACCGCATTCAATTTGGGGTAACTTGCATTCCTATTAGCTGAAATGTTCAAATCAGCCAATAAGACTTCAGTAACTCTCATCCGATTGGATGATTTAAAAATTTCAGCCAATAGGAATGCAAGGTACCTCAATAAATATAAGGTACCTTGCACTGAATCTTCAGTGTGCGGCGGATGATCGCATGAAGAGGAGCCTCCATGCGCTTTGGACCACCGCCGCTGAAGACCAACGCTGAAGACCGCCGCTGAAGATCCGTGCATCGGGGAAGCCAGCTCCACCTTCGCTCCGGATGAAGATAGAAGATGATGGAGCCGCCTGGAAGAAGACCTTCTCCACCAGACTTCAGGAACGGTGAGTATCTATTTTGGGGTTAGATTTAGGATTATTTTTTTAAGATTAGGGATTTAATGGGCTTTTAAAAGAGCTGAATGCCCTTTTATGGGCAATGCCCATACAAATGCCCCTTATGGGGCAATGGGTAGTTTAGGTTTTTTTAGTGTTAGGTTTTTTATTTTGGGGGTATTGGTGGGTGGGGGTTTTTTACTTTTAGGGGGGACTTAGTATTTTTTAAACATAAAAGAGCTATTTACTACAAAAGGCAATTTTAAGGGCTAATGGTAGTTTAGTTTAGGTTAGGGGTGTTTTTATTTTGGGGGGCTTTTTTATTTTCATAGGGATTAGGTTTAATTTTTTTTTATTTTTGATAAAAAAAAATTATTTTTTCTGTAATGTTAGACTTTTTTATTTTTTGTAATAATATAGTAGATGAGGTTGAAAAAAGACCGAAGTCCATCGAGTTCAACCTATACAAATCTAAAATACTTACAAAAAGATCCAGTTAAGCTTAAATAATCCAAACTAAAAGGTGACCCATTTAATACTAGTAATCATATCTATGAGTTTTGTTTATAGACAGAAATGTATCCAAACAATTTTTAAATGTATCTAGGGTATTGGCATTCACTACCTCCTTCGATAATGAGTTCCACAATTTTATTGCTCTTACAGTGAAAAAACCTTTCCGTTTCAAGAGATTAAGGCCCCTAGTTATCAAGCCGTCAACCTCAAATACGCTGGAATTCCGCAGCGTATTTGTGGCGAGGCTGATTCGCCTTAGTTATCAAGCCCTACACACCGGCAAAAGTAGAATTTAGTGACGTAAGCTTCGATCCGCCGGACTCAGTCCGACACAGATCGATTCTTACGTCACTCCAGATGTTCCGCACACAAGTTCGGCACAATCTGACTACTTTTGCTAGTTATCAAAAAACTAGCAGGCGGCGGATCCCATAGGAATCAGTGGGAGTCTGACCATAGCGAAAGTTTATGTTCGCTGCTGCCCGACATCCCATTGATTCCTATGGGAAATGTCTGCACCTAACACCCTAACATGTACCCCGAGTCTAAACACCCCTAATCTGCCCCCCCTACACCGCCGCAACTAAATAAAGTTATTACCCCCTAAACCGCCGCTCCCGGAGCCCACCGCCACTCTAATAAACTTATTAACCCCTAATCCACCGCTCCCGGACCCCGCCGCCACCTATATTAAACGTATTAACCCCTATCCTGCCGATCCCGTACCCCGCCGCAACTAAATAAATTGTTTAACCCCTAAACCGCCGCTCCCGGACCCAACCGCAACCTATATTAAACGTATTAATCCCTAATCTGCCCCCCTACACCGTCACCACCTATAATAAATTTAATAACCCCTATCCTGCCCCCCTACACCGCCGCAACTATAATACAATTATTAACCCCTAAACCTAAGTCTAACCCTAACAGCCCCCCAACTTAAATATTAATTAAATACATCTAAATAAATATTATTCTTATTAACTAAATTAATCCTATTTAAAACTAAATACTTACCTTTAAAATAAACCCTAAAATGGCTACAATATAAATAAATAATAATTATATTGTAGCTATTTTAGGATTTATTTTTATTTTACAGGCAAATTTCAAATTTTTTTAACTAGGTACAATAGCTATTAAATAGTTATTAACTATTTAATAGCTACCTAGTTAAAATAAAGAGAAATTTACCTGTAAAATAAAAACTAACCTAAGTTAGTTAATAACTATTTAATAGCTATTGTACCTAGTTAAAATAAATTGAAATTTGCCTGTAAAATCAAAATAAATCCTAAAATAGCTACAATATAATTATTATTTATATTGTAGCTATATTAGGGTTTATTTTAAAGGTAAGTATTTAGTTTTAAATAGGATTAATTTAGTTAATAAGAATAATATTTATTTAGATGTATTTAATTAATATTTAAGTTAGGGGGTGTTAGGGTTAGACTTAGGTTTAGGGGTTAATAATTTTATTATAGTTGCGGCGGTGTAGGGGGGCAGGATAGGGGTTAATAAATTTATTATAGGTGGCGATGGTGTAGGGGGGCAGATTAGGGATTAATACGTTTAATATAGGTTGCGGCGGTTTAGGGGTTGAACAATTTATTTAGTTGCGGCGGGGTATGGGATCGGCAGGATAGGGGTTAATACATTTATTATAGGTGGTGGCGGTATAGGGGGGGCAGAATAGGGGTTAATAGGTATTATGTAGGTGGCGGCGGGGTCCGGGAGCGGTGGTTTAGGGGTTAATCAGTTCATTAGAGTGGCGGTGGGCTCCGGGAGCGGCGGTTTAGGGGTTAATACATTTATAAGAGTTGCGGTGGGGTCTAGGAGCGGCGGTTTAGGGGTTAATAACTTTATTTAGTATCCAGGGGCGCCGGTATAGGGGGTAGAACAGTATAGTTAGTGTGGGTGCTTAGTGACAGCTTGTCAATAAAGCTGTAAAAAAGCCGAAGCGCAGCAAGATCGGATGAGTGATAACTATCACAGTCCGCTGCTCATCGCCCCGTACTTGGTGTGCGGCTTTTTGACAGCTTTATTAATAACTTTGGCGAGATTTTTCAGGTCCGCGGCGTCGATGGTAGGCGAGCTTAGGCGGGCGTATTGGGCCGGCGAAGGCAGGTAAAGTAGACACGTTGATAACTAGAGGCCTAAATCTCCTTTCCTCCAACCTTAAATGGTGACCTCTTGTCACAAACAATTTTCTTGGAGTAAACAGAGCTTCTGCCATCTCTGTATATGGGCCTTGAATATATTTATATAAAATATCACCTCTCAAGCGCCTTTTTTCTAAAGAAAACAGTCCCAGTTTGGCTAGCCTCTCCTCATAGCTTACATTCTCCAATCCCCATATTAGCTTTGTGGCCCTTCTCTGAAATTTTTCTAATTCTTCAATATCTTTTTTTTTTGCGATCGGTCCCCGTGAAAGAATGATGCTTTCCTCCCTTGAATCAATGCCTCTTTTAATACATGCTAGTATCTTATTAGCCTTTGAAGCCACTGCCCTGCATTGTGCACCCATCTTTAGCTTGTTATCTATTACTACTCCGAAATCACTTTCCTCCTCTGTTTGGCTTAGTCTTGTTCCATTTAAATAAAACGTTGCCTGCTTATTTTTACTTCCAAAATGTAGAACCTTGCATTTTCCCGTATTAAATCTCATTTTCCATTTACCTGCCCATACTTCTAATTTTTGCAGATCCCTTTGTAACAAAAGTTCATCCTGCTCTGACCTTATGACCTTACTTAACTTAGTATCATCTGCAAAAATAGAGATGTCGCTATTTAATCCTTGCTCCAAGTCATTTATAAAAATATTAAAAAGAACAAGGGCCCAGTAGTGAACCCTGGGGGATTCCACTGATTACCTTTGTCCAATCTGAATATGATTTACTACTACTCGTTGCTCCCTATCTTTTATCCAGTTATTTATCCATGAGCTAACATTTTCAGCTGTTCCCAGTCCCTTCATTTTGTGCATTAATCTCTCATGTGGCACTGTATCAAATGCCTTTGCAAAATCTAAGTATATCACATCAACTTATTCCCCTTTATCTATATTTTTACTTACTTCTTTGTAGAATCTAATTAGATTAGTTTGATATGATCTATTTCTCCTAAAACCGAGCTGATTAGAACTCATAATCTTGTTTACACAAATATGCTTATCAATATAATCCCTTATAATCCCTTCAAATATCTTCCCCACTATTGATGTCAGACTAACTGGTCTATAGCTTCCTGGATCATCCCTGATTCCCTTTTTGAAGCGTGGCACCACATCAGCTTTACGCCAATCCTGGGGTACCATGGCTGAGGATAATGAGACTTGAAAAATTAAGAGTAGAGGTTTGTCTATAACAGTGCTAAATTCCCTTAACACCCTTGGGTGTATTCCATCTGGGCATGGAGTTTTATTTGCCTTAGCTTCCTGGATCATCCCTGCTTCCCTTTTTGAAGAGTGGCACCACATCAGCTTTATGCCATTCCTGCGGTACCATGCCTGAAGATAACGAGTCTTGAAAAATTAAGAGTAGAGGTTTGTCTATAACAGTGCTAAATTCCCTTAACACCCTTGGGTGTATTCCATCTGTTAGATTATTTTATTTTTTTATATTTTAATTATTTTTTATTGAGGATAACAAATATATGCATACATAAGAAAGTTTGAGAGGTACAAACAAGGCTTCAATTATTCACAGCATATTTCACAAACATAGGCTTCAGATATTACCAATACATTTGACATATAAAAGTATACCTGGAAGAGTTCTTTCCTCATTATTTTCTCCCCTAGTCTGTGATATAGGTCACTCATGGACCTTAGTATTGTAAATTTACTATGATCAGGGGTTAACACTATATAAAGACACATAACAAACAAGTGCATCCACAAACAGAATTATACTAAATTAATAATCGTATGGTAGGATGCATTAGCCATAACTTCAAACATATAAAAAACACATATAAAAACTGCATTACCGTGCTATTTTAAATTAAAAATAACTTATATATTATCCAGCCAAGTCATATTGAACAAAGGGGAAATAAGAGTTATCTAGCAGGGGATCGTACCACTTGAAGCATATTATCCATTATTCTACTTTTGTATATATGTACTGATTCAGTAATATTGAGCAATGATACTGTCTCAAAGGGAGCATCGCTCCAGGATCCATAAAAAGTGAATGTATGCAAATGCTTTCAAGTATTTTATGATACAGTGTGGTATCGTTATGTTATATTAGTCACGGAATACTCCGTTGATTATAGGTTGGCATATGTTGCTTAAAGCTATACTAACTTTTGTCTCCCCCATGGCTTCAGCCGCTAGCCCCAGAGGAGAAGCCTATGTTAACTTAATACTGCCTACCGCAATGGCAGTATATTAATATTGACGACATTTGATTTATATTCTATACATAAGATGTAGTACACACAGAAAATGCCGACAATTGTCTTGGTAGACGTTGTAATGACAAAAAAATGATCCATGCATAGATTATGGTGAATAGAGTATGTGGGAGCTGATGCTTCCATGTCCTGACAAAAAGTGTAGAGTACTAAAGGAATATATGATGTAACGCTAATTATACTTGTATAATCTATTCTTGCTGTATGTATACTCTATCTACATATATCCCTTATGCTAGAACTTGTGGATATAAAATATAGTAATATTCCACAGCGAGACCTAACTAAAGAGGAGAGTTTAATTGTAATGATAGATGATATAACTACTTATGAAAATACTTTAAAATAACATGAAAAGCATGTGCTATCTTATTACTTCCTAATAATAAAACAGAAAAGGATTTAACAGTGTGACTTTGAACCGTATCTGAATAATTTTACCAGTAACATTATGGTTAAATTATAACACATATATAGTCAGCCATAGGGTTTTGTTTGCAGATAGTTTTTGTATAGCCTGAGGAAACAGGCCGTGCAGAGGCTGAGAAACGCGTTGCTTTTTAATAAAACTTTTTTTAATTTATTATACACTTGCTGTGTTTGGTGGAGTTTATCAAAACTGTACTCTGCATTTTGCTTTGGATATCACATCATTATCTTTCTGGGTGTCCAGCAAGCCTAGGAGTGTAGTCAGCTGGGAGGCTGTGAAATCCCAGCCTGCTCTTACTGCACCTGGAGGTGCTTCAAATTCTGTAAGTGCAATCATTTCCCTTATACCTTGTTTCCCCTGTCTATACGGTATTGGGCTAAGGTTGTTTGCTCTCTTACAGATGAAAAAACTACCATATGATATGTTCCAGATTTGACACGACTGCTGGATTTTAACAGTAAGCTGGACTACTGCAAAGCTCCAGCCTGCCTGAATAGCACCATTGGGTGCAATACTCTTTTGAGTATATTTCTTATTATACCAATTTATCATCTGTTTTGGTGGTACTAGGCCATCGTGGCGCCTCTGTTTTTTCTCTTCAGATTGCCAAGTACCAGGATCTGACCATACTTTGACAGAAATCTGTCTTTTTTGAATCATATGGACTTTTCGTTTAAATTTGGTTAAATTTGTATATATTGTTTGATTTAGAATGTTTTGAGTTTACAAGAAGCGTCCCCTATGGGATTTTGTTTGTGCCTGAGCATACAATTTCTCCTGTTTTTCTTTCTACCTCACTAAAAAGTTTATTTAAAAAAAATAAAAATCTCTCAGGTTCCCTCTGTTCTGGCACTGCATTTAAAAAAAAAAAAAAAAAAAACACATCACAAGGTTGTTCTCAAATCATAAAACGCTTGACCGCAATGCTCATCTAAATGTAGTGCATTCCCACATTGGATTTTGCTGTTGTTGTAACTTTGGAACCTGAGGGTCTAAGAGGAAGCTCTTGTTCTTAACTGTGCAAATATCTTTGTGTTCCATTATTCCATAATTTTGTCTCCCTTCCAGTTTCTTTGTGTATATTGTGCATGAACTTGGCTCCAATTTATTAACCTTTTTTTGTTTCCCACTTGTTTCTAATCATCTATATTGTGGGTGGAATTCACTTAAAGGGACATTAACGAATAAATAAATCAATGTTTGAATGATGTATTCAGAGTAAAGATTAGCCCGAGAATAATTTGTACATGTATTATTAAAAATTATATTAATTGTTTAAATATTGAAAAAAGGGTAATATTCTAATGTCCATAAGGCAGTGGGTGTCGCCATATTGTAACTTAGGTTACCTTTTCTGGTCAATTAGGCCAATTAGGAATGGTTATAAACGGCTTACTAGAGTGAGCAACCAATGACTGTGTTGTACTGTGTGTAATTAAACAATTTATATTAATTGTGACGGATACCCCCGGCTACCCCGACTGGGTAGCTCCGCCAAAAGGGGTCCTGCTTCCTCCCTGCCAACTGCAGCTATGTAGCTGGCAAGTGACCACAGCCTGTAGACACCCCTGATGCCTGACAGCACCAGTACTCAGGGTCCCACCCTGTGGCAGACTCCAGCTACCCAGACTAGGTAGCTCTTCCAGCGTGTCCTTCCTCTGCCTGGAATAGGCTGCTATGTAGCTCAGGATAGTGATTTTAGCTGGAGCTCACCCAAATAACTAGATACACTAGCATTCAGGTTACACAGGAACTGATTTTATTGAAAAGATACACTCCTTTTATACAAACAGTTCATCTTGATAAGACCCTGGACAATCCCACTATTTTCCCGCCATTCCCGCCCCTCCAGACAGCCCAGCACCTCCATAGGAGCCACAGTCTCACATAATCCCAATACTTAGGGGTGGCGGTTTCGGGTGATCCCGGTGGAGCGGCGGCACTTCCAGGGTGTCATTTTAAAGCACTCGGTCACCAGATGCCACAGTCCAAAAATCAGCATGATTCGTTATTGGGGACCGGAGTTACAGTCCGTTGAAGTTATGGGGTTAGGGGTGTCCAAAACCCCCTTAGCGGTGTCCAAAACCCCCAGTTCCCAAAGGAGATCCCCTCCGGTAATTACCCCACCTCTTGTCCTCCCTAGGGGCTACTAATCCCCAAAAGAGCAGAGCTCTGGTGCACATGGTTGCTGGAGCGACGTGTGGTAAAGTTAGCGGGTTTCCTGCTGTCCTGTGGCCGACCGGGAGTTCCAGGAGCCTGGCCAGCCTGAGAGGGGTTAGGCAGGTGTCCGTTGTGAGGCGGCCGACCGGGAGTTCCAGGAGCCCGGCCAGCCTAGGAGGGTTTTCCTGGTCATAAACCAACTCTTCTCTGATCACAAAAACATGCCAACATAAAGCAACCAAACAGTCTCCAGAGATGGTGGTTGCTCTGAGGAGCCCAAAACCACTGAGAAACAACAGGGGTGAGGTTGTAGGGGGGTGGGGGATAGCCTTAGCTGTCTGATATCCGTGACATTAATATCTTGAGGTGTTTAATTTCCATTTAAGTTTGAATACCTGGTACCAGTTTTTAGCATGCCTGGCTTTGTCCTCTTGATTTTGATTCTGATCTACTCTAGGCTGTGTCTGGGCCCTGGCTTTATTGACATTGCTTCAAGACACTGATTTTGTACCTTCCTTGCCCAGCTGGTGTGTTAAACTCTGTTTTCATCCTGTTTTGGATTCTTTGGATTCCAATTTTGTTACTATTGCCTGTATTGGTTTTACCCTGGATTTGACTATCTTTCTGGACATTCATTCTAGTAGGTCACATCCTAGGCAGGGCATATCCAATGTGTCCAGGTAATGTCAATATTATCACTTCTTAGTCATTGGGTCCATAGCTGGACTGATATTTTATTTTTTACCTGACAGAATACTACTTCATGATCACAGTTAAATGTTTATATAACAATTATACGTTTACATTATAAGAAAAGGGTTAATTGCATTCATGCCATTAGCTGAGCTTATGAGGAGACTATACCAGCCGGCAATAAAACACACAAGGTATAGCAGTAATATATGAATATTTAGATGATGTTTTCCTTTCCCATTGGCTGCTTATCATTTGCTTGCATGTTGGTGTTTGGAAATGCCTCTTACATTTACATATTCACATGTTAAGATATTCTGAATGCAGGAATTATTGGCATTCCATATTCAGTATGCCCCTATGTTTGTTACTTAGCCAGACATTAATCCATAAACCAATGATAACTCTGATTTAAAAGAGAAGCGACAAGTTGAGTTTTAAATATGGCTTACGCTAAAGTGATATTTGTGCTCAACCAAGTAATACCAGTGAACTCTAAGATGAGGTATAATGCAAACGCTCATGAGAGCGTGCTTCCAAAGGGTTCCAAAGTGAACCTTGTTCTCATTCCGTGAGTAAGTCGTGCAGCAATGGGCAGAAAATGTAAATATATATGTTTCTGATTATATACATATATATTTATGTGTTAATATATGTATATACAAATATTAACACATACATATATATGTATATAAGCATATACCTATATATTTACTGGGAACACACAGTTCCCATAGACCACAATGTGAAGGCACTTTTCAGTGCCGTTTTTTACTAACACCTCAAAGCCGCCAACTTTAATGCTATTTTTTTATTTAAAGGGACAGTCAACACCAGAATTTTTGTTGTTTAAAAAGAAAGATAATCCCTTTATTACCCATTCCCCAGTTTTGCATAACCAACACTGTTATAGAAATACACTTTTTATCTCTGTGATTATCTTGTATCTAAGCCTATGCAAACTGCCCCCTTGCTTCAGTTCTTTTGACAGATTTGCATTTTAGCCAATCAGTGCTCACTCCAGGGTAACTTCACGTGCATGAGTTTAATGTTATCTATATGAAACACATGAACTAATGTCCTCTAGTGGTCAAAATGCATTTAGATTAGAGGCAGTCTCCAAGGTCTAAGAAATTAGCATATGAACCTCCTAGAATTAGCTTTCAACTAAGCTCTGCTTCTTAGCAAAGGGATCAAACTAAAAAAAGGATCAAATACATAAGGATATTTGAGTTATTTCAGAAAGGTATATAACATTTCTCTTTTAAATTGTTGTTACTTGAATAGTTTGTACTTTCAGATAATATATTTTGTATTTCTATTAACTTTATATTTTGTTTTTTTATAGGTGGTAGACCTGAACTGTGAATTAGTTTCACTACAGAAATTGAATAGTTAAAGGTGGTAGACCTGAACTGTGAATTAGTTTCACTACAGAAATTGAATAGTTAAAGGTTTGAGTTAATTTACATTCTTTTGTATTCTGGTTTTTAGTATTGCAATTAGATAACAATTAGATTGTTTGCATAGGTGAGCAATTAGGAGGGACCCCACCCTATCTTTCTGAGGGTATTTAAAGAGATCTGTTTAGCTCTGCTAAACATTTAGCTCTGCTTCTTAGCAAAGGGATCAAACTAAAAAAGGATCAAATACATAAGGACATTTGAGTTATTTCAGGAGTTATTCAGGGTTATTCAGGCTTATTCAGTAGTAAATAATACTTATATTTTTCTTATTGTTAAAGTGTTGCATAGTTTAAAATGTCTCAGATACAGTGCAATGGGTGTTTTGCACTTTTTAATCGTTCTACTTTTTGGAGATTTAGGGGCTGTCCTGTTTGTAAGCAGTTTTCCCTGTTAAGGGAGGAAATAGCTAAACTTCAAGCTAAGGTAAGTAACATAACTGTTACCTCTACAAAGATGCCTCAGAAAGAAGCCCCTCTACCCCAGAGATCAGCAAGGAGAGGCAGATGGATCACTGTAGGCTCTGGAAGAATTAGAACAGTAGACCAGAAGCATTGCCCACAACCTCTGCCATTGCAAAACTCCTATGCTGCTCTTGCCGAATACACTTGTGATGAGGAGATTGCTGTTTCTGAGCCCTCTGAAGCTGTAACAGGTAATTTAAATCTATTGGCACCTGATTCTCCAGGTAACATAACACAGGAAAGAACTGCAGATGTGTTTTTGAGAAAAAGACTGTTAGTGGGTGACACTATTTTGAGGAATGTGTATTTAGGTGAAAGTAAAGGAGAAACAAGGGAGGTTAGATGTCTTCCAGGAGCTACTGCTCACAGGGATAAGAATCGTATTTTGAGAATTGTTAAGGCAGCAGGAAAGGGAAGTGAGTTAGATGTGATTGTTCATTTAGGAACAAATGATCTGGCTTGTAATCATGTTGCTGCTGTTCAGAAAGAGTTTTGTGACCTAGGTAATCATTTAGAGACTGTGGCATCAACTCTATCATTTTCTGCTATTTTACCTGTGTATGACCAGGAAGCAGGAAAGATGGAGCGGATAACAACATTTAATTCTTGGTTAGATAAGTGGTGCAGGGAACGAGGATTTGGTTTTATTGGCCATTATAGCTCTGTTTGGAAAGATACTAGGTTATTTAGGAGAGATGGCTTGCATTTGGATGCTAAAGGAACAGAGTATCTGGGAGAGGAGTTCAAATACTTTATTAGAAATCATTTAAACTAATAAAGGGGGGTAGCATTAATATATCCACCTGCCCCCCACAGCATGCCAAAACTGTTAGTCCAAGTAACAATTCTAGAAATTCTAGTAGAAAAATTCTTTGTGCCATGAGCACAAATGCTCGCAGCTTAGGAAATAAATTACCTGAACTCATTTCAATAATGACTAGGGACAACTTGGATTTAGTAGCTATAACAGAAACATGGTACAATGATTTGCATGACTGGGACATAGTCATACCTGGATACAGGTTATTTAAAAAGAACAGAGTAGGAAAGAAAGGTGGAGGAGTTGCTTTGTATGTAAATGAAAATATAAAGGTTACTGAAATTGTAGGAACAAATGATGAGGTGGAAAGTATTTGGGTGACTTTGGAAATTGGAGATAAAAATGTTTTTAGAATAGGGGTTGTATATAGGCCTCCATTGCAGGATGAAAAACTGGACAATCTGTTATTAGATGAAATAACCAAAATGACCATGAAGGGTAAGGTTATAGTACTGGGGGACTTTAATTTGCCAGATATAGACTGGAAGATTCCTTCTGCTAGATCGGCTAGAAGCAGGTATATTCTTGAATCTCTGCTAGGGGAATCACTTGAACAATTAGTCAAGGAACCAACTCGTAAGGAAGCTATATTAGATCTAATACTTACAAACAGTGATACAGTTTCAGATGTGTCTGTAGGTGAGAACTTAGGATCCAGTGATCATCAATCTGTTTGGTTTAGTATTCATGTTCAGGAACTGTCCACCCAGACTAAAACAAAAGTTTTAGACTTTAGGACGGCAGATTTTTCATTAATGGGAGAATACCTAAAAAACTATTTAAAGGGGAAAACTCTTATTACAGGGGTTCAAGAACAGTGGGAATTTGTGAAAGGTGCCATTTTAGATGCAACCGCACACTGTATTAGACATGTCTGTAAAAGTAAAAGAAAGCGGAAACCAATTTGGTTTTCCAAAGAAGTAGCACATGCTGTAAAGACAAAAAAGATAGCTTATAAAAATTACAGACACACACAAGCAGATGATGATATGAAAATATGGAGACTCCAACAAAAAAAGACTAAGCAGTTAATTAGGAAGGTTAAAGCTCATGCAGAAGAGAAGATAGCACAGTCAGTAAAACATGGGGACAAAACATTCTTTAGATATATCAGTGAAAGAAGAAAAAATAAGGTAGGAATAGTAAAATTGAAATCAGTTGATGGTAGAATAATAGAAGGAGATAAGCAGATTGCTGACTGTCTCAATAATTACTTCTGTTCTGTTTTCACTAAAGATTGTGAAGATACAATGTCTACATTAAGGGATGCTACGCAAAATAGAAACAAGCTTAACAGTAATCTTTTTACAGAGGATGGGGTTTTGTTAGCATTATCAAAAATAAATGTTACAAAGGCAGTGGGTCCTGATAATATTCATCCAAGGGTTTTAAAAGACACTTCGATCAGTGCTAACTGTCCCATTAACTGATCTGTTTAATCAGTCACTATTAACAGGAGCTGTCCCAGATGATTGGAGAATAGCAAATGTAATACCTCTTCATAAAAAGGGCAGTAGAGAAGAATCTGGCAACTACAGGCCAGTTAGTTTAACTTCAGTAGTAGGGAAATTAATGGAAAGCCTCTTAAAAGAAAGAATTATGACTTACATAAAGACAAACAAACAATTTAGAGGACCAAAATCAGCATGGTTTTACTTCAGGGAGATCATGTCAGACTAATCTAATTGACTTCTTTGATTATGTAACAAAAGTATTAGACAAGGGAGGAGCAGTTGATGTAGCATATCTAGATTTCAGCAAAGCATTTGACACCGTCCCACACAATAAACTTATTCACAAACTATATCTCCTTGGTCTAGATTCAAAAATTGTGAACTGGGTGGAATGCTGGCTTAAGGACAGAAAACAAAGTGTCTTAGTAAATGGAGTTCATTCAGCAGAGGGAGCTGTTACTAGTGGTGTTCCTCAGGGGTCAGTTCTGGGGCCTGTTTTGTTTAACATATTTATCTGCGATATCAGCAAAGGGCTACAGGGGAAAGTATGTCTCTTTGCAGATGATACAAAAATTTGCAACAGAGTGGATGTTCCAGGGGGGGTAGACAAAATGAGAAGTGATATACAACAATTGGAGGATTGGACAAACGACTGGGATCTAAAGTTTAACACAGCAAAGTGTAAAATAATGCATTTAGGGAAGAAAAATCCAAATGTTAATTACAGACTCAATGACACTTTACTGACTGTTACAGACGAGGAACAGGACTTGGGAATTATTATTTCAGATGATTTAAAACTTAGTAAACAATGTAGTAATGCAGCGAGTAAGGCTAGTAGAATGCTTGGATGTATTGGTAGAGGTATTTGCAGCAGAAATAGTAAGGTTCTTATGCCACTTTATAGATCATTAGTTAGGCCTCATCTTGAGTATTGTGTGCAGTTCTGGAGGCCATATCTTCAGAAGGATATTAACAAACTTGAATCTGTGCAAAGGAGGGCTACCAAAATGGTACATGGTCTAAAAAATAAAACTTACCAGGATAGGCTCAATGACCTAAATATGTATAGCTTAGAGGAGAGAAGGGAAAGAGGTGATATGATAGCAACTTTCAAGTACATTAAAGGGTTTAGTAAAACTGAGGCTGTGGGTATTTTACATAAAATGGAAAATTCAAGAACAAGGGGTCATGAGCTCAAGCTAAAGGGTAGTAGATTCAGGAGTAATTTGAGGAAGCACTTCTTTACAGAAAGAGTGATTGATTTATGGAATAAACTTCCTCAAGAGGTAGTAGCAACAAACACTGTGGGGGACTTTAAAAATGCATTGGACAAGCATAGGGCTATCCTACGAACTAGATAAGTTTATACTGTTAGGTAAGGTCGGGCAGACTTGCTGGGCCTATGGCTCTTATCTGCCGTCAATATCTAACTAAGAATATGAAGAGACGAAAGCAAAATTGGTGATAAAAGTACACTGGAAAGTTGTTTAAAATGACATTCCTTATTTAAATCATGAAAGTTTTTTTGGACTTGACTGTCCCTTTAAAAAAAAAAGCACTACACACTGTATTTTGGGGGCGATTGGGGAACATTTAAAAAATTAATCAGAGGTCTGACCTCTGGTTATTTTTGTAAGCGCTTATTGCTACTACAAGCTTGCGGTAGCAATAACCAGCCACTTGTAATGGCTGGTTATTTACAGTGCGCCCTCAAATGGGCAAATAAACTATCGCTCCACTTACAATCTAGCCCTAAGTGAAGAGTGAGTGAACACGATAAACACTTACACCTAGAGTACGAGTTTTGCGTTAGAGGCTGTGCGGTGCTAACGAGCAGTTTATGCGCACCGCTCACTTACAGACAGTGCTGGTATTACGGGTTTTTACAAACCAGACAAGAAGTGAGCGTTGAGCAAAAGGTTGCTCATTACCGTACTCCAATACCAGCGCTGCTTACGTTAGCGGTGAGTTGGTGTAATGTGCTCGTGCACGATTTCTCCATAGGAATCAACGGGGAGAGCCGGCTGAAAAAACGTCTAACACCTGCAAAAAAGCAGCGTAAAACTCCTTATTGCAGCCCCATTGATTCCTATGGGGAAATACATTTTATGTCTATACCTAACACCCTAACATGAACCCTGAGTCTAAACACCCCTAATCTTACACTTATTAACCCCTAATCTGCCGCCCCCTACATCGCCAACACCTACATTATATTTATTAACCCCTAATCTCCCTTCCCCAATTTTGCCGCAACCTACCTACACTTATTAACCCCTAATCTGCCGCCCCCATCGCCGAACCCTACATTATATTTATTAACCCCTATTCTCCCTCCCCCAATGTCGCCGCAACCTACCTACACTTATTAACCCCTAATCTGCTGCCCCCAACATCGCCGAACCCTACATTATATTTATTAACCCCTAATCTCCCTCCCCCAATGCCGCCGCAACCTACCTACACTTATTAACCCCTAATCTGCCACCCCCAACATCGCCGAACCCTACATTATATTTATTAACCCCTACTCTGCCGTCCCCAATGTCTCCGCCACCTACCTACACTTATTAACCCCTAATATGCCGCCCCCAACGTCGCTGCCACTATAATAAACATATTAACCCCTAAACCGCCGCACTCCTGCCTCGCAAACATTAGTTAAATATTATTAACCCCTAATCTGCCGTCCCTAACATCGCCGACACCTACCTACATTTATTAACCCCTAATCTGCCGCCTCCAACGTCGCCGCCACTATATTAAAGTTATTAACCCCTAAACCTAAGTCTAACCCTAAACGTAACACCCCCTAACTTAAATATAATTAAAAGAAATCAAAATAAATATTCCTATCATTAACTAAATTATTCCTATTTAAAACTAAATACCTGTAAAATAAAGCCTAAGCTAGCTACAATATAACTAATAGTTACATTGTAGCTATCTTAGGGTTTATTTTTATTTTACAGGCAAGTTTGTATTTATTTTAACTAGGTAGAATAGTTAGTAAATAGTTATTAACTATTTACTAGCTACCTAGCTAAAATAAATACAAAAGTACCTGTAAAATAAAACCTAACCTAAGTTACAATTACACCTAACACTACACTATAATTAAATGAATTCCCTAAATTAAATACAATTAAATAAAATTAGCTAAAGTACAAAAACAAACAAACACTAAATTACAGAAAATAATAAACAAATTACAAGATTTTTAAACTAATTACACCTAATTTAATCCCCCTAACAAAATAAAAAAGCCCCCCCACCTTATAGGGAGAAGTCTTCATCCAACCGGGCCGAAGTCCTCAACGAAGCCGCGAGAAGTCTTCATCCAAGTTGGGCGAAGTGGTCCTCCAGACGGGCAGAAGTCTTCATCCAGACGGCATCTTCTATCTTCATCCATCCGACGCGGAGCATCCTCTTCATCTGACGGTTAACACTGAATGAAGGTTCCTTCAAATGACGTTATCCAAGATGGCATCCCTTCAATTCCGATTGGCTGATAGAATTCCATTAGCCAATCGGAATTAAGGTAGAAAAAATCCTATTGGCTGATGCAATCAGCCAATAGGATTGAGCTGGCTTTCTATTGGCTGATTGGAACAGCCAATAGAATGCCAGCTCAATCGGATCAGCCAATAGGATTGAACTTCAATCCTATTGGCTGATTGCATCAGCCAAAAGGATTTTTTCTACTTTAATTCCGATTGGCTGATAGAATTCTATCAGCCAATCGGAATTGAAGGGACGCCATCTTGGATGACGTCATTTAAAGTAAACTTCATTCAGTGTTAGCCGTCGGATGAAGAGGATGCTCCACGTCGGATGTCTTGAAGATGGACCCGCTCTACGCCGGATGGATGAAGATAGAAGATGCCGTCTGGATATAGACTTCTGCCTGTCTGGAGGACCACTAAGCTCGACTTGGATGAAGACTTCTCCCGGGTTCGTTGAGGACTTTGGCCCAGTTGGCTGAAGACTTCTCCGGGTAAGGTGATCTTCAAGGGGTGTTAGGTTTTTTTAAGGGGGTATTAGGTGGGTTTTAGAGTAGGATTTGTTGTGTGGGTGGTGGGTTTTAATGTTGGGGGGGATTTGTAATTTTTTTACAAGTAAAAGAGCTGATTATTTTGGGGCAATGCCCCGCAAAAGGCCCTTTTAAAGGCTATTTGTAATTTAGTGTAGGGTAGGGCTTTTTTATTTTGGGGGGGCTTTTTTTATTTTGTTAGGGGGATTAGATTAGGTGTAATTAGTTTAAAAATCTTGTAATTTGTTTATTATTATTTTTTTACTTTAGCTAATTTTATTTAATTGTATTTAATTTAGGGAATTAATTTAATTATAGTGTAGTGTTAGGTGTAATTGTAACTTAGGTTAGGTTTTATTTTACAGCTCAATTTGTATTTATTTTAGCTAGGTAGTTATTAAATAGTTAAAAAATAAACCCTAAGATAGATACAATGTAACTATTAGTTATATTGTAGCTAGCTTAGGGTTTATTTTATAGGTAAGTAGTTTTAAATAGGAATAATTTAGTTAATGATAGGAATTTTTATTTAAATTTCTTTTAATTATATTTAAATTAGGGGGGTTAGGGTTAGACTTAGATTTAGGGGTTAATAACTTTAGTATAGTGGTGGCGATGTTGGGG
Organism: Bombina bombina; assembly: GCF_027579735.1. Taxonomy (NCBI): domain Eukaryota; kingdom Metazoa; phylum Chordata; class Amphibia; order Anura; family Bombinatoridae; genus Bombina; species Bombina bombina. Next base: position 1,226,601,897 of record NC_069500.1, on the reverse strand, counting down.
GCGGCAGATTAGGGGTTAATAAATGTAGGTAGGTGTCGGCGATGTTAGGGACGGCAGATTAGGGGTTAATAATATTTAACTAATGTTTGCGAGGCGGGAGTGCGGCGGTTTAGGAGTCAATATATTTATTATAGTGACGGCGATGTCCGGTTCGGCAGATTAGGGGTTACATTTTTTTTTTAGTGTTTGCAACGTGGGAGGGCCTCAGTTTAGGGGTTAATATGTAGTTTATGGGTGTTAGTGTACTTTTTAGCACTTTAGTTAAGAGTTTTATGCTACAGCGTTGTAGTGTAAAACTCTTAACTACTGACTTTAGAATGCGGTACCAGTCTTGACAGGAGAGGGTCTACCGCTCACTTTTTGGCAGACTCGTAATACCGGCGCTATGCAAGTCCCATTGAAAAAAGATGATACGCAATTTACGTAAGTGGATTTGCGGTATTTCCAAGTCTGGCCAAAAAAGTGAGCGGTAAGCCTGTACCTTCTAGACTCGTAATACCAGCGGGCGTTAAAAAGCAGCGTTAGGACCTCTTAACGCTGCTTTTTAAGCCTAACGCACAACTCGTAATCTAGCCGTTAGATTACAAGTGGCATATAACCTTAGCATGCACATATTACATACTGAAAGTGTGTTTGATCGAGTGCAATTTAATTTAACGGGTGTCGAGTTAGTGCAACTGAAAACCTCACGTATAGGGTTCAGAATAAAATAAAAAGTTGCACCAAACACAACATAAATACATTCAAATAAACCGTGACACTCATATAAATACTATCTGATAAAGAGCCATATAAATATTCATACATTTTTTTATAAGGGTTCAAAGGTATATGGTATATAGCAAAGTATTTAACTGCAAAGGGCTATAATATATGCAGTCGTATGCAAAAGTTTAGGCACCCCTGACAATTTCGTTAATTTTATTTATAAATAATTGGGTGTTTGGATCAGCAATTTCATTTTGATCTATCAAATAACTGAAGGACACAGTAATATTTCAGTAGTGAAATGAGGTTTATTGGATTAACAGAAAATGTGCAATATGGATCAAAACGAAATTAAACAGGTGCATAAATTTCGGCATCCCAACAGAAATATTACAATAATATTTAGTAGAGCCTCCTTTAGCAGAAATAACAGCCTCTAGATGCTTCCTATAGCCTGTAATAAGTGTCTGGATTCTGGATGAAGGTATTTTGGACCATTCCTCCTTGCAAAACATCTCCAGTTCAGTTAGGTTTGATGGTTGCCGCGCATGGACAGCCTGCTTCAAATCACCCCACAAATTTTCAATAATATTCAGGTCTGGGGACTGGGATTGCCATTCCAGAACATTGTACTTGTTCCGCTGCAATGACAGAGTAGATTTTGAGAAGTGCTTTGGGTCGTTGTCTTGTTGAAATATCCAGCTCCGGCGTTACTTCAACTTTGTGACTGATTCCTCAACATTATTCTCAAGTATCTGCTGATATTGAGTGGAATACATGCGACCCTCAACTTTAACAAGATTCCCAGTACCGGTACTGGCCACACAGCCCCACAACATGATGGAACATCCACCAAATTTTACTGTGGCTAGCAAGTGTGTGTCTTGGAATGCTGTGCTCTTTTGCCGCCATGCATAACGCCCCTTGTTATGAACAAATAACTCAATCTTTGTTTCATCAGTCCACAGCACGCTCTTCCAAAATGTAGCTGGCTTGTCCAAATGTGCATTTGCATAACTCAAGCGACTCGGTTTGTGGTGTGTGTGCAGAAAAGGCTTCTTCCGCATCACTCTCCTATACGCTGAATTGTTGAACGATGCACAGTGACACCATCTGCAGCAAGATGATGTTGTAGATCTTTGGAGGTGGTCTGTGGGCTGTTTTTGACCGTTCTCACCATCCTTTGCCTTTGCCTCTCCGATATTTTACTTCTGGCCTTAACAAGAACTGTGCCTGTGGTCTTCCATTTCCTTACTATGTTCCTCACAGTGGACACTGACAGCTTAAATCTCTGCGATCGCATTCCCCAAGACCATAATGGTGAACAATCTTTGTTTTCAGGTCATTTGAGAGTTGTTTTGAGGTGCCATGTTGCCACTCTTCAGAGGAGAGTCAAAGAGAACAACAACTTGCAATTGGCCATCTTAAATACCTTTTCTCATGATTGGATGCACCTGTCTATGAAGTTCAAGGCTTAATGGGCTTACCATATCAATTGTGTGTTCCAATTAATCAGTGCTAGGTAGTTACAGGTATTCAAATCAACAAAATGGTAAGGGTGCCCAAATTTATATAATAATGTGTTTTACTGTGTATTTACTGTAAATATTTCATTCCAATGTTCTTCACATATTTTTATTTTAAATACATATGTCTCTCTCTCTCTCTCTCTCTCTCTCTCTC